>NC_090375.1:88399864-88720975 GCF_036365525.1 Heterodontus francisci
TTGTTTTATTTTGTCTGTACAATTACTTTGTGTTTCATATAAATATATGAAAATGACAAACAGGAAAGCATCAGCTGGTGCATCTAGCCTGTCCCTTACAGGCATGTTGCAATTAATCATCATGAGCCCCCATGATCCTTACCAACCACTAGCCATATAACCCGCCAGGGAGAGGCTGAAACAATAACCCTCGGCCAATTCAACAATAAAAGAATTCACAGAAATTCCTCTCAAACCCTGAAGGAAATGAAAATGAGTTCCAGGAGGTCACAGTGACCATAAGACATATCACTCACCATCGCACTTATCTTTTGTTCGTAGTGATCGTGGCCTCAGACAGGAACCTTTCCAGCATTCGCTTGTTGTCCTGGGAAAACTCCCATTTTTGCAAATTTGTAGGGGTGTTTCTGCAGATGTTTTGCTTTATTCATGATTGTTGCACCCTTTACATAGCACAATATGAACTGTAAAAAGTGGATATCTAATGACCTTATAAAATCTTGAGAGATTAATTGAATATCATAGAAATAGCTCTCTCTCTCTCTCTGTTTCACCCTCATCAAAAAAGATTTTAAAGCAGCTTTCAGGGCTGGCACAGACATAGGACAGCATAGGCCTGTTATCTCTGCCAAGGACATGACACAGGCCCTGGTGCAAGACAGTTCTAAGCCTGATAAGGTGGGATCTCTTGCCCCATATCTAAAACAACTGGCTGAGTAAGGTTAACAAAATGTCCTAGCAAGAGATAAGCCACACGATGATTTCATGAGCTGGTTGATGGAAATAGGAGGGATCGACCTTGGGTATTTGTCCCTTGGTAATTGGACAATTGAATAAGTGATTGGCATGAGACACCCACTAGCCCCCGAGAAATATGGTATATAAATGGGTGCTCGGGAGGGAAAAAAACATTGTGGATGGGAGAGAGCTTTCCACGGTGTATCTATGCTGGCTCCGGCCTACCACCCCGATTAACTCAAGAAGACCGAGAGCATTAGAGACTGCCACCATAGCTATGGAGATCAGCATCACTCTGCTTCATCGTCTGTTCATCCGATTTGGGACCAGTAAACAGTTTTCACCTGTTATGGGTCATATATCTTTTTTGTCTATTTAGATTATGCACTGTATCAAAACTGTTGTTTCTTAATAAACTGCTTTAAAATCACTTATGACCTCGACCTCCTTTTCGAGTAATTTGTGATACCTGGATGAAATCTTACAGAACTGAATAGGATGGGAATTCCTTTCTGAATTTCTTTAGCACTGTATAATTTAGAGAAAGAAAGTGACTTCACAAGGCAACAACTAATGCAGATTCTACGTTGCCAGATGTGTTTTGTCCACATCCATTACTGTCCTGGAATCTGTGTTTATAAACTCCTTACAAATACACAAGGTTATGTCAAAGGAAACCTCACTTCACTGCCTCTGCTTCAGAACATAGTCTCTCACAGGGTTGTGTCAATTGCTGCTGAATAGTTAGTAGGCAACATTTGGCACAGGCACTGCTCTGTCCTGTGGAGGTAAAGGTTGCTACAACATGAAGTTTTTAGGCTACCAGATCCTTTCAAGGCACCATGGAAATATCTACCACACCAGGCATTCTACTGGGCATAGGTGTATCAGGCAAGTGCCTAATACAATGTTTACATTAGGCAATACTTCCTTCACTTTTATTGTGGAAACATTGCATCAGCTGGATAGTTTTCTCCAGGTGGCAGAGTTCCCTTGAATACAAGGAACATAGGAACATAAGAGCAGGAGTAGGCCATTCAGCCCATCGAGTCTGCTCCGCCATTCAATACAATTATGGCTGATCATCCAATTCAATGCCTTTTTCCCACACCATCCTTATATCCCCTTATGCCATTGGTATTTAGAAATCTGTCATAGAAAGTAGCCACTTGGGCATCAAGGCTCCTCATATCAACCTCATAACCTATATGAGCAGGAAAGTGTTGCACTCAATAAATGTTCAGGTAATACCTCACTATTGTTGCAACGTGTGCCGATATCTAGGAAGCAGCATTTTGCATTAATTACCTGGTGGTATATCTTTCCCCCATCATTTGAAGGAAATGAAACACTGGTTGTTAGATGATCAGGGCTACTTTCAGCATCCTGTTGACCTAACTGAGACAATGGCCAGGATTTTAGCCTGAAGGAATTTCTGTGTGAGATGGATGGGGGGTGGGGAGAGGGGGGGGGGGGGGGGTGTGGAGTTGAAAACTTTTGTGAGGTTAGGAAATCCAGCAGAATGGATTTCCTGAATGTCCTGAGAGAAGGCTGAGAGGAGATTTGATAGAGGTATTCAAAATTATGATGGGTCTGGACAGGGTAGATAGGGAACAAACTGTTCCCATTGGTGGAGGGATCGGGAACAAGAGGGCACAGATTTTAGGTATTTGGCAAAGGAAGCGACTAAAGGAAAAATATTTTCATGCAACGAGTGGTCAGGATCTGGAATGCACTACCTGAGAGTGTGGTAGAGGCAGGTTTAATCGAGGCATTCAAGAGGGAATTGGATTGTTATCTGAAAAGGAAGAATGTGCAGGGCTACAGGGAGAAGGCCGGGAAGTGGCACTAGGTCAATTGCTCTTTTGGAGAGCTGGCGCAGACACGACGGGCCGAATGGCCTCCTTCTGTGCTGTAATGATTCTGGAATTTAACTGCAGGGTTCCTTTCAATAGTATTCCCATCCATAGGCAGCCTTAATGACAGGCTGGAGGGCTTTCAGGTGGGGAGCCTGCTTCACAGGCCAAAGCCTACAGTAGCAGGTAGGCTTATTGGGGATTGAGAGAGATCGTGGGATGGGGGTCAGTGTGTGGTGCAGTGGTAATAGTAGGGAGGTTCCAGATCATGGGAGTGAGCCAGATCGCAGGATATGTGGACCATTGAGGAGGAGTGGGTGCGGGAAATCTGATTCACATGGAAGGAGTGTCCCGTTTTTGGGGCGGGGGATGCAGGATCACAGAGGGGTTGGTCGAATGGTGGTCCGGGGGTCCAATCACGTGGGAGGGCACAATGGCGGTCTGGGTGTCTGAATTGCAGGGGAGACTGATGGTGCTCCAGTGTGCTCAGGAGATCTGATAGTGGTTAGGAGTGGGGGCAGATGGTGGTTGGGGAGTTCTGATTTTAGTCAAGGGAGGTCTGATGCTGGTCGGGTAGTCTGACGGAGGTTGGGACAGGTCATGAGATGAGTTTTACAGTGTAGCTTGTTGGCCCTGGAGGAAGCTCTATGGCCCACAAGCAATGCTGTAAACGCATTTAGGCTGATGGATTGGATTCTTCTTGGTGCCTTTAAACTGCCATGTTTCCTGAGGCCTGGGAAATCCAGCCAAATGTGTATAAAAATAGATTGACTGTTGAAATGAAGGCATGCAACCTCATTATAATATTTAAATAACCAAACCACTTCCTGTGAGCAGGCTGGTCTCCCACCCCTTGTCCCCACCTCTGTCAAAACCTGAAGTGGGTGGGTTCAAGGCAAGTCTGGCTCCTGTTCCAGAGTTTTTGCATTTTAATCTCTGGCATGACCCCAACCACAGGTTTTTGGTTGTTAAGATTCAGATGCATAACTTAAAAATGACTCAAGCCACAATTAGAGAGACCTGGAAGCTGATAACCTATTGTCATGAATAATGAAAATAATGGTCTACATAGGAACATTTTAACACAGAAAAATAAATGATGTAGACTGTATCTGAATTTTTAAAAACCTAAAGTAGGAAATTTCACAGTGGGGTTGATTTTGACTTTTGGCCGACCAACCGATGGAGTGTGCCAGCTGGTCGTACAGATTCTTGACAAAGAGAACCTGCCATTTTGAGACCCAGGCATCATTTAAGTCAGGCCAGGTCTGGCCCACAGGAATATTGACTGACTGTTGACAACTGCAGGAAGGTCCTGCGAACAGGGGTGGGGGGGAGACAAAGTTGGGGGAAGGGCGCCTTCAGTGGCTCACCGTACTTTTCTGGGACCCAGAGGAGGATTATTTAAAATCCCACAGACACAATCCCCTTTGGGATCATCAGTACTGATGTCCTCCAACACTGATCTCATTGGAGTATGTAGGTTCGGGGGAGGGCACCTCATTAACCTGGAGCATACATGCACTGCTGCAGGCACACCTCTAGCAACCCACCTGCCTGAAGGTGCTGGGAAATCCCAGTTTGCTGACTGATCCAAAGGGTGGAGGTGGGGGTGAGGGGGGTTGGGTGGCGGTACCTTGTTAGGATCTTCCCATGAAACACTTAAAGATCAGCCTAGGCATTGAACAAAAAACAATTGCCTTTCCTAAGTCTTCCTTGACCTGGACCACTAAGGCGTCCTGCAGCCTTCAGGAGACGTGTTCGCCCCTTCTCACACGATGTTATGACCTCTAACGTTATGGTTCCGGTGAGTTCATGATGCAGGAAGACCCAGTGTAGAGATACCCTTTGATGCAGACATCCTTACAACCCCTGGCAGTGCTGGCAGCGCAAGACAAAACCCAACATATCAGGCACTGGCCTCTTTAAATTTTGGCCTGCTTGAACTTATAGATGTTTTTCCCAAAGTAACTGGAACAAGCAGATATATTTTGTATCATTGCCAGTGAAGGCATTTATGAGTATATTAGTCAGTCTTACCTTTACATGCAATGCAGTCCTTGTACAATTAATCCTTGAAAAAATAATATAACTAATAAAGGTAAGGTATATAATTGGCAATGCCGAGTAGATTTGTTTTCAGTTAACGCAATCTCAAGTGTTAGCTGATTCCTAAGCATCTAGTCTCAGGTTTGGAACATCAGGCTTTTTGGCAAAGTGCTGAGGCATCGTTTCAATTGCCTATTTGCTGGAGGTCAACCATTTAAAAAGAAGCTTCATCTGCTCACTGATCCAATCTGCCATTGGATTTTTTCATCTGTGTAAATTAAACCTTCTGACATTGATCAATAGTAATTTTATCAAATACTTTTCTGTCTTTCCAAACTCATCTGTTAAGGCACTTCCCAAGCATCTGAGTATTGGATCTATTGGAATAATAGAAAACTGCTGTATTACTGATGATGCAAACTTGCCAATAGACTCCACCAGGGAATCACATCATTCAGCACGTGTTTAAAAACTAATGCAAGGTTGCCTATCTCAAACAGTGGAGCAATACTGCCCTCATTAAAATAGTGAAGATGCTGTGCATCTCATGTTGTCACCTCCTTTCTGTGGGAAAGAGGTGACATTGTTTCCCCTGGCTTTCTTTATCAATTGATGAACTGAAGACTGTCTAATGTAGTGACACCAGGGACTGGATTTTCACTGCAGAGGTGGGAAACGGAAGTCAGGACCATATCTGGGTCCCAAACCCGTTCCCCAAGGGGAAAGAGTAATGGGCCCAGGTTTCACAGGGCGACCCCTTAATGGCTATAGAAACAGGTTTGGAAGCCAATCAACAGCCACAGGGGCGGGAATGGAGGCGGGACAACTCAAGTGCGTGCCTGATTTAAATTGACCACTGCAGCCACCCTGCTGTGACTACACAGTGAAAGATCAAAGAAGACATCAATTCCGCAATGTCCCAGCAGAGGCAGAGGCCTGGAACCCATGGCAGCCCTCGATTTTCAGACGTGGACTTGGAGGCCATGCTGGAGGCCGTGAGGGAGAGGAGAGAGGTCCTCTTCCCAGAGGGTGGTAGGAGGAGACTACCCTCCCAGACCAAACAGGCATGGTGGACATTGCTTCTACAGCCAGCGGAAGAAGTGTGTTCAGATGAACGTTGATTCAAGAAAAGGTTCAATGACGTGATACGGTCTGCCAAGGTGATTTCTACCCCTAGCCCTCAGGACATGTCTCTATTCAGCCTCCAGCAGACACACAAGCTGAACAGCCTCAGGGCACAAACTGCTCTTGAATATGGGAGGGGTGTGTGCACAGGCCAGTTACTGACCCCTCAGAATGGCTCAGAGCCATAGTGCTGCTGTAACCTGTAACCACTGATACATGCACCTTCTAATGAATATAAGTAGCTGCCATTGCCTATAGAGGACAGCAGTGCCTTATCTTGCTCTCTTTTGTCCTTACAGGAGAAATGGGCACAATGCCTGATAGAGGGCCCAAACAGGTGGAAGTGTCCCTTACCTTTACATCATCACATCCACAGAGGAGAAAGCAATGGAAATAGCCAGGATCGTAGACCATGAGAAAGTCGGCCATGGCAAGGCAAGCATTAATTTGGAGATGGTGATTAGAGAGGGCAATGCACTCATTAAGGGGGTGCATTACATGCTACCCCATCCAACTGCATATTGAACACTGAGCTGCATTGGGAAGCCTCAGCACTGCAGAGGCTTCTGCTCTCCAAGGTTATCTCTCATGTTCTCTTCTTGTGTCTCCCACAGGTGCAGATGTCGACCCTAGGAGATCTTCTCCCTCATTATCACCGAGCCAAGAGAACCAGCAAAGCTCAGAAGAAGCACCCATACCTCACAAGCGCATTCTTGACTTCCAGACCTGAATGTTAATTTTGATTTTCTCTCCACAGATGCTGCCTGACCTGCTGAGTATTTCCAATATTTTCTGATTGTGTGAACGTTGAGGGAGTGGAAGCCCTTCCTGTTGATGAATCTCACTGGCCAGTCATTGGGTGCCTTGATGGCAATCGATGTTGGCCTGCATCTCGGGGAGTCCAGTACACTTCCTCTGTGCCTGGGAAACCCCATCTGTGGTGAACTGAATGTACTGTCCAGCTCTGGCAAAGAGGGCATCAGTAACCTGTGAGATGCAGTGATGTGCTGCTGTTTGCAAGATGTCACCAAGGTCCGCAGCTGATCCTTGGAAGGATCCAGAAGCAAAGACGTTCAAGGCCACAATGACTTTGATGGTTACTAGCAGGTGACCAGTGCTGCGAGGTGTGAAGTCTTCAACAACAAGGGCACAGATGTCTGTAACAATCTGCCTGGAGAGTCGGAGTTTCCTGTGACACTGGTTCTCAGTCACCTCCAGGTAGTTCCTTCTTCAGCGGTAAATCCTATGCAGAGGGTATAGCCTCCATCTCCTTCCACTCCTCCTCTCCTGCCCTCCTGATGTCCAACACTTCACCCTTCCTGTGGAGGGTGTTGCTCCTCATCACCACTGGAACCAAAATCTGAGAGGCATGCCCTCCTTGTCAGCTACAGCCTTCCTTGTGCTCAGATGGCCTCCTAATTGTGCTTGGCAGCCTTGCTCCCTGCTCTTATGCCCCCACGATGCCAGGAGGGTGACGGCCCCCTGCACTGCTCGGGCACTTACTGCCCACTCTCCCCATCACCTGCACTGCGCCGATGACATCTGTTTCCTAGTGGCTGAGACCCTGCTGCACTGTTCAAAATTTTATGGGGCCCAGCTAATTCCCTGGAGCAGCCATGACTGGCTCCCCACTGTATACTAGCCTCCATTCACCTGGTCTGCCTCAGATAGCGTGTGCAACCCCTGCATCCCCGTGAAAATCACAAAATCCTCAATAACAAGCTCTTAATGAGCTCCTTAACCATCCTAATTGAGCTTCATAATGGATCGGGCAGGATTGTGGGGCCGCTATCCTCCTGCCCTGGTGAAAATGGCTGGCACCGGGAATGGCGTTGGAAAATGGACATGCTGGCCAGCGTTGGCATTTCGGACCCCTACCCGCCTCCAGGCAGGACCCGATTATCCAGCCCCTGTTCTCTAACCTCTCTGCATCAACAAAGGATTGCCTGAGCTTCCGTCGAGAGGAGCGGCGTAGACAAACAGCGGTCATGGTAATGAGACGGGAAAGGGAATTGTTGGCCTTCTGACCTTGTTTTCATTCCTGAAAGGCAGAATGTTACGCAGTCCATTGTGCTTGACCAAAAATCACAGGACACATTACAACATTACATCATGAAGGTCTATGACTGTTTCATCCTGCAGCCTTCTTGCATAACAAACTGCAATAAATACATTCTAGACAAGGGTATCTTAGCTCCATTCGATTTTTATTGTCTCAACTTTTATACTTTTTGCTTTTTGTTCTATTTTATAGTTCCTGGAGAATGACAGTCAGGAAGGGTGGAAAAAGCAGAGGACAAAAGAAATGACCAGATGGAAGAAAAGAGAACCCAGTGGAAGGAAAAACACATCAGTCGGCCTCGGGCCAATGATATTCTTCTGTGCCAGCTGTGGAAGGGATTTCCACTCACGAGTCAGCTTCTACAGCCACAACAGACAATGTTTAGCTCAGAAGTAACATACACCCCGAGCCCCAGGGGCAATCCATCGTCTTCTGAGACGGACAGTGCCGACAACTACTTATGGCTTCTACGTATTATCTTGCTTGCAAATAAATCTATTATCTTTAGCCTATATGCACTGGTCTCACAATATGATATTCAGCACCTTTTGAAGAGGACAGATGGGCAACCCACGTGATTTTCTAAGGCTGATAAGAGAATAAACACATATGAACATAGGCCTGGGTTATAGCCTGGAGGCAATTTCTGTGTGTTCTGGGATACTGTTGTGAGATTGGGAAACCAAGTTTCCAGAATATCCTGCAAAATTTGGGCTGAATTCAATGAGCCTGCCGCCACTCCTGTTGTCATATGGGCAGTCGCCCCACCACAATCATGTGGTGGGTGACCATTTTGCATACTGGAGGCGCAGGCCCCCTCAATCACGTGGTAGGGGGGATGTGAATCGCCGATTACAGCATCAGATGAGTCCAGAGCAGGTGCTGGCTCCACATTTAAAAGCCTGCCAGCTCTGTATTCACTCTTGCCTTTGAGTCATTGGCAGCTTGGGGCAGCTGCAAACATTGCTGGACTAGGTCCAGGATCCCCGATGGCCAAAGCAAGACACAGTGTGGCCCCACTGTTCAGTGATGCCTCCCTGCAGATTCTCTTCCAGGCTGCAAGGGAAAGGTGTGAGGTTCTCTTCTCCAGAGATGGCAAGAAGATGTCTTCCTGCCTGACCAAGCAATCTGGATGGAGATTGCAGAGAAGGTCAGCAGCCATAGGGTCATGCACTGGAACTAGGTGCAGTGCAGAAAGAGGGTCAACAACCCCCTGCATTCGGTCAAGGTGAGAGCTCCATACCACTCTCCTTTTTGGGGATTGCATGTGACTACGTGGGAGGGTGTGTGACATGGGGAGGGTAGCACTACCACAACGATAATAGAGGGGCTAAGGAAGCACCTCATCCTGACAGATTCATGGCTGAATCTCAACCACAGGCCACCTTCCTTCATAGCTCACCCCCATTAACTCCCCTCACAGCTTGTGTCAGCAAGAGATATATCAGATCCCCCAGTAGGGCTCGAGGGACTGACACTAGCAGTACTGTCATGTTGATCTCTCAGTGAATTCTTACTCTCTCCATCCTTCTTCTTGCAGGACAAGAGGGCCCACAACAGAGGGAGACAGCCTGGACTTGCAGAGGAGTTCCTGATCTGCCTCCTCTTACCCAAGCCGAGGAAGAGGCCTTGGAATTGGCGGGGGCACAGGGCATCTGTGCAATATCAAATGGAGAGACTGGAGTCTCTGCGCAAGAGAGTGAGAATTGGCTTCCATTGACATTCACATTACTTCTGGAGACCCACATCATGTATGGTTGGCACGACGAGATCTGTGCAGCCTAACCCACACATGTTTGTAATAAAAACGGAAAGAGCTAGAAATACTCAGCCGGTCTGGCAGCATCTGTGGAAAGAGAAGCAGAATTGATGATTCAGGTCTGGTTCTGATGAAAGGTCACAGACCTGAAACGTTAACTTTTATATTACCACATATTTGTGTTCTCTTATTCAGGTCAGCGTCTGCAGGAGACTGCAGCTGCAGGGGGACAACTGTCAACCTCTGAGGAGGAGACCCACTCAAAGGATATACCGTCCAATGACTTTCCTGCATCATGCATCAGCGCAGCTACTTTCACCTCGGTGGGCAACGACTCGGTTTTAGAATCAGGGTCATAACTTGGTGAGAGCACCGCACACACGCCCGAGTAGCTGGTTGAGGCTGACACAATCAGAGGACTGCGGGTGGCCAGGCCCATGCTGAGCCCCAGGCTCATGACAAGCCTCTGGTGTCCACAGTACAGGGCATACTGAAGTTGAACGCAACATCTGGCAGAGATGCCGAGGCTATGTGCAGCCATGAGCGGACGATGGAGAAGTCCATCTATTCCATGAGTGCTTCAATGTCTCAGGCATGTGAGCGCATGGCTTCCTCCAACGAGAGGTTGTCAACCCTCATGGAGAGCCAGATCCCGCAGATGCCTGCAGACCTGCACACCGACACCTTGGCCATGGGCTCGACACAGCAGTGGCAAGATGAGAGAAGAACAAGCTGACTGGAGCTTTCTGCCGCTTCTCGTCCTTCTCTGGTCAGCAGGGAGGTTCAAGTGAGCTTTGAAAGGGAGGAGGAGAGGCTGCCCTCCACATCTGGGAGCTCCCGTCAGGGCATCTGAGTGTGGACACTGGGTCCTCAGCCCCTCTGCTAGTGAGCCCAACTCCAGCACCCATGCAGGACACCCTCAGGCAGCTGGGACATTCCAGGCCTAAGGCAGCCAGAGGACGGCCGCCAAAGTCATCACAGGCCAAGGGGCAGCCTGATCAGCAGCCTGCCTCCAGCCCAGCTGCTGGCGCAGGGACCACATGCATAGGAGCACTCACAAACATATTAAGAAAACCACCAAGCCACACTTGGGGATTCACGGGTGTAAGAAATACTACGTATTGATTCATTAAAAGTTCTTTTGTTCAAATCGTTAGCTACCATTGTCTGAAAGCCATTTTCGATTATATCTTAATTGTGACCTGCAGTCCTCCCCCTTCCCCTTAGCGGAATGACAATGTGACCACAAACGTCATTAACATATGTTGTCCCATAGGCACTAGCACGGATTGCAGCTGGTCACATGTCAGGGAACACAAATGGAAAGGAGGCGACAGACGACATGCATTGAGTCTTTATTGGGTTCTCGATGAGTGGACATCAGGGTGGCTGGAAGCAGGTGATTATGAGACTGTCTCTTGCCTCCTTGGCACGTTGCTCAATCTGCCTGGCCTCTGGCACAATGTCTTCACCATCCAGTGCTGCTTGGTCCTCTCCCTCCTCCCTGTCCTCCTCATTGGTGGAGGAATGTCGCTCAGACATCTCATTGTCATGGAAGGCCTCCCCCCTCTGCAGTGCTAGATTGTGCAGATCACAACAGATCACTACGATACACGAGTTCCTCTCTGGCGCATACTGCAGGGCTTCACTGGAACGATTGAGGCTGTAGAATCTCATCTTCAGCAGCCCAATGGCCTGCTCAATGGTCGCTCAAGTGGAGCTGTGGCAATTATTGTACCTCTCCTCACAGGCATAAGAAGCCAAATCTTCAATGGGTAGCCCTTGTCTCGGAGAATGCTGCAGTGGTGGGCTGCTGCCTGGGAGACCCCACACATATCCCCGATGGATCCCTGGAAAGATCCAGATGTGTAGAAGTTTATTGCAACGGTGATCTTCAGGGCTACTGGCATAAGGTGACCCCCAAATCCCAGAGATCACAACTTGTCTGGCAGCAGGGTGCATAAGTTGGTGATGGCCTCCCTGGAGAGCAGTAGTTTGTCTGACAATGCCGCTCGGTCATTTGGAGGCAGCTGATTCGAATTCGGTACACTCTCTGCAGCAGGTGGGCCCTTCTTGGCATGGCTGGCTACTGTTGCTCTGGTCGTAGAGCTTCACAGGCAGGTGCAGCTGCCTCTTGGCCCTCCCTCCATCAGAGGCACCGCATCATACCACGGGGGTCCAAAAAGACAGGGTATATGAGACCCATGCCAGGTGACCAGTCTGCCTGCAGATTGCTGTTGATGCAGAGACAACCCTGCCTTGGCAACTGAGCTTTTGACAGTTCTCCCGGCAGAGTCCCTGATGCTCTTCAGTACCCACCCTTGCTGATAACCAACCCTCTCTTTCAGCAGTATGAGCGACCAAACATCTCACATAGCCGTTTGGTAACCCAATCCCACACCTCCAAACCCACGCAAATCCCTTGCTAATCCTCGGGGACCCCAAAACTACTTGCTGAGACTCTGAACCCCCTCTCAGACCCCCAGAGATCCAAACCCTGAAATTCCTTGCTGAGACCCTGAATCCCCTCTCAGACCCCCAGAGACCCTGACCACCCTTGCAGAGCCCCCGAGACCCTGAGATTCCTTGCTGAGACCTTGATCCCCCTTGCAGAGCCTCCAAGACCCAAACCCCCTTGAAGAGACCCTGAGACCCTGAAATTCCTTGCTGAGGCCTTGAACCCCCTTGCAGAGACCCCGAGACCTCACAGAGCAGAGCACAGCACACAGCAGTATAGTATGACAATGGCCTCTGAGCCCCCTCTTGCTCTATGCAGAAATGCTCAGGGCTTTCTCCCCATCACGGCACTGAAAACTTTCACCTTGGTGCTGCCAGGTTTTAACGGGCATGAACCTGAAGGCAAGTGAGTGCCGCCCACTGTCCACTAAATCAAGAGCCAACCATTTAATTGAGGATAATTAGATGTAAATGCATTAAAAACAACTGCTCAACAATTTAAAATAGCTTCCTGTCACAACAGGGCAGCAATACTGCCTTGGTGCTTTCCCACCGCTGATAAAATCCGGAACCGATGTCATGATGTTGGATGTCCGGGCGGATGGCTCTAACGTGATTTGCCATCCTCCCACGCCACTATTCCTGCTTTAAATAGC
This sequence comes from Heterodontus francisci, assembly GCF_036365525.1. Taxonomy (NCBI): domain Eukaryota; kingdom Metazoa; phylum Chordata; class Chondrichthyes; order Heterodontiformes; family Heterodontidae; genus Heterodontus; species Heterodontus francisci. Next base: position 88,412,567 of record NC_090375.1, read on the forward strand.
TACATTTAATTCTGCACAACTGCAGGGCTCTTTTAAATGGAATTCCCACAGGCAGCCTGATTAAAAGCCTTGTGGGTGAGGAGTCTGCTTCACAGGGCCAAAGTCTACAAGAGTAGATAGGTGTATTGGGGCAGTGAGAGAGATCATGGGGGTGAGGGGCAGAGGGAGGTGTCCCAATTGTTTGGTGCGGGTTGTTGGATGGTTGTCCGGGCAGCCTGGTGCTTGTGGAATGTCAGATGGTAATTTTGGTGGCCTGCCCATTGGGGGAGGGTCTGATGTTGGTCCGGACAGTCCCGATTCTGGGGGGCACGGGAGGAGTTGGGGTGGCGCAGACAGATCACAGGAAGGGGGCGGTTTACTGGATGGTTTGTTGGGCCTTGGGGAAGGACTCCTGCTTCTCCAGGCCCACAAGCACTGCTGTGAAGGCACTTACTGAAGAGATTCAGCCCCCTCACTTCCTTTAAGCTGCCGAGTTTCCCAACCGCCTGTGGGTAAAATTAGAATGGCTGTGAAAATGAAGGCATGTAGCTTCGTTATAATATTTAAATGATCAACCTGCTTCTTGCGAGTGGGTTGGTTGCCTGCCTCTCGCCTGCTTAAAACTGGAAGTGGGCCGGTTAGAAATTAGTTTGTTTCCTGTTCCAGATTTTTGCATTTTAACCTCTGACAGCCCTCCACCCAAGCATGAAGAAGCAATGGTTGTTGGCAGGCCATTTGACTACAGGGGTTTGTGGGGATGGGGTGGTGGTTACCACAGCTGAGCCCAATTCTGCTCTTATCCAATGGGCACACACACTTGCAGGTAGGAGTCAGGAACAGTAACACTAACTGATTTTTTTCTCATCTGAAGGGCACTGAGACCAATTGTAACATCATCTTGGCTGAGATCAGCCAACTCAGCACAGTCCAGTAATTAAATTTGGGACGTTTGTTACACTTTACGCTGCATTACACTGAATACTGTCTTTTACCCATTAGCCCATTGAGGAGTCTTACCTCAGCTTATTCTATTCTTTCCATTGCATATGTCTTCCATTTTATGATAGGTAATAAATGAATGAAGAAATCTCCAACTGGCATCACAAAGTTATGTACAAACGCAGTAGCTAAGCCTAGTAGGATTTATTTATTACCAATCCCTGGTACTGTATTGGCAGTGGGAGTTATGCTACTTCATAGTAATTGTCCATCTGTATGAATATTGTCAGTATGTGGTGGAAAATGATAAGACAGTCTCTTGGTGGCACTGAATCAATTGATTTCTGGTTGTCTATAACGAGAATGTCAGTAGATGCCTTCATGGTAGAGCTACATTTGTATGGAACACAGCTTGGGATTTCGATAAATAAATAGCTTTGTGAAAACCTATATTTTTCACCTTCTAAACCAAACTTTAACTCAAATGCCATAGAAAATTAGATTACCATCGTTGGACCTTGCAGCATATAATTAGATTCCATTCATGACTGGATAGACAAACAAATATTATTTCTTGTAAACCTTCAGAAAATAGACTAGGCTATTAAAATTCCCTTCCAGGCCTGTTAGATATCTGCCTACTCATTTGTCTGGTTTATCTCTGGTGTTAAGATGAAATAGTTTCAACTTAATCTCCCTGATTTGTACCTCCCTGGAGCTAATGTAGGTACAGCTAGAATATTCACACATTGTTAACTGTCTCTGCTTGTGGAAGATTGTGATGTAGAGCTAAAGAATAAGGAAGATTGCTAACATAGACAGTAAAACTTGGATACATTTTTGGCACATTTCCTTTCCTGTTTTATATTGGGCTAGAAATTGGTTAGTCCCGTTTTTTGGGCATGGGAGGTCATGATTCGCGACCTGCCTGCTCCTGTTCTGATTGAACTGGTCAACACGCATACTTCGTGTTCCCAGTTCATCAAAATAATTGTAGCATTGGCCCAAGTGGCCTTCTACTCCTGAACACTGCCTGCAGCCCTTGTGCACAGCAGGAGGGCCCAGCAGTATTGTTTGAAGACCCCATGTGGTACAGACAGCCTGCTCTTCGTAAAGGGAGGCTGCATCTTAAAGGGAAGCTACACAAAAATATTGCTGCAATGCAAGTTATTGCAATGTGAACATCAGTACAGACACATCATGATGGATGCAGTGCTGGTGGTGTTAGTGATGCAGGTGGGCATGAGGAATTACATCATGGATCTCTGGGTGGCTAGGAGGCCCTCAAGGACCACCCTCTAAAGGGAGTGGGGAGCAGGCAGTCAAGACGGTCAACTCCCGGAGTCTGGACCCGTGGCAGCTGTACCAGAAGAAGTTTAATGACCTCACGCAGGTGGTCAATGTCAGTGAATGCATCTTCACATGACACCTCCTACACACCACAACACCTGCCTCTTACGCTGCACCTCACCCCATCACTCACCCAGCAGCACTCCCTGGCATTCAGGACAGATGCCTAACATTCAAACACTCCACATCACCCTCACGCGCCTACCAGTGCTGTCAGCTTCACACCCACCCATCACTGCTCCACATACCTCCAATTTTTCAGCTATGGCAGGCAGATTGCCCAAACACAGAGCTACACAACCATTGCTTTCTGCCTTCCTTCTTGTAGGACAAGGTGGCACATAATAGAAGGGAACAGAGCAGAACTGGTGGGGTCAAGGATGCCTGCATCTTCTGAGCCCGTCGGAGGAGATGGTTCTCCGCATCATTGGGCCAGCCATGGCAGAGCCCCTGGCATGCGGCGTTGCTGAGAACAGTGAGAATGATGGCATGTTCCTGCCTTAAACCCCTTCCCAACTCCAGTAGACCCTCATCCTGCTATCTGGCATGATGAGCAAGTTGCTGTTGGTGTGACCATGGACCTCTAGCTCCCCATCCCACCCCCCCTTCCCTAACCCCAACCTTCCTCTTCTGATTTCTGCTTTCATTCACCAAGAACTGCCACCTGCCCAGCCACAGGAGTCCCAGGAGGAATAAAGAGAGCAACAGCACAACACCGTCATTTAATCTGTCACTCGCTGCCAGCTCAGATACTGGCACTGCACGTACCTTGGAGGCTACTATAAAGTTGAGATTAGCACATGGTGAGTCACAAGGCACAAGTAAGCTGCCGCCAGGCTAGGGGTAAAAGATGGCTCGTTTCCCAGCTCATCGGAAGGTGAGGTGGGAGACGAGTACTACTGGTGAGGACTTATGTGAGGACCTCAATGGGGCGGCATTGGTATCTGAAAGCATAAAATCAGCGAGGTAATGTTGGGGTAAAGTGGAGGGGAGAGGGCAGGAGGAGGGGGCAGGGGGTGTGAGATGTAAAGCAAGAGGTCCATGGTTGCATCATCGGCAGCTTGCACATCATGGCAGAAGCAGGGAGTTAGAAATGACATAAGGCAGTAAGGTACGATTATCCTGAATGTTGTCAGTGACGCTGGATGCTACAGGCTTTGTTGCAGCTGGTCCCATGATGCGCAGCACCATCTCCTCCATTGGCCTCGGGGGATGAAGAAGTGCCTGATCTCTCCCAGATCAGCTTTGCACCCTTCTATTGTGGGCTGCCCTGTCGTGCAAGAGAGGGAAGGATGTCAGTGATTGTGTTACACTTTGTTTGGATAATGTGCCTGCCATAGCTGAATAACTGGAGGTATGTGGGAGCAGTGGGAGGTGGGTGTGAGGCTGGCATCATTGGAATGTCTGTGAGGGTGAGGTAGAGTATGTGAATGTTAGTCCTGTGTCCTTAGTGCGAGGGATTGCTGAAAGGTGAGTAATGGCGTGTGGTGCCTTGAGCAGCGTGAGAAATTGTTGGAGCAGTGGGTATGGGATGTCCTATGAAGATGCATTCACAGACCTTGACCACCCGCCTGAGGTCATTGAACTTCTTGCAGTAATGCTGCCAAGTCTTCAGAGCCAGACTCCTTGCATTGATCTCCCTGCTGCTAGCTCCCATTCCCTTCAGAGGGTGTTCCTTGAGGGCCTTCCTGCACCCTGTGGAAACATGATCTCACTCCTCCTTTTGACCTCCACTGCTAAGGCCTCCAGCACCGCATCTGTGAACTTAGGAGCCCTTGTTTTTCTCTGGTGCTCTATTTGTGCAGCTCTTACTTGCAGCCAGTGTCTGTACAGGAATTCCACAGCAGCTTCCTTCCAATGAGTGCAGCTTTCTTTTAAGACAGACAGGCTGCCTTTAGGAGGAGTAAGCTAGCTGCACTACGTGCTATTAGCTCACACTGCTAGGCCCCCTGCTGAGCACGTAGGCAGGCAGCAACACAGGCCTGCTCACCCCAATGCTACAATCATTTAAATAAGAAGGCAGCATAAGGTTTGCATGCTGTCTGCCTCAATGGGAATGGGTATGGGCAGATAGTTGAAGCACAAATCCTACACCTAAAAATGGACCGGAACAAATTTTTAGCCCTATGGACTTACTGCATTGAATTATGAAATGGAGACTCCAAATTCAACTTGTTTTAATTAAAGGAAAGAAACTAATTTTCTAAATTCACACTCCAGGCGTTGAATGAATGTAAAATCATGGCGAGCACACCTCCAATTTCCTGATAAGTGCTCAGAGCTGCCAAGGTTCCGCACTGGGAATTCCACCCACTAGGACAATCATTCCACAATGTGTACGGCACTGGAAAATAGGAACATAGGAGCAGGAGGAGGACATTCAGCCTGTTTGATCATGGCCAATCATCTACCTCAACACTACTTTCCCACACTATCCTCATATCCCTTGATGTCATTAGTATTCAGATATCTATCCATTTCTGTCTTGAACATGCTCAATCATTGAGCTTCCACAGCCCTCTGGGGTAGAGAATTTCAAAGATTCCCCATCCTCTGAGTGAAGAAATTTATCTTCATCTCAGTCTTAAATGGCCTACCCCTTATTCTCAGACTATGTCCCTTGGTTCTAGACCCACCAGCCATCCTGACATGCTCTGTAAAAATTTTGTAAATTTCAATGAGTTGCCCTCTCATTCTTCAAAAGTCTAGAGAATACAGGCCCAGTTTCCTCAATCTCTCCTCATAAAACAATCCCACCATCCCAGGGATTAGTCAGCTGAACATCCTTAGCACTCCCTCAATGGCAAGTATATCCTTCCTTAGATGAGGGGACCGAACTATACACAATACTCCAGGTGTGGTCTCACCAGGCTCTATACAATTGCAGCAAGACTTCTTTACTCCTGTACTCAAATCCCCTTGGGATGAAGCCCAACATACCATTTGCCTTCCTAATTGCATGCTGCACCTGCATGTTAGCTTTTAAGTGACTCAAAAACAAGGACACCCAGGCCCCTTTGGACATCAACACTTCCCAACCTCTCACCTTTTAAAAAATACTCTGGGCCAGATTTTGCGAGATCGAAGGTGGGGGGAGGAGGGATGGCATGGAGTATCGCGATGGGTGGTGGTGGCGGGGGTGGTGCGTGGGTGCGGAGGGCCCGTCACCTCCCCGTGATGGCCTCATGATCTTCCTGGGTTCAGGATAGGCTGATGATGGCCTTCCTGCCTAGAGGCCAGTTGAGGGCCTTAAGTGGCCTAGGAACAGCCAACAAAGGGGCTCTTCCCGCCGCCACTGGGAACTTGCCAACAGCAGGTGGTAGGAGGAGTGGCCTCTGCCACGTTGGGAGGTCATCTTGTAACATGAGGTGCTGTCCCTCTGGGCTTGGGGGGAGGTCCCTCCTCCATGGGCAGTTTATGGCCCACGGAAGATCCCCACCAGGAACCAATTCATCCTCCGGGATCCACCTCCACCTGGACTGTAAGACCATCACCCAGCACCCCCTTCTGGACTGATCCCGGTGACCCCACCTCTTGTCTGGTGTTCCAACACTGGGCCTGGGTCTGAGGCCTCTGCAGTAGTGGCCACCACTCCTGCCAATACTACTGAGCTGCTGGTCCTCTGACTGGCTGGTAGCTCAGGGAGGCAGGATCCCTGTCTTTAAAGGGACAGGGAACCTGCCTTCTAAAACTTTGATGTAAAAAGCTCCGGTCGGTGCAAAAAAACAGAGGCGAGGTATCCTTGCCTTTTCGGCTTGGCACCAGGAGCCCTGCATCCAGCACAAAATCCAGCCCTCTGTGTATCTGTTTTTTCTACCAAAGTGGATCACTTCACACTTATTCACATTATATTCCATCTGCCATGTTCTTGCCCATTCACTTAACCTGTCCAAGTCCCTTTGAAATCTCCTTGCATCTTCCTCACAACTTACATTCCTGCCTAGTTTTGTGACATCAGCAAATTTGAAAATATTCCATTTGATCCCCACATCCACATCATTTATATAGATTGTCAACAGCTGTGGCCCAAGCACTGATCCTTGCGGTACCCCACTGTAACAGCCTGCCATCCTGAGAATGACCCGTTTATTCCTACTCTCTGTTTTCTGTCTGTTAACCAATTCTCAATCCATTGCCTTATATTACCCCTAATCCCATGTGCTCTAATTTTGTGGGACCTTATCAAAAGCTTTCTGAAAATCCAAATACACCACATCCACTGGTTTTCCTTATCTATAAGTAACATCCACAAAAAACTCCAACAGGTTTGTCAAACATGATTTCCGTTTCATAAATCCATGTTGACTCTGCCCAATCATATCATTATTTTCTAAGTTTCTCATTATCACATCCTTTATAACAGATTCCAACATTTTCCCTATTACTGACATCAAATTAACAGATCTGTAGATCCATGTTTTCTCGCTCCCTCCTTTCTTAAATAGTGGGATTACATTTGCTACTTTCCAATCTTCAGGAACCTTTCCAGAATTTATAGAATTTTGAAAGATAACCACCAATGCATCCACTATCTCTATAGCCACCTCCTTCAACACTCTGGGATGTAGCTCATCTGGTCCAGGGGATTTATCAACCTTCTATCCAGTTAATTTTTCAAGTACTATCTCTTTATTAATACTAATTTCTTTCAGTTCCTCAGTTTCACAAGTCCCTTGGATCCCTAGTATTTCTGGGAGATTTTCTGTATCTTCCTCCATGAAGACAGACACAAAGTAATTGTTTAGTTTCTCCGCCATTTCCCTATTTTCTATTCTGATGGTAGGAATGTGCAGCAGGACCACCAGCTATCTGTAGAGATCCTCCCTGAACTTCCAAGATGGATTATAATTATTTAAAGAGGAAGAATTGCATGTATATAGCGCCTTTCATGTACTCAGTACATCCTAGCATGTTTTACATCCAATTAATTACTTTGGAAGTACTTTGGAAGTGTAACCACTGTTGTAATATAGGAAATGCGGCAGCCACTTTGCGTATAACAAGGTCCCACAACTAGAAATGTGATATTGACCAGATAATCTGATTTATTGACATTGGTTGAGGGATAAATATCAGCTGGGACACCAGGGAGATCTCCACAGCTCTTCTTTTACTTATGCCAAGGGATCCTTTACATCCACCTGACAGGGCAGATGGGACCTTGGTTTAATGTCTTGTCCTAAAGGCCATCACATATGAATGACAAATTACCGCATAAACAGTGGGTTGCTTCTGGGAACTCACATACATGGAGGAAGGATGTATGAGCCCTGCTTCAAATGTTTAATTGATTGCAGCAGCCATCTAAAGATGAACACAGCTACTTCTGAAAAGATTTCTGTAGAAGAAACTTGAGGTTGCTGCAAAATTATAGAGCACCACAGCGCAATATTTACAATAAGTACTGACGCAGTGGAGGATAGTGATGCAGAATGTCTGGAAGAAGTGGAGATTAGAGTGAATGCTGTCTCTAATGCCAAAAGGACTTGGAAACAAATGTGAAAGAAGGTGGAAGACCTGAGCAAAGCTAAGTATACCTAACTGTTCCTTATAGGGAAAAATGGTTTAAAAAAAAAGCAGAATTAAAGGCTCTTTATCTGAATGCAAGCAGCATTTGTAACAAGATGGATAAATTGATAGCACAAATAAATGAGTATGATATGATAGCCATGACAGAGACTTGGTTGCAAGATGACCAAGGGTGCGAACTAAATAGTCAAGGGTATTTGACATTTCGGAAGGATAGGAAAAAAGGAAAAGGAGGTAAGGCAGCTCTGTTAACAAAGGATGAGATCTGTACAGTAGTGAGAAATGATTTTGGCTCAGAAGATCAAACTGCAGAACAAATTTGGGTGGAGATAAGAAATAACAAAGAAAAGACGTCATTGGTGGGAGTAGTTAATAGGCCCCTTAACAGTAGCTACACTGTAGGAGAGAGTATAAATCAAGAAATAATGGGGGCTTGTGGGAAAGGTACAGCAATAGTTGTGGTTGATTTTAATCTTCATGTCAATTGGATGAATTAAATTGGCAAAGGTAGCCTGGAGGATGAGTTCATAGCATGTATTCTGGACAGTTTCTTAGAACAATATGTTCTGGAATCAACCAGGGAGCAGTCTATTTTATGTCTGGTGCGTAATGAAACAGGATTAATTCATGACCTCATAGTAAAGGATCCTTAAGGCAAGAGTGATCATAGCATGATAGAATTCCACATTCAGTTTGTGGGTGAGAAATTTTGGTCTGAAACTAATATTTTAAACTTAAATAAAGGCAATTACAAGGGTATGAAGACAGAGTTGGCTAAAGTGGATGGGGAAAATATGTTTAAAGGTAAGACGGTAGAGAAGCAGTGGCAGACATTTAAGGAGACATCTCATAACCCTCAGCAAAGAAATAGTCCATTGACAAAGAAAGACGCTGTGGGAAGAATGAACCATCCATGGCTAACAAAGGCAGTTAAAGATGGTATCAAATTGAAAGAAAAGGCATACAATGCTGCAAAGATTAGTGGTAGGCCAGAAGTATGCGAAAAGTTTAGAAGCCAGCAAATAATGGCTAAGAAATAAACAGAAAAAATTAGAGTATGAGAATAAACTAGCAACAAATATAAAAACACATAGTAAAAGCTTCTGCAAATATATGAAAAGGAAAAGAGTAACTAAAGTAAAGATTGGTCGCTCAGAGAATCACACTGGGGAATTAATAATGGGAAACAAGGAAATGGCAGAGACCTTGAACAACTATTTTGTATCTGTCTTCACAGTAGAAGACACAAAAAGCATCCCAAGAATAGTAGAAAATGAAAAGGCAAAAGGGAGGGAGGGCCTTAAAACAATCGCAATCATTCGAGAAAAATTACGAAGAAAACCAATAGAACAAAAGCTGACAAGTCCCCTAGACTTGCATCCTAGGCATTAAATTCTGGAATAGTTCCAGCAGATTGGAAAACTGCAAATGTAACACCTTGTTCAAAAAAGGAGGGAGACAGAAAGCAGGAAACTATAAGCTAGTTAGCCTAACATCTGTCAATAGGAAAATGCTGGAATCCATTATTAAGGAAGTAGCAGCAGGACATTTAGAAAATCATAATGCAATCAGGCAGAGTTAATATGGTTTTATTAAAGGGAAATCGTGTTTGACAATTTTTTTGGAGTTCTTTGAGGATGCAACGCGCAGGGTAGATAAAGGGGAACCAGGAGATGTAGTGTATTTGGATTTCTAAAAAGCATTTGATAAGGTGCCAACATAAAAGGTTACTACACAAGATAAGAATTCATGGTTTTGGGGCTAATATATTAACATGGATAGAGGATTGGTTAACCAACAGAAAACAGAGAGTCGGGATAAATGAAGTATCTTCAGGTTGGCAAATTCCAGCTAGTGGAGAGCAACAGGGATCTTGGATGAAGGGACCGAGTGTGTTGTAGGCAAATTTGCTGACGATACAAAGACAGGTAGGAAAGCAAGTTGTGAAGAAGACACCTTGTGTCTCCAAAGAAATATAGCTAGGCTAAGTGAGTGGGCAAAAATTTCACAGATGAATTATAATGTGAGAAAATGTGAGGTTGTCTACTTTGGCAGGAAAAATAGTAAAGCAGAATATTATTTAAATGGAGAGAGATTGCAGAATTTTGTGGTACAGAGGGATCTTGGTGTCCTTATACATGAATCACAAAAAATTAGTGTGCAGGTACAGCAACAAGTTAGGAAGGCAAATAGAATGTTGGCATTTATTGCAAGGGGAATGGAATATAAAAGTAGGGAAGTCTTGCTATAACTGTACAGGGCATTGGGAGGACTGCATCTAGAGTACTGTGTAAAGGTTTGGTCTCCTTACTTAAGCAGGGATATTCTTGCTTTGGAAGCAGTTCAGAGAAGACTCACTTAGCTGATTCCCGGGATGAAGGTGTTGTCTTATGAGGAAAGGTTGAGCAGATTGGACCTATACCCCTTGGAGTTTAGAAGGAGAGATGAACTATTGAAATATATAAGATTCTGAGGGGGCTTGGCAGGGTAGATACCAAGAAGATATTCCCCCTTGTGGTGGAATCTAGAACTAGAGGGGTACAGTTTCAAAATAAGGGGTGTCCAATTTAAGATGCAGATGAGGAGGAATTTCTTCTCTCAGAGTGTTGGTAATCTTTGGAATTCTCTTTCCCAGATGTTATGATCAGGTGAGGAGGGGTTGAAAGGTGCCCCTCTTGTCCCTCTCCTTGTTTGACCACAACAGGGTTTATTTTTTTAAACAGTGGATATGTTTACCAATTCAATGAGTGTTTAATCCTTTTAGATGCTAAGATCATAAAAGAACCAATTGCACAGGTTTTCTTGAGTTTAAACAAGAGGTTAGTTTTTGTACTTAAAACCAAAACCCAATCTAAGAAAAATAATAAACTATGCTCTAACTTACACACACACACACACACACACACACACACACACACACACACACACACACACACACACACACACACACAAACAAATATGTTACAGAGTGAGGAAGAATTTATTGTTTGGATTAGAGTCTAGAACAATAAAATAGAATATACAGTCTGTGGAGTCTGGTAATTCAGTTGTCTTTCAGATGAACTCGTGGTCCTGAAGTTTCTGGCTAGTAGAGATGGCCACCTGGTTCAGGGTTTTCTCGGAGACAATGATGTAGATGATTTTCTCCCTGCAGTCTGTCTGGCACAATGATATACTTGGATATTTTACAGCCCACAGGAGGGTTTAAAACTTACAGTGTTGGCTGGAGAAAGATAGAGAGAGAGAGACAGACCCCCACTTGGGTCCTGCACTATTTAAAACTCAGATGCTGTCTGATATAGCCAAAAGAAACTCTAAGCTTTCACACAGATGGGGAGATTGTCACGTGATTGTCGCAGTGTATTGTCTTTTGCACTTTAATGAGATCCAAGTCTAAGAATTCCAATCTCTTTCCAATCCTATTGTTTCAGTTTTTACTCTTTGAGGTCCATCTCCGCTAGTGTTAATGTTCCAAGATGGCTTTGAATGTTTTGCTATGGAAGGCGATACCAGGTAGCTCATTCAAACTGCTCAAGCCATTGTTCAGGATGAGGGCTATTCAGACATGCGTCTCCACCTTGATACCTTGGAATGTGAGGTATTTCAATGCAAATTACGGTGGCCATCTTAGCTGCTTTCTCTTGAAAGGTTGAATTTACGTTTCCAGCTTTCTTTTAAAAGTTTAATTTAGGTTTCCAACCGATGGATTAAAACTCATCATTCAGCAAAGTATGGTTTTGTGACACAGTGGATGCTGAATATATTCAAGACTGATATAAATTTTTGTTCTACAAGGGAGTCAAAGGTTATGGGGGTGCAGGCAAAAAAGTGGAGTTAAAACCAAAACCCAATCTAAGAAAAATAAGCAGATCAGCCATGATCTTATTGAATGGAGGAGCAGGCTCGAGAGGCCAAAAGGCCTACTGCTGCTCCTATTTCTAATGATCTTACAAAATAAATGCCTTTCGTTACATGGTATAAAGTCTTCCACTAAGCTTGCTGAACCGTTATGCACAACCAAACACTTAACATGAATGTTATACTGCAGTACCACACACAGTCAAGCTACAACTTAGACTCGAATCTCTTGTTGCAGCAACAATTTTAAAAAACTTCATGAAAAATTCCTAAGAAAACCTAGCTGTGGCCAATTTTCATCTTCAGGTGTGAGTTTTTTTTATTCATGGGATGTGGGCATTGTTGGCTGGGACAGCATTTATCGCCCATCCCATCTTCCTGAACTGCTGCTGTCCCTGTGGGGTAGGTACAACCACAGCGCTGTTAGGAAGGGAGTTCCAGTGACAGTGAAGGAAAGGTGATATAGTTCCAAGTCAGGATGGTGTGTGGCTTGGAGAGGAACTTGCAGGTGGTGGTATTCCTGTGCATCTGCTGCTCTTGTCCTTATAGGTGGTAGAGGTCGTGGGTTTGGAAGATGCTGTCTGAGGAGCCTTGGTGCGTTGCTGCAGCGCATCTGCGTGGTTTGGCACTACTTCTGCAGCCACCTGAATCTCAAATGTAAATTGTACTTCATTCTTTAGTACTTAATTCACAACTCCAGGCGCAAACTCAGGTGAATCTAAGGATGGCACAATAATAGAAAAGGAAGATTTCATGTTCAGTGATAAAAAAGTGGAGACATTAACAGGGAGCATTACAATGGGGGTGGGGGTTGGGGGATAAAAATTCAGAACACTTCAGGGAAAGTTTTAACAGTTATCTCATACATCAACATCATTAACTGAGGCTGAAGGCAAGAAAATTAAGAAATACTTGGCATGAATGAATGAAGAGGAACTCTAGGTGCGTGTTTAGTTCTGCAGACAAATGACAGAGCAGTCCAGCACCCAGCCCACTGTTTGGAAGCTGTGAAGTTGGGTGATGTTGCATGAGCTGCTTGAGATGATGGCTGACCTCAATGTTGTCTCAGAGCACCTTCCATAGGTCAGCCCTGCAGCATTGGTTTAACATTTTTTCTCCTTCATGGCTGAAGCTAAAGTATTATCAAGGGTTAGGCTGAAGCCTCTTATGCATTCCCTTTGTGTTGGGCTGTACATACTCTGAAAGATTTTTGAATCATAATCACAGTCCCAGAATCCTGAAGCACGAATGGCATCCAACAGAGCTGTCCACACCTGCTCAGTGAGCAGGGCAAGCTGGATAATAACAGACAGGCTGTTCTGTACAATAAAATGTGCAAATGTCATGTGATCAAATGTCATGTGACTAAATAACGTAATCAAATATCACTTGGTCGAACCTCCAAGAATACCTCCAACCAGTGTAGGCTACCCATTCTCCAGCCGCCTGCTAACACAGCTCAGCTGTAAAAATCGGCTGGGCCTCCACACTGTCACTCCTGGATGTGCTGATCTCTCGCTAGGTTGCATTCCCACCTGGAACTTATGATCGACCCCTATGTCTTAAGCATACTAAGTTTATTGTGACAAATCCCATTTTGGATGTTTGTGATTTTATCTTTCCATGTGTAGTCGTGCAACGCAGAATAGATGGAAAATGTGATCATGAGCGAATATGTTGAAATCCCAGGTGAAATATGTAACTCACTACCTGGATGAGGAAACATTTTTAAACAACACAAGGGAAATGTTGACATTTTAGGTATTGATTTCTGAGCTGTGTCCAAATAGCGTGGCAATAGATAAATTTTGCTCTCTGGCACCTCAAATATTTACAACAATGCAATTCTCTAAAATTACAAGGCTGTGTTCTAACAAACAAAAAGAAAAGTGAAAACTAAATAAGGTAGGTTGCTCACTGAAGGCGTGCTATTGCTTTGAATAAAATTCTCTATGATGTACCATAACAACCAGAAGGGAACATTTAAATGAACACAAAACCTCCTGCTGCATCTGATACAAGTGCCTTTTTATCTTGAAGAAACTGCTAAACTGCTATTATAGACATGACAGTACAAAGTCTATTATTATTTTTCAAAATTAGCTCAAAGGATTTGTTTAAATTCCTTATTTTCTTGCAGTCAGTTTACTTTCTTAATAGTGATCTATTTATAAAGCCTTTAGCTATTTGCAGTTGAATCTATTGCAGCTGCATCAACATACCTTTGATCAAGGTCAATCTTACTTAGCTGAAGGCTAGGAATATTCTTTATTCTCTCAGAAGGACTCTGTATCTTTATGTGAGATAAGTGCCTGGTGTGTATACTTAACAATAAATGTGGAAAAGCTGCTACACTGGCACAGCTATGAGAGCTATCAGCCCATAGAGAAAAGTAATAGGGCAGGTGAGGGGGCAGGAAATTGAGCAGGACACATTATACCAGATTCCTTGCTCAATTTAATCTGTGTAGAGATTTTCCAGTGTTACTTCCAATAGGCACCAGACAGGTGGCAAGGTGACATCATGCATTAGATGCTCCATCATTACTATCTTGTTAATTCAAGTTGCTATTTATGCCTATACACAAAAAGTGTCCAGCATTGATAGATGATGAGCAACACATTAAACCATGTTAATGGCCTTAACAGTCAGTAAAATTAATGTAGGGGACAATCAGTCAATAATTCCACAGTTACAATTTTTCACATGTTTTTCAGAAGGACCAAATTATTTAATTCAGGGATGCGACGTGGCCATCAACCATTTCCTGCCCCATCCTGAGTGACAACCTCTGAATTGCACCAGGACTCCTAGACAATTATGGCAATGGACTTGATGGCAGAAAATTCACTTGGGTCAGCACCAATTACCTTGTGTTGATGGAACATCTGCCTCTTCACACATCTGTTGGTTATCGGGCTGGCACAGAAAACATGCTTTGTTTTACAGAGCTTAATGCAAGGCACAGAGGCATCATGACTGCTGCATTTCAGATGCCTCTGCCCCTGTGCTCCACTGAGCAGAGGTAGTGCAACAATGTGAGGTAAACCAATTCTCAATCATTCTCAAGCCTGGTAACTGACACATGTTGGCAGGGTGTGAATACCCAGTGTGAACTGTTCTTAAAGGAGGCTGGTTGTCCTTAAAAAGGAACTGCCTGCAAAATTAAAAATAGCAGAAGCAAGGCACAGAGCAATAAACAGAAAATTTCAATATGCTGTATTTCTGCCTCAGGGTGCATTTGCTCTGTGGTCCATAGGCAATGGTAAACAACAAGTACCAAGCATGCTACCCACACAAGATGCCTGTTACATGACGACACTCTCACATGAGGTGGTTGCATTTCTAGGCACTTAGGTCATACACACACACTTCTCGTAGATTCTCTAATGCAACATATGCCCGCTTTCTACCTAATTACCAGAGATGGCCATACATAAATGATGACAGTGAATGCAAACAGGATAGAGGTCACCTAAGCTGTGATCCTTGACTCCAAATGAATATAGGGCCCTGGAAAATTCTGGGCATGGAAATATCAGAGGTAGCCAGAGAAGGGGAAGTTGGGTGCCTCTTCCAAAAGCTCATGGCTAGTATCATCTTTTACTTTTCAATCTAATACTCACTCACTTACAGACCTCTTCACACCCTGAAATAGCCTGCAGCCTAATTCATGATAATGATGTCCTGTATATTAAAGCTAAATATAATAAAGCGAAATTTCAAGTGGTGTCTCTTTCTCTGTTTCTTTAGGTGGTAAAAGGTAGATGATGTCAAAGCTTAATGTGTAGTTTCAACTGAGCACCTCAGTTGCATCATCTACTCTAACAGTGGCAAGTAGCATCTGGGTGTTCAGTCACTGAGTTGCAAGAAGGAGCACTTAATGAAACAGTAAGTACAAGTGAGGAACAAATACAGGTAGAATTGTAAGAGATGCAACTTGCTAGCTGGAGAGTCAGCTCAAGGTTTCAATGCCTGCTGAGCCTACAAATTCCAAGGAGAGCCTGCCTGTGAGTGTAATTTGAAAGCTCAGCATCATCTGATGATGAAGCCATTTGAAAGTGTACCCAACAGGCTGTTTTGTGGTTTCTATTGAGGAATCCACATTCTGCATCTTTGCAGTGCTGCATGATCACTTGACCACCTGACCATAATGGACAGTGTAGTCACTTTAGGGACCCCCGTTGTGAAACTTCCCCCCTTTTCCCAGGTCCTAAGCTCAGATGTGGCTTTCTTCATGAATGCTTTGATTGTGCCCTAGAGACTTTGGGCTGCAATCCACAGCAGTCTGGATTGATCATGTTGGGGAGTCATAGGAACATAGGAACAAGAGTAAATCATTCAGCCTCTCAAGCCTGTTTCACCATCCAATTAGATCCTTAACTCCATCTACCAGCCTTGGTTCCATATCCCTTAATACTGTTGCCTAGCAAAAATCTATCAATCTTAGTTTTGAAATTTTCTATTGACCTAGCCGCAACAGCTTATTCGAGGAGAGACTTCATAATTTCTACAACTCTTTATGTGAAGAAGGTCTTCCTGACATCACTTCTGAATGGCCTAGCTCTAATTTTAAGATTATATGCCCTTGTCTTGGGCTCCCAGGTCATAGGAAATTGTTTCTCTCTATCTAGCCTATCAACACCTTCAATCACCTTAAACACCTCAATTAGACCATGCCCTATGCTTCTACACACAAGGGAATACAAGCCTAATCAATACAACGTAGCCTGATAACTGAACGCTTTTAGCCCTGGTATCATTCTGGTGGATCTGCACTGCAAAACTGAATACAGTACTCCAAATGCGGTCTAACCAGAGCGTTATATAACTGTAACATAACCTCCACCTCTTTGCATTCCAGTCCTCTTGAGATAAAGTCTAATATTCCGTTAGCCTTTTTAATTATTTTTGTACCTGTCCACGAGCTTTTAGTGATTTGGGTGCTTGGACCTCAAAGTTTCTTTGCTCATCCAGAGTTCTTCACTTCTTGCCAGTTCGAAAATGCTCTGATTTATTGTTCATAGGTCCAGAGTAGATGAGCTCAAACATTGATCTTTTAAAGCCCTTTGTATTCCAGCCCCCTTTTGAGACAGCTTAAACACAAAGGCTTCAAGAGCCTCACTGTTGCCTAGCAACTTCCTTCCAGGTAGATCTCTTCCCTTGTTGAGGGAATTCCTAGCAGAATGCAATTGCTTGACAGCATGGATGATAGAACTGATGCAACAGTCAAGCATGTTCAGGAAGAAGGCTGTTTAAACATGCAAATCGGGGTCCTATGCCAGTTGCAGGATCTTGACTGAAAAATTCAAGTACAAATGGGTCGAGGTACATTCTGCAAACTCTGCCCAGTTATAACAGGAGTACTTTGGCTAACCTGCATGAGACCGCTGGAGGCCACTCGGAAAATGAGCAAGAATATTTTGAGTTTTTATTTTTGTGGGCCCAGCAGAAGCAAGACTGCTGATGGCCCATTAAAGACCACCCCCTAACCCCATGGGATTACCTCCCCACTGCAGACCTGACCTAGCTGGTTT
Organism: Heterodontus francisci; assembly: GCF_036365525.1. Lineage (NCBI taxonomy): Eukaryota > Metazoa > Chordata > Chondrichthyes > Heterodontiformes > Heterodontidae > Heterodontus > Heterodontus francisci. Next base: position 88,429,759 of record NC_090375.1, read on the forward strand.
AGCATGGGAGCTGGCTGATTTCCTGTTTTCTCAGAACCAGTGATCTATAGCAGGGTGCACGTTTGGCACCTGCAATTCATCAATGGCATTTGAATCATTTGAATTTGGACTTCACTCCAGCACAAGGGGGTGGGTAAAGAGACTATTCTGCCAATTTGTACCCATTTGGGGCACAAGTTGAATTTTTTGGCCTATGCTTTTCTAAATACAGCCTGCAGTGCTTCCAATAGACCAGTGGGGGTAGAGGGAGAGATGTGTGATGGTGGGACGAAGGGTGGAAATCTCTTGCACAGGCAGAATTTAGGCTAAATAGCCCCCTTGTTCTTAAAAATAAATGATACAAGGATATTTCCAGTGGAAAACCCATTGCAATCTTATCCGAATGGGGAAGGGACCGAAATGGAAGCCCCAGAGTAGTCAGTGCATCATTAAATATTGAAGCTGTAGTCAATTATGATCAGATAGCTCTTTTAGGGAGACAGCATAGATGAATGGTCTGAACGGCCTCCTTGTGTGCTGTAAAATTCCATCATTCCATGATACAAAAAAACTGACAATAGAAATAAAGATTCTCACAAAAGATTTTGACAGTACCTGATGTGGCCCTTTAACTCAGTCACTGCCTAACAACACTGGATGTTTACTTAATAGGAGAGTGGCTATCTAGCATAAATAAGGTGGTGGAATGATGGAAGATGGGATTTTGTCACCACCTTATTACTGCATTTATTTACTTAAATGTGACAAATCACTTCCGCTACCAGGTGGAAGTTGATGCCAAAAAAATAGGCAAGTGGGAAAAAAGGGGATGTGTGTAATGGGTCCCTGCCCTGCCTGCCTTAATATCACCCAAAAAGTGGGTGATAGGAAGAGGACAATCCAGCCTTATGGTGATTGATATGATCTAAAGTTCCTAATTTTCAGGCAAGTAGAACTATACCAATCCCAGAAATAAATCATTTAATAACTTCACAATGCAGGTGGGCAGTTGGTTGTGTGACATCTCTAATGGGCTTTAAGTGAATATGACATTTTAAACTTACTTCATACCTAATACGATCTGACAGCACAAAGCATCCCTAATTCCACTTTAATTTCCCTGAAACAGGACGAGTTTAGAATTGGAAATGTAATATGGGTGCATTGATTGCACAATGCTCAGCAGCACTCGTGACTCCTCAGATACTGAGGCAGTCCGTGACCAAATGCAGTAAGATTTGGACAACATCCAGGCTTGGGCTGATAAGTGGCAAGTTACATTCGCCCCACACAAGTGCCAGGCAATGACCATCTCCAACAAGAGAGAATCCAAACATCTCCCGTTGACGTTCAATGACATTACCATCGCTGAATCCCCCACTATGAACATCCTGGGGGTTACCATTGACCAGAAACTGAACTGGAGTAGCCATATAAATATGGCTGCAAGAGCAGGTCAGAGGCTGAGAATTCTGTGGTGAGTAACTCACCTCCTGACTCCCCAAAGCCTGCCAACTAGCTACAAGGCAAGAGTCAGGAGCGTGATGGAATACTCTCCACTTGTCTAGATGAGTGCAGCTCCAACAACACTCAAGAACACCAGCCAGGATAAAGCAGCCCACTTGATTGGCATCCCATCCACCACCTTCAACATCCACTCCCTGTACCACCAACGCACAGTGGCAGCAGTGTGTACCATCTGCAAGATGCACTGCAACAACTCACCAAGGCTCCTTTGACAGCATCTTTCAAACCCACATAGAAGGACAGGGCAGCAGGTGCACGGGAACATCACCACCACTTGCAAGTTCCCATCCAGGCCACACACCTTCCTGACTTGGAAATATATCACCGTTCCTTCAATGTCACTGGGTCAAAATCCTGGAACTCCCGTCCTAACAGCACTGTGGGTGTATAACTAGACTGCAGCGGTTCAAGAAGGCAGCTTTTCAAGGCAATTAGAGATGGGAAATAAATGCCAGTGATGCCCACATCCCATGAAAGAATTTAAAAAAAAGATCTATCCCTGGTACTGGTTTGTAGGTAAACTTGTAGGAGCAACATAAAAGGACTTCATTCTACGTAAACCTCTACTGGGCCTGGAATCCATAATGTGGACACTGGTGGATGAATAAATAATAGGAAAGTGGCTGGAACTTTACCCTCGGCGGACAGGAGCCGTCCACTGACTGAAAAGTCAGACGAACCCTCCTCCGCCTGGCCTGAGGATCTGGCCCGCATTTTGTGGTCCCCAGACCTTTATTTTAACAGGTGGCTTTTCTTGCACCTGGGCCGCCTGACTGGCCAAGGGTAAAATCCTCGTGCCCACGGGCAGAGGCCCTTAAGTGGCCATTAATTGGCCACTTAAGGGCCTTGATTGGCCTGGGGCAGGTGGGCCGTTTTTCGCTGCCGCCGCCCTGCATGGGCCTCTTAATCCATTTTATGCTCCCCTCCACCACCCCCCCCACCCCGCCCCCTCCACCATCCTGCTCTTGCGGGGGGTTGTAAAATTCCAGCCAGTGTTTTGGATCCATTTATCCTGGTGAGTGCTGACTGCAGCAGATCTTCATATATGGCACCTGGCAGTATTTGTGTTGCCACCAGATTTGCCACCTCTGATGGGGGGTTGGAGGTGGGGGGAATGGCTGTAATGCCTGCAAAAAATGGTATAGCCAACAGCATTGGCAGAAGACACTTTTTTTTTTAATCCCCTGCATTGCCTAGTGCAGCCAGTCACAGAGTGCACTATACAAGACAGCCTTTTAAAATTCAATCCTCCCATCTGCAGCCTTGGTGTTACTGCACATTAGGACCACAAGACACTCTTGAGATCCAGCGTTGCTAAGGTATTAATGACATGATATCTGTCGAATTATATTTTGCCATCATTAACCTCTAATTTGAATACGCCCACCTATATATGGGCCAATGTGTTCAACGTTCCCCTGCATCTCTGGTGGGAAATGGCAAAAAGTACTGGTAGCCATGGAGTAGACAGTTGAACAGTGTCGTGATCCATCTTTTGCCTTTGATTTGGGATAGATGTATCAATATCTGCATTGTGATATAATTTGTAATTTTGCAAAGTGAATTGGAATTGGACCAACTTGGATTACCTTGGAGTTTAAATTCAATTTGAGCTCATCTCACACAGTATCTAGTCAGCACTTGCATTAAGTCACCGACATGCTAATATTGTTGGATACTAATGTGCATGCATTTTCTAAAATGTATCTGAACTGCAATTACGGGGCCCTGTTCTTCCATCATGCATGACACACAAGGGAAAATTGTGCCAATGTGTTCTCTATCAATGAGAACAAACTGTTCCAAAAATATAGCACCATGCTTTGATCCAGTACAAAGGCTTTCAGCTGAAGATGCGTGGGAAGTGGCCATAGTAACCAATGCAATTAAAAGCATTTGAAAAATAATTTGTCCTTCAACTGAAAACTGTCTCGGGTGACTGCAAGAGCAGACTTGGCCTTTGCGTGGCTGATCTAAGAATATCGCCTGAGAACACAGTGTGGTTAATGAACTAGTGTAACTGAGGACACACCAGCTTTCGAGCCTCAGCAGTTCAGTAAATTTACTTAAAATGATTTACACAATTCTCTTTAAAATTTATTTTTCTTTGTTATGTTCATGGTCTGGGTAAGGCTGCATTACAGTAGTATACAGCACAGTAAATTACCCATGTAAACCACAATACAGCTTACACCTGATACTGGACTGTGCTATCACTAGTGTCAATTAATCTGAACATTTTAATGAGAATTCATTGGTTTGGCACTACCAGTTGGAAGTAACACTTGGTAGTGCTGATTCTGTAACCTGCAGTCCCTTTGAATGTGGCTCTCCACTGGGAGAATAGAATTGGTGAATGATTACTGTATTTGTATAGAGGTAGAATTTCAGCATAAGTCCAGAAAAACAACATAAACAGCTGTTTTGATATCTGCAAGGTTTCTGCTGATCTTATGCTGAAATTCAGCAAAAGATTGGGATTTTACCCTGTAGAGTTTTGGAGTGATATGTTTGTGCTGTACATTGAGCATCAATGCCCTGAATTATACAGTGCAGTGATTAGAGGCCATCTAAGTATCTGATGTACACGAGTATGTCACCATCAAGCATACTTGAAAAATTGCCTCAAATACTTTTCATTTGTGACTGTTTCCTCAATGAATAAACGTTGTGCTTTACTTTGAGCAGAATTATGGGCATTTCTAAAGTAACACTTCTCTATTTGGAGGAGGAGAATAAAAAGGCAGAGGAGAATTGCAGAATGCGTAACATATCGGTACTTTTGCATCTTAGACACACAATAAGTGCTCATTTTACACCATCATCTATGTTACATGGCCAATATAGAAATTGAAAATGCTGGAAAGACTCAGCAGGTCAATCAATATCAGATAAACTGATATTTCAGGTGTAATGTTTCAGCAGAAACCAAGTGATTGTACCTGGACAAGTCTGAAGACACCTGTATGCAAAGACTGCAGGTCCTAAAGAGACCATTACAGAACTATGCACACTCCTGCAACCAGATTTAGGAAATCCTTCCAGAAGGGGGGCAACTTAATCACTGGCTGTGACAGTAACTGTTGCATTTAACTTAATATGGCAGACTCATTTCTAGCAACCATGGGCAGCTGCTACCACATCTCCCAACATTCAGCACACACTTACATAGCACAGATCAAATGATGCATTGTTTATCTGTCCAGTACATCATCAGCTTTCATTTGAAAGGCAGCACCAACATTAAAGACCTCTCTACTTCTACCATGTGGCAGGATTTTCCAGCGTGTACAGTGTTATTGGCTGCACCCATGTGGCTATCATGTCTTTACCAGTCCATTCATGAACAGAAAGGGGGGCAACTTAATCAATGGCTGTGACAGTAACTGTTGCATTTAACTTAGCATTGCAGACTCATTTCATGAACATGCAGCTGGCCTGAGACCATGAGAGCTAAAGTATGTATGTGAGTGTGCATTACTCCAGCAGCTGCCACGATTCATTTACACTGCAGCAGTTAAGTGCCACCATTCTTTGAAAGGCCATGCAGACTGCAGGGGTGCTGTTCATGGACCAAAGTTATGCAATATAGCTCTGGCTCACAACACCACTTATAATATCCAAGAGCATACCTTGAGGGCAAGTACAATGAGGCACACAAGATCTTAGTGAATACAGGGCTGGCATCCTAAAGGAATGATTCATATGCCTGAACAGATCTGGGGCAGTACTATAGTCTGCTGAGGTATCAAAGAGTATTTTATTCATTCATGAGCTGTGAGCGCTGCTGGTGAGTCCAGAAATTATTTCCCTTGAGAGATGGCGGTGAGCCTCTGTTTTGAATCACTGTAGCCCATGTAGTGATGGTACGCCAGGATTCCAGGGAGTTCCAGGATTTTGACCCAGTGACAGTGAAGGAATGGCGATATATTTCCAAGTCAGGTTGGTGTGTGACTTGGAGGGGAATGTGAAGATGGTGATGTTCCCATAAGCCTGTGGCCCTTGTTCATCTAGGTGGAAAAGGTCGTGGGTTTGGGAGGTGCTGTTGAAGAAGCCTTGGCGAGTTGCTGCAGTGCATCTTGTAGATGGTACACGCTGTTGCCACTTTGCACCAGTGGTTGAGATTGTGAATATTTAAGGTAGTAGATGGGGTGCCTATCAAGGGGGTTGCTTTGTCCTGAATAGTGTCGAGCTTCTTGAGTGTTGTTGAAGCTGTACCCATCCAGGAAAGTGGAGAGTATTCCATCACACTTCTCAAGAGCCTGTGAATAGCATTCATTAAGGAACCGATAACAAACCTTAAGGCCTCAGCCAAAGGGGCTCTGCTGCAGAGCGTCCTGGAATGACCACGCTCTCCAACCCTCCATGGTGGTCAGCAGCTTGGCCAGTTATGTAGCATGGTGCACATGCAGGACGTAGACTTCTCCATGGACATCCCCAAACCGCACATGCTACTTGGCAAATCAGTGAATTAACTGATGACAGTGAGCTAACAAATGTTTACAGGAAGGTTCTATGAGTTCAGCAACCTCAGGTACGTTTGAGTTGGCTTTCCAGCCAGAAGGTTGCAGCTCCTCCAAACCCACCTGCATTGGTTATCCTCACATCTTCTGAAATGAAAATTAAAAAATGCCAATAAAATATACAAACTGGGTGGTTTTATTTTAATAAAAAAAAGTCAACAGATGAAACTCTCCGCCGAACAAAGGTGTGAGGAGATATGCTTCTCCTTGCTGCATTAACTGAGCCTCACAGTGTAAATGTATCAGTGCTTTGAGGCACTTGGTAGAGGCTGAAGCTTGGGCTCTGATTCTGCTTCCTTTTGTGCATTTAGGGGAGTAGAAGAAGAACGTCTTTTAGAATGTTTGCAGTAAAATGCCATTGGAAACACAGCTTATTTGACAACATTATGGTGTGTTAGATTGCAATGCTGCAGCATCTCAGTGAATGTGTAAACAAATAAGCTAAGAAAGCATTAAAAAAGGATGATATTAGCTTCAAGCATCTCGGATATTTCACCCTGTCTCACTACCTCTATTGCTTTCATAACCTGACTCTTCATTGTGCTTTTTATTAAAGGAGTCAATGGTCACAGCTTAGATTATCCTGTGCTCTGTCTGCATTCATTGGTGTCAGTTATGTGTTAGCTGCAAACAAATAGAATAGGGATGTAATAAAAACAGAAGATGCTGTAAATACTCAATATGTTTAGCAGCATCTGTTGTTATGACCAGGTGAGAAAGTTGTCTCGGGGTCTGTTACTATCTTCATCTGGTCTTCTTGTAACAGGGTTTAATTTTAAACATACTGTGTTTTGAGCTCCCCCTTTGTGAATCCTTGTTCACAACTTGCCAATTATAAGGCAAAGAAATGAGCACAAACAGGCTTTCTTTGGTTTAAAGAAGAAAGATGAAATTTATTAAACCTTAAACCTACTCTCTTAGACGGTTAATGCCTACGTATATATGACGTGCCCACGCTAGCATGCACACATGCAAATAGAGACAGAAAAGATAAGTAGAACAGATTGAGGCAATATTTTGTCACTGTTTAATGAGCTCGCTGTAGTCCTTGTTTGAAGATATGGTCTTGCGTTTCGTTAGGGCCCAGTATTCTGCTTAAACCTTGCTCATGTAGGAGATTTTTCTCTCTTTGAGTTTACGTGTTTTCACAAGATTCAATTCCATGGGAAAGAGATGGAGGCTGACAGACAGGAGAGGAGATGTTCTCAGTCCATGAGCACACGGCTTTCTGATTTCAAAATCTGCTTTTCCAGTTTAAAACTCCCCTAGCTGGCCAGCAGGTGGTCATGTGACTGACTGGTGTGACCAGGTCTCTTCTGTGTATTGGGGGCAGGGACTGGTTCCCTTTGTTTCCACATTGTCTGGTACTATGTAAATGTCTTTCCAGTCAGGGGTTTGCAATTTTTAAGTTTTAATGTTCATATGGCGAAGTAATGTATGCCTCAGTCTTGGCAAGTGGCAGGTTTGCCTAGCACTGTGAAGGGAGAAACAAAGTTAATTTTAGGTTGATGCCCTTTCATCAGAACTGGAAAAAGTTAGAGATGTAACAGGTTTTAAGCAAGTGCAGAGGCAGGGGAAGGGGGAGGGGAAGAAAGAACAAAAGGGAAGGGTCTCTGATTGGTGGAAGGCAGGAGAGATTAAATGACAAAAGGGATGACGGTGCAAGGTTAAAGTGGGTGGTAACGGGACAAGTAAAGAAACAACAGATGGTTTAGAGGAGGTGTGAATAACAGCATCAATACTATTACCAGCATCTCCTGTCTGAAAAAAATGGGAGGCGTGGTTATAATCTGAAATTGTTAAACTCGATGTTGAGTCTGGAAGGTTGTAAACTGCCTAATCAAAAGATGAGGTGATGTTCCTTGAGTTTTCCTTGAGTTTCACAAGAACATGTAGGAGGCAAGGAACAGAGAGATCAGTGTGGGAGTGGGAGGAGAATTAAAATGGCAGCAACCGCAAACTCAAAGTCTGTTGTATATTTGGTTAGGTTAGCTAGGAGAGATTACTGAGTCTTCGGTAGGTTTAAACAATAGCTAGTTTATTACAAACTTAAGAACTATATACAGCTTTATTCAAGTATGACTGACTCCTCTGATGCCATGCTGCTTCTTCTCCAAAGTCTCTCTTATGTGTTCTCTTACATCATCACAGTGGGAGGCGTTACTCACACTGTCCCAGACATTAACCTTTTCAAACCTTTATACTACATCTTCCCCCAAGTCTTTGTCCATATGTTTTTTATACATTAATTTTTACTTTTACGTACTACCCATCTCCCCCCAAGTCTCTGACATCACAGATTCAATGTCAGGAGGCTTCACAACTCTCCCTGATCGTGTTGCTGTCAGGCACAGAAGATCAGTAGTCTTTGTCTAAACTCTTGTTTCTTGACTTGGACGGCCTTCATTGAGGTTTGTAGTATTCGGTGCTTTCTGAATTTCAGGTTCAACTTCTGGTTCGTCCGAATGTATGACTGATTGACGTCTTTGATGAATAAAAATAAGATTTTTTCTGTTTCTTCTTATTGTACTTTCTGAAGTATGTACTAAATAAGATCTCTGTTGTTTATCATCTCTCTGGATGATTACTCCTTCTCTGCTTTGGTCCCTTACCCATACCTTTTCTCCTTCCATCAGCTTGGGTAGCTTCCTGGTACGATATCTCCTGTTATATTTATAAGCTCGTTGTTTTCGATAAGACTTTTCTCTGTCTTGAACTCTCTGATAATCCTGGACCTCTAGCCCTGGAAGTAATTTTTTGGGTAGGATGGGAAGTTGTGTTTTGAGCTTCCTTCTCATCAACAGTTCTGATGGTGCTAATCCACATAGCAATGGAGTAGATCTGTAGTTTAGGAGTGCTATTTGGAAATCTTTGTTCTTCTTTAAGAGTGCATTGATAGTTTTGACTCCTCTTTCAGCCTCACCATTTGATTGAGGATATCTAGGGGAACTTGTAAGATGTTCAAATCCAAAGTTTTCAGCGAAGTGCATGAAGTAGTCGTTGGCAAACTGTGGACCATTGTCGGAAACAACCTGGTCAGGAATATCATGTGCTGCAAAGATCTCCATTAAAGCTCGAATGACTGTCTCAGTAGTCGTTGTGACAAACATTTGACATAGATCCACCTGGAAAATAATAAATAACAATCAGGTAGGATTTTCCATTAAACATGAATAGATCCATCCCCAGATGTTCCCACGGTCTGGTTGGAAATTGACTCGAGATAAGGGGTTTCCTCTGGTCTTGTCTGTGCACTGATCATACCTGGCAATTAGAAATCATTTATTCTATATTTCTCAATATTCCCGGCCACCACACTGACAACTGAACACTTGCTCTGCATTTGGAGATATCCATGTTGCCCTAGTGTATTTTTTCCAAGATGTCTGCAAGGAGTGAGACTGGAATCACCGGCCTCTCATTATATACCAGCAAATCATCTACAATAGTAAAGTGCTTTCTGTGCTCAAAGAAGATGTTCATCACCATGTCATTGGGACGCGCTGTGGCCAACCTTGCGTACAATATTGGTGGATACCTCATTCCTCGTCTTGCATCTGAGCATGACGAATTTCTTGGAGGCTTTTTGAACTTGCCGGCCATTGTGATGCAGTGAACTGAGAATATAACTCAATGTCATTAATAAAGTTAACATCCTGTTGTGTGGGATTGTCAACAGTAGCTCTAGACAATGCATCTGCTGTCATTTGCAGCTTGCCCTGTACATAATGCATTTCATGCATAAATCTCATTCGTCTCAACCAGAATCTCTGGATTCTTGGAGGCATTCTCATGAGTTCCATTTCATCACGGATGGAAACTACGGGTTTGTGGTCTGTCTCTATGACAACCTTTAAGCCGATGATATAATCTGAGTATTTTTCACAAGCCCACATGACTGCGAGAGGTTCTTTCTCTATGATGGGGTATCTCGTCTCAGACTCAGACAATGCTCAGGTTGCATAATAAACCGGTCTTTGACATCCATCTGCCTGTTCTTGACAAAGGACTGACCCTACTCCTGTAGATGAGGCATCTGCTGCAATTGTGGTCAGTAGTGAGAGGTTATAATGTGCTAAGATATCTTGCGAAATCAGCATTTCCTTGATCCTTTGAAATGCCTGCTCCTGATGTATATTCCAATACCATGCTTGAACTTTTCTTAATAGTTGTTTTAAGGGTTCAGTAACTTGCGCTAGATTGGGCAGAAATTTTGCCAGCTGATTAACCATTCCAAGGGATCATTGAAGATCTTGGACAGAAGTAGAAATTGGGAATTCAGTAATGGCTCTCGTCTTTTGCATGTCTGTCATTATGCCCTTACAACTGACAAAGTGCTCTAGGAAACAAATAGACGTTTTTGAGAATTCACACTTTTCATTAAGTGTTAGGCCTTCTTCTTGTAGACGATTCAGAACCACTCTAAACCTCAGGCCATGTTCTTCGATGGATTCACCATGGACTGAGGATGTCATCCATATAGCATATTACTCCTTTAAGGCTCTGTAGAATGTTTGACATAGTCCTTTGGAATATTTTCGGTGCTGATGTTATACCAAATGGTGAATGATTAAAACAAAATCTTCCGATCGGAGTGATGAAAGTTGTCAATGATCTTGACTTCTTGTCCAAAGGAATGTGCCAAAAGCCACTATTTGCATCCAGCTTTGTGAACATAGTACTTTTGGATAACTTTGCCATGCTTTCGTCTATTGAGGACATCAGATGAACTTCCCTTGCCATAGCCTTGTTAAGTTGAATTAAGTCAACACAAATGTGAAGAGTACTGTTAGGTTTAGGAACTGGAACCATTCCAGAGCACTATTCTGTAGGTTTAATGACAGGAGAAATGACTCCCATCCTGGTCATCTCTTCTAACTGAAACTGGACTTAGTGGGTGTGGTATTTTCCTAGGCATGAAAAGACATATAGGTTCAGCATCTTTCAGCAAAGTAATACTATGTTCGGACTTAAATCTTCCTAGACCAGTAAATAATTTTGGAAAGTCTTTTTGGAAGTGACTCCTGGATTCTTGCTGCCTACCTTCCTCCACTTCCCTGATAAGATTAAGGTCCATACAAGCTCTTCTACTTAAAAGAGAAAATTCTTGATTTTGTAGAACATACAGTGTTTCCAATATCTGCTTTCCCTTGTACTGGAGTGTTGCCTGGAGCTTTCCCTTGACTTTCAGTTCAATCCCACCTGGACCGTGTAACTGAGTTTCTGTTGGTTGCAGGCAATGCATTGATAACCATGGTTCGTTGTCTGATAAAACTGTTATATTTGCTCCAGTGTCTAGTTTAAAGTTGGTGATATATATATCTGCAGTACAGAATGCATTATTAGGGTCATTGATCTCACCAATAAGTTTTCTGATTTCTCTTCTGATGGAGATTGTTCAACTTCATTAATAGCTCTATGCATGAAAATGTTTCCTTTAGAACCTGTTAGAGGTTTTACTTTGGCACATCTTCCCAAAATAGCCAGCTTTCTTGCAGTGAAAGCATTCTGCTTTGTTTGCAGGACACTGTTCGCACCTGTGGGACTTTTTGGCACCACAGCAATGGCAGGGTTTCATGGCGTCTTGCACTTTCCCTTCTTTTCTGGCGCTTCTTTTAAGGAACTGCATGGTCATTGGAGGTTTCCTGAACCAAGGTTTTTCTTCACCTCTCAGAATTACTCTGTTCTGCTTTTGGACCTCTGCTTGTCTTACCAGTTGTATTGCTTTTTCTAGGGTGAGGTCTTCCTTAGACTGCAATAGGAATTCATCAGCAATACCTACTACAATGCGGTCTTGTATTAATTCTGATTTTAGGTCTCCATATTCCCATCCTTCCACTAGCCTGCAAAGGTCGTTAATAAAAGCATCTATCGGTTCTCCTGGTATCTGGACCCTTCTGTTGAATTTGACTCTTTCTAGAATCTTGTTATGCCTCAGGTTAAAATAATTATCAAAGGCTTTTAAGACTTCTTCAAGTGTATCTGATGTCTTATTAATGTCTTGTCTTGCAGTAACATCATCTGCTATTGCTCCAATGGAATAAAGTCATATGTTGACTTGTTCTGCTTCAGGCTTGCTAATTTTGAAGTCATTCTGTGCCACGAAAATCTTTTTCTCTAAAGTGACCAGTTTTGAGTTTGATCTGGTCCTTCCAAATGCCTCTGGTAGCATAAATTTAAGATCCTTGGCTTTCCTCAGCTTCGTAGGTAGTTTTTTTTGTTTTAAAATTTACTTCCAGTATTGAAAGTCTTCCAGCACTTCAGCCTTGCTCTGACTCCCATTGCAGTCACTATCTTTCCCGAGAAGTCTCTCTACTCGACTAGGAATTTAGTGTTATTTGAATAATCTCTTCACTCCCTTCCCCGGAGTATCAAATATTGGTGCCGCTTTTTTCTTTTTTGCCTCGCGGTTGCCACATGTAATGGTGACGACCTTAGATCTGCCCTTGTTAGGTATTTGGTTTTCCTGGTGCTGCCTGCCTAGTGTGCCATTAGAAACAATTTGCTATCCCTTTTAAGGGTTGTTCACCAGATCCCCAACCATTGCTTGGTTCTCTGACCCGAAACCTGCGATCGCTGGACCGGGATTTTTTCACAGATTACCATGCCTTGGTGTTGCAACCTGAATGCCTCTACAAGCTGCTTCCCTGACTCTCCATGCCTCCTTAGTCCACAAAGCAGCTCTGCAGCTCCTCACAGCCTCCTCTCGAGTTCTGCAGTTTGGGAGTTTTGCCGCCAGTTTTCTCAGGTCTGACTTTCCAAACTTTTTTTTTCCAAAGTTTTCTGGGTGTTGTATGGCAAGAACCACCACTGTTCACCATATTGTATGTTTGGTTAGTCTAGCAAGGAAAGATTATTGAGTCTTCGGTGGGTTTAAACAATAGCTAATTTATTACATACTATAGAACTATATACAGCTTCATTCAAGTATGACTGACTCCTCTGATGTCATGCTGCTTCTTCTTCAAAGTCTCTCTCATGTAATCTCTTACATCATCACAGTGGGAGGTATTACTCACACTGTCCCAGACATTGACCCTTTCAAACACTTATACTACAGGGTCAAGCTTGCAGATTGAATGGAGGTATTCAGCAAAGTGATCACACAGCCTGTGCTTGGTTTCTCCAATGTACAGGAGAACTCATTGTGCTCATTGTGATCAGTCAATACATTATACCAAATTGAAGGAGATACAAGTACATCGCTGTTTCACCTGGAAGGAGTGTTTGCGACCCTGGATGGTGGGAATGGAGAAGGTGAAAGAAAAGGTGTTTCATCTCCTGCACTTGCACAGGTAGGTGAAGTGGGAAGGTGAGTGGGTGTTGGGGCTGATTAAGGAGTTGACCATGAAATTGTGGAATGGTCCCTTTGGAATGGGAAAAAGGGAGGGGAAGATGTGTTTGCTGCTGGCATCGCGCAGGAGGTGGTGGAAATGGTAGAGGATGATCATTTGAATATGAAGGCTGGTGGAGTGGAAAGTGTGGACAGGGGAGCCCTATCATGGTTCTAGGAGGGAGGGGAATGTCTGAGCATATGTTTAGGAAATAGGACTGACATGATTTAGAGACCCGTGAACCATAGTGGAAGGGAATCCTCGATGGAAGAAACACTGGCATGGAAGCTGGCATTGTCAAAAGAGATGCAACCGAGGCAGATAAACGGGGCAAATGGGGTAGAGAAATTACATGAAGTGGGATGGGAGGAAATGTAATCCAGGTATCTGTGGAAGTCAGTGGGCTTACAGTAGGTATTTGTTGACAACCTACTCCCAGAAATTGAGATAGAGAAGTCGAGGAAGGGAAGGGTAGAGTGAGAGATGGACCATGTGAGCGTGAGGGAGTGGTGGAAATTGGAAACAAAGTTGATGAAATCTACCAGTTTGGGGCAAGAGCAGGAAGCAATGTACAGAATGAAGAGGTGGGTTGGGGGGAGACATCCCATGAAAAAACAGACATAACTAGCACCCACATTGATTCCCATAGCAACACCTTTGATTTGGAGGAAGTGAGAGGAGGCAAAGGAAAAGTTGTTCAATGTAACTAGTTCAGCTAAGTGGAGGGTGGTGGTGAATGGGAACATGCTGGGCCTCCATTCAAGGAAGAAGCAGAGGGCCTGCAGGCTGTTCTTGTGGGAGATGGAAGTGTAGAGGGACTGGACATCCATGCTGAAAGGGAGACGGTTAAGGCTAGGAAACTATAACGTGGTGGCAGAGTCACGATGTGGTTGGGAAGAGACAGGACAAAGGAAGAGAAAACAGTATCAGGGTAGTGTCATGAAGGGTGCTTCCATTACTAATATTTTTTGAGGACTCATGTTTAAAAGATTGTGAAAATTGGTTCATATGAAACACTGAGGATTTGTTTTTTTTAAAGGTTACTGGAAAGACACTGGATTTTTTTAATAAAACACTTACTGGAAGAGACAATAAAGGGCTAAATAAACATAAGGAGCTTTGCTGGCTATTGGAGTTGTTTACAGAGAAGTCACATGACCAGGTTTATGGTTGCCAGGAGCTTTTGCCTTTCTGATTTGGGTGTGGACTGTTTGAATGTTCAGTTGGTGTGTATCCTGCTAAGAGAGAAGCCACCCAACTCATCCTTCTCCATCTGCTTTGGAAAATCTTCTGAGAATCCAATATGATAGCTAAAATCACTCATACAGTAATTCTCCCAAAAAGCCTGCAAGATTACTGCTCGATGTCTCCTGAACAGAACTGCTCCAGATGTATCATAGTGACAGTGTCTACGTCTACCAGAGACCAGACCGAAAGTCATCTGGAACATTCCATATCTCATCCTTTTCCTTCAAGAATTGACAATAACTTGGCCAAAGTATTTTTTTTTAATTGATCTCTGCAGAGCCAGTTTTCTCATTTTTCTTTATTTGTTTCTTTGTTAGTGTGATTGTGTGTTGGTTATTTTAGAAGGGTAGATATTAAGACTTCCATATTTCAAACTCTGTGTTAATAAACTTTGCATCTTTATTGAATAAGTCTTGTTTTATAATAAATCAACACTTTCATTGTTTATGAAAGAAACCTGGTTGGTGGATTTTTATTCTGTAACTAATGTAGATAAAGTGGATAGAATGAAGGTGAAGGGCCTATTCACCTTTGCAGAGAGGTCAGTGACTAAGGGGCATAGATTTAAAGTGATTAGTAGAAAGCTTAGAGGGGAGATGAGGAAAACTTTTTCACTCAGAGGGTGGTGATGGTCCGGACCTCACTGCCTGCCGGATAGTTGAGGCAGAAACCCTCAACTCATTTTAAAGGAGTCTGGATAAGCATCTCAAGTGCCATAATTTGCAGGGCTATGGACCAAATGCTGGAAGGTGGGATTAGAATGGGTGGATCATTTTTCAGCCGGCACAGACATGATGGGCCTCTTTCTGTGCCTTAAACTTTCTATGATTATAAGTATATAATTGGCCTTATCGGTAACTGGGTAAAACATTTAAATATATGTTGTGACCAGTGGAGTAGTGGAACTAGAGAAAGATAGTGCATTCCTCCAACCTCGGTCTATAACAATAAGAAGAAATAAGTTCCATGGGGCAAGAACAGGCTGAAATGATGGGTCCACAAGGGCAGTCCTACTTGTGGATCTTGGGAAGGAGGTAGAAGCTGCTATATGGGGTTGAGGGACTATGGTGCTGAAGGTGTGGCTGGAAAATCTCCAGTGGAGATAAGGTGACAATCTGGAAAATGATGGCTTGGTTTTCAGTGGTGGGATTATGGACCAGGGGAGGTAGGAGGAGGTGTTGGAGCATTGGTGTTCATATTCTGCAAGGTGGAGGTCCATTTTCTAAACAGCAAGTCCACCCCTTGTCAGTAGGTTGAGTGACAATGTCACAGTTGGACTTGAGAGAACAGAATGCTCCAAGTTCAGAGGGAGGTAAGTTAGAGTGAGCCAGAGGATTAGAGGATTATGGCATTTAGGAAGGACAGGAAGCTAGGAAAAGGTGGAGGGGTAGTTCTGTTAATTAATGATGGTATTAGCGCAATAGAAAGGGATGACCTAAGTTCAGGAGACCAGGATGTAGAAGCAGTTTGGGTAGAGATGAGAAATCATAAAAGCAAGAAGTCACTTGTGGGAGTGGTGTACAGGCCACCTAACATTAACCACACTGTAGGACGGGGTAAAGGAAGAAATAATGGCAGCTTGTCAGAAAGGAAAAGCGATAATTATGGGGGATTTTAACCTACGTATAGACTGGAAAAATCAGATGGGCAGAGGTAGCCTAGATGAGGAGTAGATAGAATGTTTTTGGGATAATTTCTTGGAACTGTACATTCTGGAGCCAGCCAGAGAGCAGGCTATACTAGACCTGCTATTGTGCAACGAGATAGGATTAATTAATGACCTCATAGTTAAGGCACCCCTAGGTAGCAGCAATCATAATATGAATGAGTTTTACATTCAGTTTCAGGGAGAGAAGAGTGGGTCCAAGACTAGTATTTTAAACTTAAATAAGGGCAATTATGAGGGCATGAAAGCAGAGCTAGCTAAAGTGAACTGGCAAATTAGGTTAAGGGATAGGTCAATAGAGATGCAGTGGCAGATATTTAAGGGGATATTTCAGAATACACAGAATAGATACATTTCAACAAGAACTAAAAATTCCAAGGGTGGGACCCGCAATCCGTAGTTAACTAAAACAGTTAAAGATAGTGTCAAACTTAATGGTGGGAGGCAGGTCAGAAGATTGGACAGAATATAAAAACAGCAAAGAATGACTAAAAGATTGCTAAGGAAGGTAAAATTAGAGTATGAGAGAAAGCTAGCTAGAAATATAAAGACAGTAAGAGTTTCTATAGATATTTTTTAAAAGTAGAGTTAACAAAGTAAGCGTTGGTCCTACAGAAAGTGAGTCTGGGGAATTAATAATGGATAATAAGGAGATGGCAGATGAATTGAAAAGGCATTTTGCATTGGTCTTCACCATTGAGGATAAAAGTAACATCCTAGTATTAGCTGTAAGTCAGGAAATGGAAGGGAGGGAAGAACTCAAGAAATTTACAATCACCAAGGAAGTGGTACTGCACAAATTGTTGGAGCTGCGAGCTGACAAGTCCTCGGGTCCTGATGGAGTTCATCTTAAGGTGTTAAAAGTAGTGGCTAGTGAGATAGATGATGTGTTAGTTTTAATTTTCCAAAATTCCCTAGATTCGGGGAAGGTTCCGTTAGATTGGAAAATAGTGAAAGTAATTCCTTTACTCAAAAAAGGAGGGAGACAGAAAGCAGGAAACTACAGACCAGTTAGCTTAACATCTGTCTTAGGGAAAAAGTTAGAAGCTATTATTAAAGACATTATAGCAGGGCATTTAGAAAAAATCAAGGTAATCAGGCAGAGTCAACAGTTAAAGGGAAATGATGTTTAACTAATTTATTGGAGTTAGAACATAGAACATAGAACATAGAACAGTACAGCACAGTACAGGCCCTTCAGCCCACGATGTTGTGCCAAACCTTTAACGTACTCTAAGATCAAACTAACTACCTACCCTTCATTCTACTATCATCCATGTACCTATCCAAGAGTCACTTAAATGCCCCTAATGTATCTGCTTCTACGACCACCGCTGGCAGCACATTCCACGCACCCACCACTCTCTGTGTAAAGAACCTACTTCTGACATCTCCCCGAAACCTTCCTCTAATCACCTTAAAATTATGCCCCCTGGTGATAGCCCTTTCCACCCTGGGAAAAAGTCTCTGACTATCCACTCTATCTATGCCTCTCATCATCTTGTACCCCTCTATCAAGTCACCTCTCATCCTTCTTCGCTCCAATGAGAAAAGCCCCAGCTCCCTCAATCTTTCTTCGTAGGACATGCCCTCCAGTCCAGGCAGCATCCTGGTAAATCTCCTCTGCACCCTCTCTAAAGCTTCCACATCCTTCCTATAATGAGGCGACCAGAACTGAACACAATATTCCAAGTGTGGTCGAACCAGGGCCTTATAGAGCTGCAGCATAACCTCGCGGCTCTTAAACTCAATCCCCCTGTTAATGAAAGCCAACACACCATACGCCTTCTTAACAACCCTATCAACTTGGGTGGCAACTTTGAGCGATCTATGGACATGGACCCCAAGATCCCTCTGTTCCTCCACACTACCAAGAATCCTGTCTTTAAGCCTGTATTCCGCATTCAAATCCGACCTTCCAAAATGAATCACTTCACACTTTTCCAGGTTGAACTCCATCTGCCACTTCTCAGCCCAGCTCTGCATCCTGTCAATGTCCCGTTGCAACCTACAACAGCCTTCCACACTATCCACAACTCCAGCAACCTTAGTGTCATCGGCAAACTTGCTAACCCAGCCTTCCACTTCCTCATCCAACTCATTTATAAAAATCACAAAGAGCAGAGGTCCCAGAACAGATCCTTGTGGAACACCACTGGTCACCGAGCTCCATGCTGAATACTTTCCATCTACTACCACCCTCTGTCTTCTATGGGCCAGCCAATTTTGTATCCAGACAGCCAACTTTCCCTGAATCCCATGCCTCCTTACTTTCTGAATGAGCCTACCATGGGGAACCTTATCAAACGCCTTGCTAAAATCCATATACACCACATCCACTGCTCTTCTTTCATCAATGTGTTTTGTCATATCTTCAAAGAATTCAATAAGGCTTGTGAGACATGACCTGCCCCTCACAAAGCCATGCTGACTGTCTCTAATCAAACCATGCTTTTCCAAATAATCATAAATCCTGTCTCTCAGAATCCTCTCCAATAATTTGCCCACTACCGACGTAAGACTGACTGGTCTATAATTCCCAGGGTTATCCCTATTCCCTTTCTTGAACAAGGGAACAACATTTGCCACCCTCCAATCATCTGGTACTACTCCAGTGGACAGTGAAGACGCAAAGATCATCGCCAAAGGCGCAGCAATCTCTTCCCTCGCTTCCCGTAATATCCTTGGGTATATCCCGTCTGGCCCCGGGGACTTATCTGTCCTCATATCATTCAAAATTTCTAGCACATCTCCCTCTTAACCTCAACCTGTTCAAGCATATCAGCCTGTTCCACGCTGTCCTCACAAACGACCAGGTCCCTCTCACTACTGAATACTGAAGCAAAGTATTCATTTAGGACCTCCCCTACCTCCTCCGACTCCAGGCACAAGTTCCCTCCACTATCCCTGATCGGCCCTACCCTCACTCTAGCCATCCTCTTGTTCCTCACATAAGTAAAGAGTTCTTTGAGGGAGTTACATGTGCTGTGGATCAAGGGGAACTGGTGGAGGTATTGTACTTAGATTTACAGAAGGCATTTGATAAGGTTCCATATTAAAAGTTATTGCAGAAAATAAAAGCTCATGTTGTAGGGGGTAACATATTGGCATGGGTAGAAGCTTGGCTAGCTAACAGGAAACAGAGAGTAGGCATAAATGGGTTGGCAAGATGTAATGAGTGGTGTGCCACAGGGATCAGTGCTGGGGCCTCAACTTTTTACAATTTATATAAATGACTTAGATGAAGGGACCGAAGGTATGATTGCTAAACTTGCTGATGACACAAAGATAGGTCGGAAAGTAAGTTATGAAGAGGACATAAGGAGGCTACAAAGAGATATAGATAGGTTAAGTGAGTGGGCAGAGACCTGGCAAATGGAGTATAATGTAGGAAAGTGTGACATTGTCCTCTTTGGCAGGAAGAATAAAAAATAAGTATATTGTCTAAATGGTGAGAGATTGCAGAGCTCTGAGATGAGGGATCTGGGTGTCCTAGTGCATGAATTGCAAAAGGTTAGTATGCAGGTACAGCATGTAATTAGGAAAGCTAATAAAATATTATTGTTTATCGCAAGGAGAATTGAATACAAAAGCAGGGAGATTATGCTTCAGCTATACAGGGCATTGGTGAGACAACATCTGGAGTACTGTGTACAGTATTGGTCTCCTTTTTTACAGAACGATGCAAATGCGTTGGAAGCAGTACAGAGAATGTTTACTAGACTAATACCTGGAATGAATGGGCTGTCATACAAGGAAAGGTTGGACAGGCTAAGCTTGTATCTGCTGGAATTTAGAAGAGTAAGAAGCGACTTGATTGAAACATATAAGATCCTGAGGGGTCTTGACAGGGTGGATGTGGAAAGGATGTTTTCCCTTGTGGGAGAATCTAGAACTAGGGGTCACTATTTAAAAATAAGTGTTCGCCCATTTAAGACAGAGATGAGGAGAAATTGTTTCTCTCAGAGGGTCGTGAGTCTTTGGAATTCTCTTTCTCAAAAGGTGGTGGAAGCAGAGTCTTTGAATATTTTTAAGGCAGAGGTAGATAGATTCTTGATAAGCAAGGGGGTGAAAGGTTATCAGGTGTAGACGGGAATGTGGTGTAATAAGTTCAGCCATGAACATATTGAATGGCGGAGAAGGCTCGAAGGGCCGAGTGGCCTACTCCTGCCCCTAATTCGTATGTTCGTATGTTCATATGTCGAGAAGGTGCGATGGCCGATGTCATGCCAACAGCTTCCAGTGAAAAGATCTAGAGAAGGTAAGAGGCCAGAGGGAGGGGTCCAGGTGGAACAAGAATTCTGAAGACGGGAGAAAGGGTTCACTGGTAGAGAGAAGACACTTCAAAGAAGTGGGTGCGAAGATTAAGTCAGTTGAAAAAGAGTTCAGCAATGTGCCGAGCTTGAAATTCATTGAGGTGCACGCTGAAGGGAATGAAGCTAAGGCCTTTGCCAAGGACTAATAATTTGGAGTTAGAAGAGGAAAATATCAGAGGAGATAGTGCAAACATGGCAAAAGGTGAGATTGGAAGGAGGGATGGGGTAGGAGGAATTTGAAGGGGAAGAAGATCCAGAGGGGCATATGTGGAATAAACTCTGCAATGTTCCTTGAAGGAGGTACTGAAGACTGACCTGTGCATTATAATTTTACTCCATCTGATGGGGACTAAATTTCCTATTTGTTTATGACAACCAGCATGACCTAGGCAAGTTGGGATTGAAAATTGAGCAAGGAGCTATTCCATCGGTTCACCATCTTTCGAAGCCACTCATAGGATTTTCCTTCAGAAGTGACCTTGAGATATGGCCGAAGGTAAATAACATGAGCTTTTCTATGATATATTTCCAGTCATTAGCACCTTAGTGAAGCTGGGCATAAAATACACCATGTGATCAAACGATTGCACTAGACAAAGGGGAGCTTTCATGATAATCTTATCCTCATACAAGAACTTGGTTAGGCCAGGTTAGAATATTGTGTCCAATTTTGATCTCCTCATGTGCTGAGGAATAGTGAGAATTTGGAAAAGGTGTATGGCTGAGAGCACAGACCAAACTTAAAGTGTGCAAAGCCTTGTGCTTACCACCCTTCTATATGGCGCCAGCTCTTGGGTCCTATACCGCCATCATGTACACCTTCTAGAGCGCTTCCATCAGTGCTGCCTCCGCAGCCTGCTCAAGATCTGCTGGCAGGACCGCATCACAAATATTGAAGTCCTGGAAACAGTCAACATCATTAGCATCGAGACCATCCTCCTGCAAAGCCAACTGCGTTGGGCGGGTCATGTTGCCCAGATGGATAACAGTCGCCTGCCTAAGATCATGTTGTATGGATAGCTGACCACTGGTAAAAGGAGCAAAGGGGCTCCATGGAAACATACGAAGATATGAATTATGAGCAGGAGTAGGCCACTTTGCTCCTCGAGCCTGCTCCGCCATTCAATAAGTCCCTGGCTGAATTTATTACTCCACATTCCCATCTACACCCGATAACCTTTCACCCCCCTGCTTATCAAGAATCTACCTACCTTTGCCTTAAAAATATTCAAAGTCTCTGCTTGCACTACCTTTTGAGGAAGAGAATTCCAAAGATTCACGAACCTCTGAGAAAAAAAAATTCTCCTCATCTCTGTCTTCAATGGGCGACCCCTAGTTCTAGATTCTCCCACAAGGGGAAACATCCTTTCCATATCCACCCGGTCAAGACCCCTCAGGATCTTATATGTTTCAATCAAGTCACCTCTTACT
This sequence comes from Heterodontus francisci, assembly GCF_036365525.1. NCBI lineage: Eukaryota > Metazoa > Chordata > Chondrichthyes > Heterodontiformes > Heterodontidae > Heterodontus > Heterodontus francisci. Next base: position 88,451,783 of record NC_090375.1, read on the forward strand.
CTTCTAAATTCCAGCAGATACAAGCCTAGCCTGTCCAATCCTTCCTTGCAAGACAGCCCGCCCATTCCAGGTGTTAGTCTAGTAAGCCTTCTCTGAACTGCTTCGTATGCATTTAAATCCTTCCTTAAATAAGGAGACCAATACGGTGCACAGTACTCCAGATGTGGTCTCACCAATGCCCTGCATAGCTGAAGCGTAACCTCCCTGCTTTTATATTCAATTCCCCTCACAATAAACGATAACATTCTATTAGCTTTCCTAATTACATGCTGTACCTGCATACTAACCTTTTGCAATTCATGCACAAGGACACCTAGATCCCTCTGCATCTCAGAGCTCTGCAATCTCTCATCATCTACATAATATACTTTTCCTTTATTCTTCAAGGACTCTCTGACACAGACCCTCTCTGTGTGCCACATCGACAATCGCCAGTGGGAAGTGTAGGCCATACATCGTGATGCCTGGAGATGCTGCATCAGGAGAGCTACAGCCACCTTTGAGACTGAGCGACGAACCAGCATGAAAGAGAAAGGGAGGAGAAGGATAGTTCCAATTGCCCCCAGCAGTGACTACACCTTCACTTGTATCCACTGTGGGAGAATCTGCCAATCACGGATAGGCCTGACTGGCCACCAGCAGGCCTGCAACTGATGACTATGACCTTCCCAAAATCTTAGTCTGCGAAGAAATGCCAAGAAAAAGAAGATGGCTCAGGTGGGTAGCGAGTGTTTGTATCATGATGTGCAAGTTTTCACAGTTGTGTGGGATAGGCTAGATGAACCAGAAGGTCTTTTCTTGTCCGTTAATTCCATATGTTTGTATACAAAAATATCGGCCACAGTTTATGTAAGGCATTCCCAGTGCTCTCCCAGCATACATCTGCTTGAGCCCCAAGAATTAGGCTGGGACCTGGATATATTAGATCCCAGCATTGGTCTCAGCTTCTGAGGGACATATTTGAGACAGAACCTCGGTTGCCTGATACATGACCGCTGTTGTTTGAGAGGCCTAGGAGGGTATTTCCTTGGCTCCAGCTTGCATTATGCCAGGCAGTTGGTGCACTGGGAGGAATTTGCTCGCGGCATTAATAGGCCTCATCTGGTGGTCCAGGCATGGATCCAGATTTGGACACCTGGAGAAAATCAAAAAACACCATTCAGACACTGTCCCTTCTAAAGATTACTGAGGCTGCCCAATGCCGCATTCCTTGCACCTCTGCTCTGGTGAACATTCAAGCTGTAACCACACTAATGATGGTGCCTGCCAGTAACAGTTAACTTAGGGAACCTCTCCTGACCTTGGATACTCTGGTGGGGCCAGCAGCAGTGGGTACTTACAGGCACACTTCATCATTATAAGGCCAATGTATTCTTCCTGAGATGAGGGGCCCAAAACTGAACAGAATACTGCAAAAAGGTGTTGTGCAACTGGAACATCACTTTCTCGCTTTTGTATTCCAACTCTCCTGAGATAAAAAACATTTCATTAGGCTTTTGATTACTTTTTGTGCCTGTGCACTAGCTTTTAGGGATTTGTGTATATAGACACATAAATCCATTTGCTCCTCCACAGTTCCTAGTCTCTCACCATTCAGAAAATATTCCAATTTATCTTTCTCTGATCCAAAGTTGATGACCTCACATTTTCGGGCATTGAACTCCATCTGCCACAGTTTTGCCCAGACATTAAGGGTAAAATTTTAACCTAAAAAAATTAGTAGGTTTGGGAGTGGGTGATTAGTTAAAAGGGCTGAAACTAACAGCACGTCGGGAAGCCAGCTGCAACCTACCCACTTCCGCCTTTAACAGCGTATTCAGCTGCCTGTGAGAAACCCCTTGAAAGAGGCGGGTTGCCAATTTAAATATATTAAAAGGCAATTAGCAGCTGTTTTAACTTGGCTTTTTGAATTTAACTCTGAATGCACAGATTCCTGGGCTTCCTAGAACTTGCCAGTGAAAGCAAGGTGAGAGGACAGTGGGAATTGAGGGGCTGAATGAATGGCAGCCAAAAAATCCTAATAGTATTCAGACATCACACCAGCTTCATTACCTAAGTAAAAAGGCTTTTGATCTCAGGAGTTGTTCTGAGACTGTGGCCGAAATTTTATGAGCCCTGTAGGAACAGGAATGGAAGTGGGAGGGGCCCATAAAATTGAGAGGGAAGGCATGGGTGGAGTGCCCGTCGCCTTCCTGACATCATGGAATTTAGTCCAGGGCGGGGAAGGCCGAGGACGGCCTTCCCACCCAGAGGCCGATTGAGGTCCTGAAGTGGCCAATTAATGTCCACTTAAGGGCAGCTTCGTGCCTCCGCTCCCATTTCACTAACGCTGGTGGGGTTTGCTGCCACGTGGAGACACTGCCAGATGAGACCTGGCAGCCTACTAGTGGGTTTGGGGAGAGGTATCCCTCCTCTGGGGCAATCCATGGCCGACAGAGGGCCCCCTTGTGGCGATGGCTGCCCCCAGGGAAAGACCCCCTGCCCTGCCCTCACCAACCACTCTGCCCAAGCCCCTCGCTGGGTTCCGCCTGACTAGCTCTGGCGACATCGACCCCACTTGCCTGGATCCTGGGGTCTCCTCCACGTTCGCTACTGCAGGCTTCCTGCAATTCTGGCAGTGGCCACCATTCCCAGTGGCGCTGTGCTGCCAGCCCTCCGATTGGTCAGCAGCTCTGGAGGCGGGTGCTTGTCCCTTCATGGAACTATGTCGCCGATGGCGGGCAGTTAATTTGCTGCCTGCCGTGGAATTTGGCCAGGGTCACACACCCCCCCTCCTTCTGGCCCATCACTGGAACCCCCGCCATCGAGGTAAAATCCAGACCTGTGTTTTCACTAAAATAAAAGCAAAATACTGCGGATGCTGGAAATCTGAAGTAAAAACAAGAAATGCTGGAAATACTCAGCAGGTCTGGCAGCATCTGTGGAGAGAGAAGCAGAGTTAACGTTTCGGGTCAGTGACCTTTCATCAGAACTGAAGAAGGGTCACTGACCCGAAACGTTAACTCTGCTTCTCTCTCCACAGATGCTGCCAGACCTGTTGAGCATTTCCAGCATTTCTTGTTTTTATTTCTGTGTTTTCACTACCTTGGAGGTGATTTTCATTATTACTATGTTGAAGTTTTGTGCATCTGACCTACAATTCCTATTTGTCAAACATCAGTTAAGCATGGTTGCCATTTTTGCAGCTTTACCTGGGACCTCTGATGAGAACCAACTTGAGAAGCAGCAGCAGCAATAGCACCAGCAGCAGGAGCAGCAGCTGTGTTCTCCTCAACCTGCTCCTCAGGGGGAGAAGGGATGAGCTCAGCAGTACAGCTCACAGCCGGTGACATATCCAACGCAGCAGAGAATCAGCTTCCTGGACATGTCCGAACACCAGTGCCTCAGGAGACTCAGGGTATCGCGCCAGGTGGTCACTGACATTTGCAGCTCCTGGAAGAAGACCTCCTGCCAAGCGGACCTGATGGGCATGGATTTCCAGTGCTGTCAAAATCACCACTGCCCTTAAGTTCTTCTCCTCTGGTTCCTTTCAGGGATGTGCGAGAGATATTTTCTGAATCTCGCAACCTGCTGCTCACAAATGCATCACACAGGTGATTGATGCCATGCTTGCTAGAGTTGGCATTTATGTACACTTTGTCGCCAATGTGGCCTGTCAGTAGTGCCGCTTCAGATGAGAAGGAGCAGGAGGAGCAACATGAGGAGAAGGAGGAGGAAGAGGATCTTAATGTGGCGAGGGCACCAGCTGTCGCCCACATAGCTACCTGAGATGTTCAGAAGACCTAATTCTGGCACGGTTCAGTTAGAGTAAACCAGTACCTATCTAGCAGCCACATCTGAACCCACTTGGCTCCCCCATTCCCCAACACAAAGCAGTCCTACAATCAATAAAACATTCCTGTCATAGACATCCATTGCTCCTCTTTAACTCTTGGCTTACAATTCATCACAAGTGAGAAGGCCGCTTGCCAGGCAGCAGATAAAATTGGTAATATGGGAAAATGATAAAAACAAATAAATTTAATCTTACGGAAAAATTAAACAGGAACATAACAATCCAACATTGTGTTAAACATCCAAGTGAATACCCTTGTGCAACTACGAATCTTTATTTTTCCCTTTGCTGCTACTCCTATGTGGTACAGCCCCTGTGACTTCAATAGAGTTGCTGCTCTGACTGCTGAGATGCTCTACGCTGATGACTCGGTTTTAGAACCCCTGAGGGCCCTGCCAAAGACTGCTACATCTGCATCGTTGCAGGGGAAGGCTCGGCCATCTGGACAGGAGGCAGCATGTGAGTCACTGACTGGGGTGACGTTGGGGCTGGTGGGGGGGAAAGGTGAGAAGTGGAAGGGGCTTGAACAGAGTTCCCACTTCTATGTCCCCTTTCTCCACCTTCCCTCTCACAGCCAACCCAGATTTCACTGCTAGCAATGAACGGGATGGAAATTTGTTGTACTTTGTGGGGTGCTGAAATGCCAAAGCTAGGTTTTCCTCAGATACAAACAGAAAATGCTGGAAATACCCAAAAGGTCAGGCAGCATCTGTGAAGAAAGATACAGAAGCCCAGATCTTCCAATGGCCGCGGAGGCAGGACCAGAAGCGACTGGGAAGGAAAATCACTATGGGATGGTGGCGTGCCAGTTTGTCGACATCTTCCTGCCTCTGGGCCATTTTCAAAGAGGTCCGGTTGAAGGCAAAATGGTTACCTGCCCGCAAGTGACGGGCAGCCAATTCAAACAATTAAGGGGCCGGTTGAGGCCCCGCTCCGCAACCGACTGGAATAGGGCCACCTGTGGTGGCTGAAACATGGCCAGTGAAAGGAGGCGGCCTCTTGGGGAAGACCAAGGGGCCAGTGCTCCAGAATAACTTAAAGACCCCCACCCACACTGCAGCTGGTGCAGAAAGATGGCCACAGTTGTGGCCACAGGCTGCAGGGATCCCACTCCACAATGGCAGTCTGGCAGCTATAGCCATTTTTATTTTCAAAACTTTTCTAAGTGCTGACAGAGCATCTCCATCTTGAGACGCCCTCTTTCCCCATTACCTGCATTGGCGTGCACGCCATCTGGCAACTATTTGGCTATTCCTTGGAAAATCGCGTCGGGTGACTATTTCCAACATAGTGCGGGATCAGGGCTTGCATTTGATCTTGGTGTCAGGGTCCCAACCGCAAAGCAAAAATCCTGCCCAGAGTTAACGTTTCAGGTCAACAATGAAATGTTATCGACCTGAAATGTTAACTCTGTTTCTCTCTCCACGGATGCTGCCTGACATACCTAGTATTTCCAGAATTTTCTGTTTTTATTTCAGATTTCCAGCAACCACAGTATTTTGCTTTTGTAGGTTTTCCTCAATCCTGTTTAAGGTGACATTCAGAGTGTGCAAGCCATTGGTGAGGGCCAGCAAGCACTTGTCTGACTGTCACGTTTGATGCTACATGCAGGTGGCCACTCTGTCCATGGATATAAACATCATGGTGAAGGCCTGTGACATCATGGCATTCAAGCTTGCAACAGACTCCTCTAATCTCTCTCCATGCAGTTGTAAAGGCTATCAGCACCTCACACATTTTCTGCTGCTCCAGAATTGTCCTTTTCATTGGTGGACCTCCTGGTTCAGCATCTGCATCCAGCTGAGAAGAGCTTGAAGGTCCTGTGCCCTGCTTCAGGGACTCTTGACTATTGTCCCTATCTCTGTCACCTGCTGTTGCTAACTTGTGATGTGTGAAACACCATGTGAGAATACAAACACCTGTATTGGCAGTCCAACCAAGATGTGTGTATCAGAACAGGTGGTCAGTGTGCATGAGCCCTGTGACAATGCATTCTCATAGTGAGTGACCTGCTCTGAGGAATCTTTGTCTTCCATCAACTGCTGCTGGAGGACTATCAATTCGGTGAAAGACGCCCTTTGGTCTGCCCGAAACTTGCTGGTCTTCCAGCGCAAAGAGTTGTCCACCACCGAATGTTGCAGACTGGCACATTCCAAGGTCCAGGACTACGTGCTGAGGGACGCACTAAAGCTTGGGGCAGCCGCAGCAAAGGCTCAATGGGGAAAGACCACAGTGTAAGGTTCCCCCACCAAGCTAGACTGAGGGGCTGGATCCATGGGAAACCCCTCGAACTGTATCGTTAATATTCTGAATTGCTGTAAATGTAAAACTGTAATTGACATGACAATTGAGAAACGGAAGGGTTGGGAAGAAACTCATGACAGTATTGAAGGAAACTGATCTCCCTTGCAATGTTTGTATTTTTTGGTGCTGTTTGGAAACTGTTTGGCAATGTAATTTTTACAGATTTTTATGAATAAAGTATATTTTGGAAATAAAAAAAAAAAAAAAAAAATCTTTGTCTTCCTCTTGCACAATCTCCTGTGGGACACATGATGGGCCTCCAGGAGATGAAAAGTCATCATTGGGCACAAAATCATTTTTCAGTGGCTGCTGTGTTGTATGTCATGTGGCTGTGAGATATTTAATTCTGTCACCAGGTTGCTGGGAGGCACCCATTTCTCCATCTCTGATGGCCAAGACTGTGCTCATCTCTGGCACCTCCTCCTTTGCAGCTATCAGTATGGACATGGCTGGAGGGCCACCACGGCCTCTCCCTGCTGTTTTGTGCTCTCTTCTCCTGCAGGGGAAGTACAGTCCTTCTGGAGGGAAAGAAAAGAACTATGAATGTGAGGGGGTCACTACTGACTAGAAACTGAACTGGATCAGCCACATAAATGCTGTGGCTACAAGAGCAGGTCAGATGCTGGGAATTCTGCCATGAGTAACTCATCTCCTGTCTCCCAAAGCCTGTCCACCATCTAACAGGCAGATGTCAGGAGTGTGATGGAGTACTCTCCACTTGCCTGGATGAACTCCGTCAACACTCAAGAAGCTCGACACCATACAGGACAAAGCAGCCCGTTTGATTGGTACCCCATTCACAAACATTCAACATTCACTCCCTACACCACCAATGCACAGTTACAGCAGTGTGTACCATCTACAAGATGCACTGCAGCAACTCACCAAGACTCTGTCAACAGCACCTTCCAAACCAGTGACTTCTACCACCTAGAAGGACAAGCGCAGCAGATGCATGGGAACACCACCACCTGCAAGTTCCCCTTCAAGCCACTCACCATCCTGACTTGGAACTATATCACCACTCCTTCACTGTCGCTGGGTCAAAATCCTGGAACTCCTTTCCTAACAGAACTGTGGGTGTACCTACACCCCAAGGATTACAGCGGTTCAAGAAGGCAGCTCACCACCACCTTCTCAAGGGCAATTAGGGATGGGCAATAAATGCTGTCCCAGCCAGCAATGCCACATCCCATGATTGAATTTTTAAAAAATGCAATGTGTTGTGTGGCTGGATGGATGACATTTGTTAGGGGTCAGTGTGATGGATAGGTGTGACATTGTATTAAGATGAGGGTGAGTGTCAGTTGTGGATGGTCAGATGGGGATGTGAAGAGCTGCATAGACACATAGACAGAGAGGGATGGGTGTACCTGTAAGGTAAGTTGGTATGACGAGAGATGTGCAGGAGTAGGTTTGGGAAGGCAGAGTGAGGGGGGTTGGGAGTAAACACATATCAGGAAATATTTGAATGTGCCATTGCACCCACCTTTCCTGACATGATTAGGTCATTAAACTTATTCCATCCTGGTATCCAGGAACATCGCACCACAACCTGCTGCTTACTGTCTCTTCTAATCACACCTTCCTGTTCTCTAAGGCAGGCCTCTACCTCCAGTCAACAGTAAAGAGAATCTCCTTGCAGGGTCTTACAGATCACAACATCAGCTCTAATCAGTGGCATCAGTAAAGTGTGGTGCTGCCTTGCAATATTGTGAGTCCATTGCTGAAAATTTTTCCTCTGTTGAAACTCGTGAACAATTCTTCAACTTTCATCCTAGCAAGGTCCCTTTAATTACTTCAGCTGAAATTGACTCATGCATGTCGGCTTGACACCTACTCGCACTAATTAGTCAGGAAACACAGACAACAGATGTTACTGCAATGGATTGGTTAGAAAGCCGCTGACAAATGAGTTGCTGAAACGTCTGGGCTCCCCCTGCGCTACTGGGCTCCCCTGGTGCCAGTCAAACAGTTAAAATCCAGCCCTAAATATGCCAGTGCCCTATTGCAACTTCCTGTTCCCATTTACACAACTTACTGTGCCTCCTAACTTAGTGCCATCTCCAAATTTGGATATACAACTCTTTTTAGTCATTGCAAAAACGGTGAAACTTTGAGGTCCCAGTAGAGATTCCTGGTGAACACCACTGATCCATCCAAGCAATTAGAATGCATTCCCTTTATCCTTACTCTTTGTCTCCTTCCTTTCAACCAACTACCAATTAATGTCACAAGGCTTCCTCCAATTTTGTGTGTTTTCATTTTTGTTAACAACTCTTCTGCGGAACCTTATCAAGGAACTCCATATAGACAATATCCATAGAAAGTCTCCTATCCACCACGTTAGGGAGCTCCTCAAAAAATTCAACTACTTTAATTTTATTGGAGGTTTTAGAAGGCTTAAAAGTGGACAAATCTCTCATCCTGGGACGATTTGTGTCCCAGGATGCTGTGGGAGGTGAGGGTGGAGATTGCAGGGGCTCTGACCCTAATTTTTAATTTTTAATTCCTCTCTGGCCACAGGGGAGGTCCCAAAGGACTGGAGAACAGCTAATGTGGTCCCATTATTTAAGAAAGGTTGTAGACATAAGCCAGGGAACTGCAGACCAGTGAGTCTCACGTCAGTGGTAGGGAAACTATTGGAGAAAATTCTGAAGGAGAGAATCTATCACCACTTGGAGAGGCAAAATTTGATTAGGAATAGTCAGCATGGCTTTGTCAGAGGGAGATCATGCCTAACAAATTTGATTGAATTTTGTGAGCATGTGACCAGGTGTGTAGATGAGGGTAGTGTAGTTAATGTAGTTTACATGGATTTCAGCAAAGCCTTTGACAAGGTCCCACATGGGAGACTTATCAAGAAAGCACATGGGATACAAGGTAACTTGATAAGGTGGATTCAAAATTGGCTTAGCTGTAGGAGACAGAGAGTGATGACAGATGGCTGGAAGCCAGTGTCCAGTGGCGTACCAATGGGATCTGTGCTGGGTCCCCTATTGTTTGTCATTTATATGAATGACATAGATGACTATGTGGGGGGTAGGATCAGTAAGTTTGTGGATGACACAAAGATTGGCTGAGTGGTTAACAGTGAGGTGGAGTGTCTCAGGTTACAGGAAGATATAGACAGGATGGTCAAATGGGCAGAAAAGTGGCAGATGGAATTTAACGCTGAAAAGTGTGAGGTGATACACTTTGGAAGGAGTAATGTGACACGGAAGTATTCAATGAATGGCCTGACACTGGGAAGTTCCAAGGAACAAAGGGACCTTGGCGTGTTTGTCCATAGATCTCTGAAGACAGAAGGGCAGGTTAATAGGGTGGTGAAAAAGGCATATGGGACACTTGCCTTTATCAATCGAGGCATAGATTACAAAAGCAGGGAGGTCATGTTGGAGTTGTATAGAACTTTGGTAAGGTCACAGCTGGAGTACTGTGTGCAATTCTGGTCGCCACATTATAGGAAGGATGTGATTGCATTGGAGGGGGTGTAGAGGCGATTTACCAGGATGTTGCCTGGGATGGAACATTTAAGCTATGAAGAGAGGTTGGATAGGCTTGGGTTGTTTTCACTGGAGCAGAGAAGACTGAGGGGTGACCTGATCGAGGTGTACAAGATTATGAGGGGCATGGACAGGGTGGATCGGTAGCAGCTGTTCCCCTAAGTTGAAGGGTCAGTTACTAAGGGACACAAGTTTAAGGTAAGGGGCAGGAGGTTTAAGGGGGATTTGAGGAAGAACTTATTTACCCAGAGGGTGGTGACGGTCTGGAATGCCCTGCCTGGGAGGGTGATAGAGGCGGGTTGCTTCACATCCTTTAAAAAGTACCTGGATGAGCACTTGGCACGTCATAACATTCAAGGCTATGGGCCAAGTGCTGGCAAATGGGATTAGGTAGACAGGTCAGGTGTTTTAATGCATCGGTGCAGACTCGATGGGCCGAAGGGCCTCTTCTGCACCGTATTATTCTGTGATTCTGTTAGGCATGAGTTACCCTTCACAAATCGATGCTGACTCTCTTTTAGTAGCTTATACTTTCCAAGTGCTCCAGCATTAGAACAAAATTGCACCTGAGTTGCTAAACATGATATAGGATCAGAAATTTACATGTTGTAACTAGGTTCCCACCTGTTTCAGGCATGAGCTGTTCCCTGGCCCACTCCAAATTGTTGGCAGGAATGGGTCAAGAAGTTCTTCGCCATGACTTTCAGCCCACTACCAGCCTGAAAATGGGAACTGAAATTGCTCTGACAATCGCCGTTCATTTTGTTGTGTAAAACCTCCAATGTCTGTTAAATAATTTTACTTGCAGTACTTTTAAAAAGTCAAGTTCTATTGGCCTGTTCTATTCCCAAAATTTCCAGAACTGCCAGACAGAATGAGAACTCATGGTGATCAGAATTCCCAGAGACCCATAAAATGTTACATCACACAAGGGAACCATTTGGCTTATCATGTTCGTACTGTCTCCTTGCTAGACATTTTCAAAACTAATCCTTCTACCCTGCTCTCTCCCAATCATACTTTTAACATAGTTTTGCAGAAACCTATATCTTCACTTTTCAAAATTAAAAAATAATCACAATTTAGAAAATTGCTGAGAAATGCTGATGGTAAGCAGTACAGTGATTGCTTGGGGTTAATAAAATCTCAGTTAGGTTGTACTGCTGGCAATCATTCATTCTGCAGAGAATTCTGACTGCAGGATAGTGGGGAATAAAACACATCAGCCTCAAAAATCTATGGGGCTATTTGCACCAACGTTGAATGCAGGAGGTGGCACTCCCACTCGATGATCCATTCTAGTGCTGGCCTCACTTCTGGGGTTAGGTCATTTATATATATATAATGGCAATAGCTGAGCATATCCCCCATGTAACACAGAAATGCCCTGGGTGGAATGCAAGTTGCTGGTACAAGACTTTTAAAAAGCTAGATTGTTAAAGATTTCAGTAACGGGAGGTGGAGGGGATTGAACAGGAGGAAAATGATGAGGAAGACAAGGATTAGAGAGAAGAACATTTGTTCTTGTGGACTGTAATGATGACAATGAGGATGATAATAAAAAAGAAGATATCGAGGACAAGATCCTGCTCCATGTTTCTCTGCCTGAAAACCATTGATGCTACACCCTGCGGCTGGGTGAGGGGGTTGATGGAGGATCAGTGGGTGAGGAGGTTACGGGAGGGTCAGTGGGTGAGGAAGGGTCAGTGGGCGAGGAGATTGAGGGAGAGTCAGTGGGTGAGAAAGGGGCAGTGTGTGAGGGGCGTTGAGGGAGGGTCAGTGTGTGAGGGGATTTGAGGGATGATCAGTGATTGCATGAGGGGATGAGGGAGGGTCAGTGGCAGGGTGAGGGAGGGTCAGTGACAAGGTAAGGGGGATAGGAAGGGTCAGTATGAGAGCATTGAGGGAGGGTCAGTGGCTGCATGAGGGGATGAGGGAGGGTCAATGGTGGGTGGTGGGGTGAAGGGGCAAAGGAGGGTCAGTGACTGGGTGAGGGGCTGAGGGAGGGTCAATGTCTGGGTGAGGCGATGAGAGAGGGTCAGTGGCTGGGTGAGGGTCAGGGGGTTGGTGATGAGTAATTACTGGAAATGGGGAACAGGCAGGAAAGTGGAGTTGAGGTAGAAGATCAGCCATGATCGTATTGGATGGTGCAGCAGGCTTGAGGGGCCGAAGTGCCTACTCCTGTTCCTGTTTTTTATAGTTATGGTCCTGCTTTCTCACTCCCATGCACCAGCTCAAAAACATCCACCTGTGGGAATTAAATAGTGTAAGTGAGGATGTCGTAACGGGTGATTCACTGAGCACAAGGGAGGTGGAGGAGTGGGGAATAGGTAAAGATGTGTCACCTTTCCAATAGAGGCAGCGCAAATCCAGCTCTATTCAGGGGTAAGGATAAAAAACACTTAAAAAGCTTTTCTGTTACTCCAGCAATCTCTCCTGAAAGTTTCTTCAGGCTACAGGCTCTAAAGTAAAGCGCTTCCACCAATCCCAGTGAATGCTGGCAACAGGTACGCTTAATTTATATCAATTTAACTTATCACGGTGCATTGCAAGCGTAACTTATGGGATATGGAAATGCCAACACCACCGCCTTCATTTACATATATTTAAAGTAGCTGCCTGCAGAATTGTCTGACGGATTGAGGGGAAGCAAATTATATCATTTATTAGGCAGTAAAACAGCAGAAACTGGCCCTACCCTGGAATCCATTACTGAAAATGGTGACGAGGCCTTGGTTTAACATTACAACCAAAAGACAGCACCTCCAACAGTGCAGCATTCCCTCAGTACTGTATTGGACTATCAGCCTTTATCATTAATAATTTCGGGGTTAGATTTTTGTACTCAATTCTTGACTTGACTCCACAACTTCTGACTCAAAGGCAAGAGTGCTACCCCCTAAACCACAGCTGACATGGGCACAAGTTGTTGTTATGCTGAAATAGCATCCCAGAAACACCAATAAAAATAAATAATTTTGGGGTGATCCATTTTAACAGTAGCCATTGATGTCATTGTTGGGTGGAATGCCAAAGCATATTCACATGGTATCCCTGTACAATTCTTACATTGAAATTGTTTTGGGATTCATTAAAATCCAAGTCTGAGTGATAAAAAAACAAATTTATTAAGATTTAAGACATATTTGGTCAGACAATACCTTGAGTACTGGGCCAATTCTAGCCCCAAGGAAGAGTTTCAAACACTGGAAGAGCAACAAACGAGAGCCATGAGCTGATCCCTCATCTTAGTGGTCTCAGTTATGAGGAAAGATTAGAGAAACTTGATCCCTGATTTTAACCTAACTTGCCTGGCAGTAGAGCTACAGATTTGGATTGCAGCCTGTTTTACAGTGCATTCGATTTTATACTCTATTGACTGTAATGGGGCTTAAGATCAGGCAAGTGTAGAACAGGCATCCAACCCAAACTTGCTCCATTCCCACTGGGTCAGTTAGATCAAAATCAAGGCTTTGGGCTTTTCAACCCTGAATGGGATGTCTAAGAGCTGATCTTGTAGAGAGGAATACAAGATCGTAAACGATAAGAAAATGCTAAATCTGGAAAATTACTTTGAAGTAAATTGTGAGAGAAATCCAAATGGCCACAGGTTTAAACTGGCAAAAGGCAAATTTAGAATTGCTATCAGGAAGTTCTTCACACAAAGAGTGATCAACACAAAATCTACTCCTGCAGAGTGGTGGAGTGAAAACTCTGGACTTACCTAAGAATTAGTTGGTTGCTGCAATGAAGCGACTTTAGGGCCAGAATCAAATAGGGCCACAGTGAAAAATAGTGTGAAGAGGACAAGCAATGTTAAAAAGACAAACCTTAAGGCTTTGTGTCTTAACGCGCGGAGCATTCACAATAAAGTGGATGAATTAATCGAGCAAATAGATGTAAACGGGTATGATAGTAACATACAGCAAGTAACATTCGCGCCACACAAGTGCCAGGCAATGACCATCTCCAACAAGAGAGAATCTAACCATCTCCTCTTGACATTCATCTGCATTACCATCGCTGAATCCCCCACTATCAACATCCTAGGGGCTACCATTGGCCAGAAACTGAACTGGAGTAGCCATATAAATACCGTGGCTATAAGAGCAGGTCAGAGGCTAGGAATCCTGAGGCGAGTAACTCACCTCCTGACTCCCCAAAGCCTGTCCACCATCTACAAGGCACAAGTCAGGAGTGTGATGGAATACTCTCCACTTGCCTGGATGGGTGCAGCTCCAACAACACTCAAGAAGCTCGACACCATCCAGGACAAAGCAGCCCGCTTGATTGGCACCCCATCTACAAACATTCACTCCCTCCACCACCAACGCACAGTGGCAGCAATGTGTACCATCTACAAGATGCACTGCAGCAATGCACCAAGGCTCCTTAGACAGCACCTTCCAAACCCGCGACCTCTCCAACTAGAAGGACAAGGGCAGCAAATACATGGGAACATCACCACCTGCAAGTTCCCCTCCAAGCCACACACCATCCTGACTTGGAACTATATCGCCGTTCATTCACTGTCGCTGGGTCAAAATCCTGGAACTCCCTTCCTAACTGCGCTGTGGGTATACCTACCCCAAATGGACTGCAGTGGTTCAAGAAGGCAGCTCACCACCACCTTCTCAAGGGCAATTAGGGATGGGCAATAAATGCTGGCCTGGCCAGTGACGCCCACATCCCATGAATGAATAAAAAAATATATAGTTGGGATTGCGGAGACATGGCTGCAAGGTGACCGGGGATGAGAAATGAACATCCAGGGATATTCAGTATTTAGGATGGACAGACAAAAAACAAAAGGTGGTGGAGCTGCATTGCTGGTTAAAGAGGAAATTAACACAATAGTGAGGAAAGATATTAGTTCTGACATTGTGGAATCTGTATGGGTAGAGCTGAGAAACATTAAGGGGCAAAAAATGTTAGGGGGGGTTGTATATAGACCCCCAACCTGTAGTGGTGATGTTGGGAATGGTATTAAACAGGAAATTAGAGATGCATGCGATAAAGGAACATCTGTAATTATGGGTGACTTTAATTAGATTAGATTAGAGATACAGCACTGAAACAGGCCCTTCGGCCCACCGAGTCTGTGCCGAACATCAACCACCCATTTATACTAATCCTATACTAATCCCATATTCCTACCAAACATCCCCACCTGTCCCTACCACCGACCTATACTAGTGACAATTTATAATGGCCAATTTACCTATCAACCTGCAAGTCTTTTGGCTTGTGGGAGGAAACCGGAGCACCCGGAGAAAACCCACGCAGACACAGGGAGAACTTGCAAACTCCACACAGGCAGTACCCGGAATCGAACCCTGGTCCCTGGAGCTGTGAGGCTGCAGTGCTAACCACTGTGCCACTGGGCAAATCAAACTAGTCCCAATACCATAGAGGAGGAATTCTTGGAGTGTATACGGGATGGTTTTCTGGACCAATACGTTGAAGAACCAAAGAGAGAACAGGCCATCCTAGACTGGGTATTGTGTAATGAGAGAGGAATAATTGACAATCTAGTGGTGCAAGACCCCTTGGGGACGAGCGACCATAATATGATAGAATTCTTCATCAAGATGGAGAGTGACGTAGTTGATTCTGAGACAAAGGTCCTGAATCTTAGTAAAGGAAACTACGAAGGTATGAGGTGCAAGTTGGCCATGACGGATTGGGAAACATTACTTAAAGGGATGACGGTGGATAGTGTTGTGCCTAACAGACACTTACTCTTAAAGAATCCATGGAATCCGATTGGTGAAAGATATATCAATATTTTATTCACACACTAAATCATCAAATACAAGCTCTCACTACTTGTACAGTATCAAAAATCATCAAAGTACAAGCTCTCGCTACTTGCACAGTATACTACCCGTCAAGACACGAGGTGATCAGTCTTGGACTTGCAGCTGCTCTTCTGTTCTCTGAGCCCCTGGCTCAGGGTATCTTCTCGAGTGTTCTTCCCCAGGGTTCTCGTACCTTCCTCAGTTTCAGTCATGGGTTAAATCTTGTTTCCAAGACCCGCCCCTCTTACTTACTCATAGGGGTCTGGTATAATGATATAATGATAATTCCTTATTTGGCTCAGTGAGAACCTGTTCAAAACTTCACAGTTTCCCATTGTCTATTCTGAATTTAATCATATCTGGTGTCCATGACGACTCCTAGTTTCAGGGATCCTCCTCAATACCTTTTCTATAATCATATCTACAATTCCTCGTCTATCTGTGTGCTGTGTCCTTTTGTACTCATCCCGCTTCAACACACTGTTCATTGTTGTGTTACTGGCACCTTTGTTTTAATTAAGTTCTTATGTGTTTTGATATATGTGTTTTTACTGTATGTGTTTTCACTGGGTCTACAATAGGCTATGGCAAACATTTAAAGAGCGCATGGATGAACTGCAACAATTGTTTATCCCTGTCTGGCACAAAAGTAAAACGGGAAAGGTAGCCAAACCATGGCTTACAAGGGAAATTAGAAATCGCATTAGATCTAAGGAAGTGGCATATAAATTTGCCAGGACAAACAACAGACCTGAGGATTGGGAGCAGTTTAGAATTCAGCAAAGGAGGACCAAGGGATTGGTTAAGAAGGGGAAAATAGAGTATGAGAGCAAGCTTGCGGGGAACATAAAAAATGACCATAAAAATTTCTATTGGTATGTGAAGAGAAAAAGATTGGTGAAGACAAATGTAGGTCCCTTACAGTCAGAAACAGGGGAATTTATTATGGAGAACAAAGAAATGGTTGACTAACGAAATGCATACTTTGGTTCTGTCTTCACAAAGAAGGACACAAATATCATACAAGAAATGATGGGGAACACGGGGCTTAGTGAGAGAGAGGAACTGAAGGAAATCAGTATTAGTAGAGAAATGGTGTTGGCGAAATTAATGGTATTGAAGGCCAATAAATCCCCAGGGCCTGATAGTATGTATGCCAGAGTACTTAAGGAAGTGGCCCGAGAAATAGTGGATGCATTGGTGGTCATCTTCCAAGATTCTATAGACTCTGGAACAGTTCCTACAGATTGGAGGGTAGCTAATGTAACCCCACTATTTAAAAAGGGAGGTAGAGAGAAAGCAGGGAACTATAGACTAGTCAGCCTGACATCGGTAGTGGAGAAAATTCTAGAGCTCATTGTAAAAGATTTTATAGCAGAGCACTTAGAGAACAGTGGTAGAATCAGGCAGAGTCAGCATGGATTTATGAAAGGGAAATCATGCTTGACAAATCTACTAGAATTCTTCGAGGATGTAACTAGTAGAGTTGATGAGGGGGAGCCAGTGGATGTGGTTTATTTGAACTTTCAGAAGGCTTTCAGCAAAGTCCCACATGAGAGATTAGCGTGTAAAATTAAAGCGCATGGGATTGGGGGTAGTGTATTGCGATGGATAGAAAATTAGTTGGTAGACAGGAAACAAAGAGTAGGGATAAACGGGTCTTTTTCTGAATGGCAGGCAGCAACTAGTGGTGTACCGCAGGGATCGGTGCTAGGACCCCAGCTATTCACAATATACGTTAATGATTTAGATGAGGGAACTAAATGTAATATCTCCAAATTTGCAGATGACACAAAACTGGGTGGGAGGGTGAGTTGTGAAGAGGATGCAGAGAGGCTTCAGGGTGATTTGGACAAGTTGAGTGAGTAGGCTAATGCATGGCAGATGCAGTATAATGTGGATAAATGTGAGGTTATCCAGTTTGGTAGCAAAAACAGGAAGGCAGATTATTATTGGAACGGCTATAAACTGAGAGAGGGGAATATGCAGCGAGACCTGGGTGCTGCCATACACCAATCGCTGAAGGTAAGCATGCAGGTGCAACAGGCGGTAAAAAAGGCAAATGGCATGTTGGCCTTCATAGTGAGAGGATTCGAGTACAGGAGCAGGGATGTCTTGCTACACTTATATAGGGCGTTGGTGAGGCCACACCTGGAATATTATGTGCAGTTTTGGTCTCCTTATCTGAGGAAGGATGTTCTTGCTATAGAGGGAGTGTGATGAAGGTTTACCAGACTGATTCCTGGGATGGCGGGACTGACGTATGAGGAGAGATTGAGTCGGTTAGGATTATATTCGCTGGAGTTCAGAAGAGTGAGGGAGATCTCATAGAAACCTATAAAATTCTAACAGGACTTGACAGGGTAGATGCAGGAAGGATGTTCCTGATAGTGTGTGAGTCCAGAACCAGGAGTCATAGTATAAGGATACGGGATAAACCTTTCAGGACTGAGATGAGGAGAAATTTCTTCACCCAGAGAGTGGTGAGCCTGTGGAATTCACTACCAAAGAAAGCAGTTGAGGCCAAAACATTGGATGTTTTCAAGAAGGAGTTAGATATAGCTCTTGGGTCTAAAGGGATCAAAAGGTATGGGGCAAAAGCAGGAACAGGCTACTGAGTTGGATGATCATAATGAATGGCAGAGCAGGCTCGAAGGGCCAAATGGCCTACTCCTGCTCCTATTTTCTATGTTTCTATGTCATGAAATGGGCTGAATCAATGCTCGAGTGTTGTAATCCTATCTTTGATCCACACTCTCTTTGAGTATGGTTCCCCATTGGGAGTGTAGAATTGGTGAATTTACCCATAAAGCTGCTGATACTGATACCAATTGCTTACTGAGCTGGATACATCTGCTTGTTAACACCCCCTACCCTCTACCTGGTATAAGGGGCATTATCATCATGAAACTTTGCACTGTGCTTTCTTTGTAGCTGTGGGATGGGACTTCTGTCTATCCCACATTTTCCTGGGTGAGAGATCATTTGCTACACAGGGGGGGCTCCTGGCAGAAACTCTGCCACCAAGAAGGTGCAAAATTCTGGTGCCACTGCAACAGCAGAGGAAGCAGTTGGGAATTTAAAGGAACATAAAAGCCCCAAAGAAGAGAAAGGAATATTTATTTTCAAGTTTCAGCCAAAACCAAGGGCTTGGCAGGGTCGTACAGGATAGTACTGCTAGACCCTCTGCCTCCATGTCAGTCTATCCGTGTCATTACTGCCACTACGCCAAGCCTACTGACAACATCCACCCAGTCCCACAGTCCCAAGCAATGACGATAAGAAAGGCGGATGTGAGCGAAATGGATTGAAAGGTCAAGCAGCAACGCCTTCTGGTATTTAATTGCAACAGAGGGGGGAGCAAGGGGTGGTCAGTGACGGCCTTAGCTGGGGGGGGGGGGGGGGGGCAGGGGGGTGTAGGGAGAGGGAAATTTATTTTTGGCAGAATGCAGCGTTAGGCCTCACTGTCCTGTTCTGGTTCCCTTTCCCTCATGATCCTATTGGAGATAGAATGGGGTTTCAGAAGACAATCTAACCCATGATTTAGAAGCTGCAAACTGGTGAAGTTGGTAATTGATGGATAAACAAATTGCAATGTTAATTAGACTTGGGATTCAAATTCAGAGTCGCACAGATCCAATTCTCCACAACTGGAGCTAGAAGGTCATCACTAACATGATAATTTATCAAAGGATTATTTTCTATGCAAGAATGACTTCATCAGGTGTATGAGAGATTTTATTTATAGAGGCTGAGTTCTTTGTAATACTCTGTGTCCTGCTCACATGCTGCAGACACTTCAAACACTGACATTTCCTGACTAAAGATCAATTTTTAGTCTGTTTAATTTAATCGTGGATGTGAAAGTTATTTCTGGCAAATAAAATGTCACATCCTATTTGCAAGTCAGTAAATGTACTATCATAATAAAACTTAAAGGTTCACATGATTGCTCCACTACGCAGCATGGAACTGAGTCATACAAACTAGGAATGCTGAGGATTCAATCATTGGTCAGTGTTGAATTAGTTGATCTCACCTAGGTTGGCAGTAGAAGGCTACGATGGCTCTCAATACTTTGGGACAAGGGAGGGAAATGAATTGATGAGTTAATTGGTATTGTTCTGGGTAAATGCAGATATAACAGGAAATTCTCTGTAGTTTACTTTTACTGTGCTTTATTTGGCTTTTCCAGTGACTTTTTTGCATTTTATGGATTTGATGTGAGTTTTATTAATAATCTTGTTCCAATTATTTAGAGTGATAGCTATCAGAAAATAAACCATCAGACCATGTTTGGTATTATCTCTTGGTAAAACTTTCATAATTGTTTGTAAAGCATCTGCAATGGAGGATTCTTTATTCTTTGTGACCTATTAACCTTACCTGTCAATTAACATTTATTGTAATAAAGCCAGGTGATATTTCCCGAGATCTGTCATGACAGGCTTTACTCCCTTAATGCCAGGTGCTAGATAAACACAACACCTGAGTAGGATTGATGTAATAGCTACCAACGCACAAAGCTTTGACTCTTCTACTTCATGTTATTGCATACTGAGAGCACTCCACTGCTTTATAATATATATTTCTCCCACTGCGTAAATTTTAGAGGGTTGTTTTCCTTTAGTATTTTGTGAATGGTGTTTTATGGTTTTGTGATGGTTAAGATTTTGTTTCCATCCCCCTCTCTCAAACAGTTGCACTGATAGGGTAGTTCTACTTGGTGCTGCTACATCAAGGCACACACAAAGAGACACACGTGCTTATCCTTAAGTTCACTGTGCTCGGGTCAATGATGTCACGGAGCAGCTGCAGGAGATTCTGAAGGGGGAGGGGGAGCAGCCAGAGGTCGTAGTACATATTGGTACCAATGACATAAGTAGAAAAAGGGATGATGTCCTGCAACAAGAATTTAGGGAGCTAGGTAGCAGATTAAAAAGCAGGACCTCTAAGGTTGTAATCTCTTGTTTGCTCCTGGTGCCACGTGCTAGTGAGTTTAGAAATAGGAGGATAGAGCAGATGAATGCGTGGCTGAGGAGATGGTGCAGGAGGGAGGGCTTTAGTTTCCTGGATCACTGGGTCTGTTTCTGGCAAATGTGGGACCTGTACAAGTTGGGCAGGTTGCACCTGAACCAGAATGGGACAAGCATCCTTGCTGGGAGGTTTGCTAGTGCTGTTGGAGGGGGCGGGGGGGTTAAATTAATTTGGCAGGGGGGTGGGATACAGAGTGGAGGTACAGTAGGGGGTAATATAGAACAGAAAGTGAGTTTGTCTGGAAGGCAGAACAAATATAGACCAGTAAGGCACAAGTGAAAAATGCATGGTTGGATTGCATGTATTTCAATGCAAGGAGTCTAACTAGTAAGGCAGATTAATTGAGGTCATTGATTAGCACATGGGATTATGATATTATTGCTATCACAGAGACATGGTTGAGGGAGGGACAGGACTGGCAGTTCAATATTCCAGAGTATAGAATCTTCAGGCGCGACAGGGGAGGGGATAAAAGAGGAGGTGGCATTGCACTGTTGATCAAGGAGTCAATTACTGCAGTAAGGAGAGATGACATCTTAGAAGGTTCCTCAAATGAGGCCATTTGGGTAGAACTTAAAAAAAAAAAGAGGGCAATCACTTGGCTGGGTGTCTACTTCAGGCCTCCAAACAGTCAGGAAGAGATAGAGGAGCAGATATGTAGGCAAATCTCTGAGAGGTGTAAAAATAATAGGGTAATAATAGTAGGGGATTTCAACTTCCCCAGTATTAACCGGGATAGTCTTAGTGCAAAAGGCTTAAAGAGGGCAGAATTCTTAGAATGCATAAAGGAGAGCTTTTTGAGCCAGTATGTAGAAAGTCCTACAAGAGAAGGGGCAGTACTGGACCTAATCCTAGGGAATGAAGCTGGTCAAGTGGTAGAAGTTTCAGTGGGGGAGCATTTCGGGGATAGTGACCATAACTCTGGAAGATTTAATGTAGTTATGGAAAAAGACAAAGATGGACCAGAAATAAAGGGACTGAATTGGGGGAAGGCCGATTTCAATATGATAAAATAGAATCTGGCCAAAGTGGACTGGGAGCAGCTACTTGCAGGAAAGTCTACATCACATCAGTGGGAGTCATTCAAAGAGGAAATTGTGAGAGTTCAGAGACAACATGTACCCGTTAAGGTGAAGGGTAGGACTAATAGGCCCAGGAAACCTTGGATGTCAAGGGATATAGAGGATTGGATCAGGAAAAAAAAGGAGGCTTACGGCAGATCCCAAGCACTGAAAACAGCGGAGGCCCTAAAGGAGTATAGATAGTGTATGGTGGTACTTAAAAAAGTAATTAGGAGAGCGAAGAGGGGACATGAAAAAACACTGGAGGGCAAGATAAAGGAAAATCCTAAGGTGTTTTATAAGTATATTAAGGGTAAGAGGATAACCAGGGAAAGAGTAGGGCCCATTAGGGAGCAACGTGGCAATCTCTGTGTGGAGCCGGAGGACATAGGTGAGGTTTTAAATGATT
This sequence comes from Heterodontus francisci, assembly GCF_036365525.1. Taxonomy (NCBI): domain Eukaryota; kingdom Metazoa; phylum Chordata; class Chondrichthyes; order Heterodontiformes; family Heterodontidae; genus Heterodontus; species Heterodontus francisci. Next base: position 88,473,736 of record NC_090375.1, read on the forward strand.
ACTTTTCATCGGTGTTCACTATGGAGAAGGACGGTGTAGGTGTAGAGATCAGGGAGGGGGATTGTGATATACTTGAACATAATAGCATTGAAATGGAGAAAGTATTAGCTGTTTTAGCGGGCTTAAAAGTGGATAAATCCTCAGGCCCAGATGAGATGCATCCCAAGCTGTTATGTGAGGCAAGGGAGGAGATAGCAGGGGCTCTGACACAAATTTTCAAATCCTGTCTGGTCACAGGAGAGGTACCAGAGGACTGGAGGACAGCGAATGCGGTACCATTATTCAAGCAAGGATAAGCCACAGGCTGGTGAGTCTAACATCAGTGGTTGGAAAAATATTGGAAAAAATTCTGAGGAACAGGATTAATCTCCACTTGGAGAGGCAGGGATTAATCAAGGATAGTCAGCATGGCTTTGTCAGAGTGAGATCGTGTCTAACTAACCTGAATGAATTTTTCGAGGAGGTGACTAGATGTGTCAATGAGGGTAAAGCAGTAGATGTAGTATACATGGATTTCAGTAAGGCTTTTGATAAGGTCCCGCATGGGAGATTGGTCAAGAAGGTAAGAGCCCATGAGATCCAGGGCAATTTGGCAAATTGGATCCAAAATTGGCTTAGTGTCAGGAGGCAGAGGGTAATGGTCAAGGGCTGTTTTTGCAATTGGAAGCCTGTGACCAGTGGTGTACTACAAGGATCGGTGTGCTGGGACCCTTGCTGTTTGTAGTGTACATTAATGATTTAGATGTGAATACAGGAGGTATGATCAGTAAGTTCGCAGATGACATGAAAATTGGTGGTGTTGTAAATAGTGAGGAGGATATCCTTAGATTACAGGGAGATACAGATGGGCTGGAAAGATAGGAAGAGCAGTGGCAAATGTAATTTAATCCTGAAAAGTGTGAGGCAATGCATTTTGGGGGGACTAACAAGGCAAGGAAATATACAATGGATGGTAGGACCCTTGGAAGTACAGAAGGTCAGAGTGACCTTGGTGTATTGGTCCATAGATCACTGAAGGCAGCAGCACAGGTAGATAAGGTGGCTCGGAAGGAATATGGGATTCTTGCCTTTATTAGCCGAGGCATAGAATATAAGAGCAGGGAGGTTATGATGGAGCTGTATAAAACGCTAGTTAGGCCACAGCTGGAGTACTGTGTATAGTTCTGGGCACCACACTATAGGAAGGATGTGACTGCACTGGAGAGGATGCAGAGGAGATTCACCAGGATGTTGCCTGGGCTGGAGCATTTCAGCTATGAAGAGAGACTGAAAAGACTAGGGTTGTTTTCCTTGGAGCAGAGAAGGCAGAGGGGGAACATGATTGAGGTGTACAAGATTATGAGGGGCATTGATAGGTTAGATAGGAAGAAACTTTTTCCCTTAGCGGAGGTGTCAAGAACCAGGGGGCATAGATTTAGAGTAAGGGGCAGGAGGTTTAGGGGGGATTTGAGGAAAAAATCTTCAACCCAGCGGGTGGTTGGAATCTGGAACATACTGCCTGAAGAGGTGGTGGAGGCAGGAACCCTCACAACATTTAAGAAGTATTTAGATGAGCACTTGAAACGCAATAGCATACAAAGCTACGGGCCAAGTGCAGGAATATGGGATTAGAATAGTTGGGTGCTAGTTGGCTGGCACAGACACGATGGGCCAAAGGGCCTGTTTCTGTGCTGTATAACTCTATGACTCTAATATCCCATGAGCCACAAGGGTCTTTCAGTATTAGTTGCCATTTAGCCCCTTCCTTGATGGTTATTTCTTTGCAGCACCAAGGGAGATTGCTGCAATGTGTGCTATAGTTCAAACTGAATCTTTTTGTTATTCAAAGACTTTTCCAAGTGAGTATAATGCAAGAACAAAGAACAAAGAACATTACAGCACAGGAACAGGCCCTTCGGCCCTCCAAGCCTGCGCCGATCCAGATCCTCTATCTAAACATGTCGCCTATTTTCTAAGGGTCTGTATCTCTTTGCTTCCTGCCCATTCATGTATCTGTCTAGATACATCTTAAAAGACGCTATCGTGCCCGCGTCTACCACCTCCGCTGGCAACGCGTTCCAGGCACCCACCACCTTCTGCGTAAAGAACTTTCCACGCATATCCCCCCTAAACTTTTCCCCTCTCACTTTAAACTCGTGACCCCTAGTAATTGAATCCCACACTCTGGGAAAAATCTTCTTGCTATCCACCCTGTCTATACCTCTCATGATTTTGTACACCTCAATCAGGTCCCCCCTCAACCTCCGTCTTTCTAATGAAAGTAATCCTAATCTACTCAACCTCTCTTCATAGCTAGCGCCCTCCATACCAGGCAACATCCTGGTGAACCTCCTCTGCACCCTCTCCAAAGCATCTACATCCTTTTGGTAATGTGGCGACCAGAACTGCACGCAGTATTCCAAATGTGGCCGAACCAAAGTCTTATACAACTGTAACATGACCTGCCAACCCTTGTACTCAATACCCCGTCCGATGAAGGAAAGCATGCCGTATGCCTTCTTGACCACTCTATTGACCTGCGTTGCCACCTTCAGGGAACAATGGACCTGAACACCCAAATCTCTCTGTACATCAATTTTCTCCAGGACCTTTCCATTTACTGTATAGTTCACTCTTGAATTGGATCTTCCAAAATGCATCACCTCGCATTTGCCCTGATTGAACTCCATATCTCTTATAATAAATTAATTTTCCCTACCAGGTCAAAACATCTGCTGGAACTACATCCTTGGGAAAAATGGGAGCCCAGTTGCTGCTGGATTATTCCTGGAGGGAGAGGAGACCACAAACATAATGATTGTTGGAGCAACAGCTCTGGGTCAGTATGGCTATACCCATGAATCCTTGACCCAGAAGATCCTCATATTAGCACCTTACAATTCAATGAAAGGCCAAATACAGAACCAAATAAGAAATGTCCATTTAGCCTATTAAGCTTGCTCCTTTCACAGACCATGTAAGATTTTCAATGAAAATAAATGTAAGTCTGCAAGTCTCTCCAAAATTTAGAATTGTCAGCCCAAGAATCACTCTGCACAACACAACATTGATTCCAAAAATCCACAGCCTGCAAAACATTAGGTGAGAGTGCAACAGAAGGCTTTAGAAATCAGCCAAACACAGATAATCTGGGTGCAACTTCTGCTGCTACTTTCCATGGGGGCTTGCTGCGGCAGAACTTCCATCTGCTGCAAACAAGGTCCCCTGCATTAGAGGGGAGTTTCCTCAGCCCCAGCCTGAGATCTGTTGGGTAAATGGTATGTCAACTGAAAGGAGATGTTCACTGAGATGGTAGTGAGGAGGTGTATGGCGTAAGGGTCAGGATCAGTGCTTTGTAGGGCACTTACTTTTGTCACTCTCCTTAATCCTGAGTTCTTTTTGCGGATTTGCTCCCTTGATCAATGGACATGGAAGATGCATTCAGTCTGTTCACCATCTGCCAAGCCATCCATGTGAGAGATCTGTTAGGATGATTCCCATTTGCCTCAAAAATAACTATTTTCCTAACACTACTTTGAGGAGACCCTCCAAGCTCCCCTCCTTCCCTCACCTCCTTTAACTGTCTCCCTTGCACAGTCATCAGCCTCCATCAAAATGGTATAATTTTTTTTTTATTTCCAAAATATACTTTATTCATAAAAATCTGTAAAAATTACATTGCCAAACAGTTTCCAAACAGCACCAAAAAATACAAACATTGCAAGGGAGATCAGTTTCCTTCAATACTGTCATGAGTTTCTTCCCAACCCTTCCGTTTCACAATTGTCATGTCAATTACAGTTTTACATTTACAGCAATTGAGAATATTAACGATACAGTTCGAGGGGTTTCCATTGGATCCAGCCCCTCAGTCCAGCTTGGTGGGGGAACCTTACACTGTGGTCTTTCCCCATTGAGCCTTTGATGCGGCTGCCCCAAGCTTTAGTGCGTCCCTCAGCACGTAGTCCTGGACCTTGGAATGTGCCAGTCTGCAACATTCGGCGGTGGACAACTCTTTGCGCTGGAAGACCAGCAAGTTTCGGGCCGACCAAAGGGCGTCTTTCACCGAATTGATAGTCCTCCAGCAGCAGTTGATGTTTGTCTCGGTGTGCGTCCCTGGGAACAGCCCGTAGAGCACAGACTCCTGTGTTACAGAGCTGCTTGGGATGAACCTTGACAAAAACCACTGCATCTCTTTCCACACCTGCTTTGCAAAGGCACATTCCAGGAGGGCAAAATGGTATAATACCCCTTTAAATGCAGTAGACCTTTAAAAGTTACTGTACTTCAACTTTCCTATGAATTTCCCTTTCAGGTTATTCAGTGCTCCATATTGTCATGCAGGCCCCCCACCTGCCAAGAATGAGGCACACATTATTTCGCCACATGAACATTAAAACTTAACATTGCTGCTGGGAAGAAAAGAGGGCCTATCACAAGGAATTGCCAGGCCTCTCGCCAGGAAGAACATTTTTGCATACTGGCAGACAGTGTTGGAACAAAGGAGCCAGTCCCTACTTCTCCAACACATAGAAGACCTAGTCAGGCCAGTTTAGTCACATGACTAACTGGCTGTTTGAATTTGAACTTGCCACAGACGATTTGAAAGCAGAAATCTGTTTGCTCCTGGACTGAGAACACCTCTCTCCTACCGAACTGAAGACCCATTGAAGACACATGAACCCCAAGAGAGAAAAGTCTCCTATAGTGAACAAGGTTTAAGAAGAAAACCTAACGAAAAGCAAGACTACCTACAATCAAGGACTCTACAGTGAGTTTGAAGCACAGTAACAAACCTCCTTCAGAGATTGCCTCAAACATTTTCACTTTATTTTTCTGCTGCTCTTTTCTGTCCCTATTTGCATGTGTATCGCTCCTGTATGCTAGTGTGGGGCGCAGTGTGTATCTGTAGGCGTTAACTGAATTAGAGTTTAAGTTTTAATAAATTTCACTTTTCTTCTTTAAACCTAAGAAAGCCTGTTTATGCTCATTTCTTTGTCTTGTAATTGGAAAGTGGTGAGCAAGGATTCACCAAGGGGGAGCTCATAACACAATGTGTTTAAAATTAAACCCTGTTACAATAAGACCAGTGAAGATAGTAATAGACCCTAGACACTTTTCTCACCTGGTCGTAACAATGTGCACATCAATAATATACAGGGACCTTAAGCATATTAATTAAACAAACTGAACCCACCAATCACACAACCAGCATGGTTCTGTCTGTAAGCATTGCAAGTTGAGGCTATTCTTCTGGCCCAATTGTGGAATCAGCCTCCATAATTCAAACATGGCTTGATCAATAATCTGAACAAGATGCAGTTATATTGACATTTGTGCATCACTGAAAAGTGATTTTTTCTTAATCTGTAATGCAGATGCAACAGTATAACTCCAGAATGAGTCCCAACTTGACTCTGGAATACAACAGTGTACCCTAGAGAAGGCATCTAACATTGCTTGGGCCTGTTACTGCATGGACTACATTGTGAGGCTGGGTTTAAAAAGTGTTCAGGGTGCGCACTGAATTTACAGGCACTTTATAAACTGAAGTGGAGCTTTTTTTTTTCCTCCAATGTTTTGAGAAAGTGCCTGCCCTGCCTGAGCTCTCATACATACAAAATGTATTAGCCAGGAACAGAGCTCTGGCAAAACATATAAATGCTTACAACTCTCTTCCAGCTACAAGAGTGCAATTCTGGAGAGGCAGTGTATATCTAGTGTTGCCAGCTGCAAATCAATTTTCAAATTGGCTCATCTGCTTAATTGGTGCAGATCTTTCAGAATGCTGTTTATCTCCCTTACACCTGGCACCTGCCCACATAGCATAAAATCATCTTCCAAATCATTTATAAATATTATGAACAGTAGGGACTGGTGACCAGACCTCCAAATAAAGCCTCTATCTATTCCCACATGATGGAGCTTATTGTATTGATCACTACTTTCTGCTTCTTATTTCCAAGACATTATGCAATCACCTTACCTAATTTTCCAATAATCCAATGAATTGCAGCAGATTAGCGAAGCACGATGCTGATTGTTTTATGGATCTATATAATGCTTGCTAAGCACTTTCCCATCATTCCTTTCAACAATGGGGGCACATGACCAAAACCATAGACACTTTAATTTACTATACATAACAACATGATTACTCAAGTCACCTGATGTCAGTTGTTGTAATATCTATGCAATTTTAATGAATTTAGTGCATTGGTTGTGGTTCCTCACGTTTTAATGCTATTTTTATTCTACCTGTAATGTGAATTGTAATTTAGGCTCTACAATTCTGTGGGATGTTTTACCCTGATGATGCATTGCAAGGATAACTCTTGGACCTATTTCTGCACTGATTCTGCTGAAGAACATAGGATCAGCCTATTTGCATACCCACTAGACCTCCAGTACGCAGACTCCAAGTGTCACTACGTGCTGAGGTTTTATCTGTCCCCGGTGTTGCGAAGGATGGGCCTGGTCACATTGCCGCGGAACGCTCCATCCAGTTGGACTGTGCCGTACCACCTATCCTTCGTGGAGCAGTTTCTGCGGAAAAACACCTTTGACCACCGATCCATCAGGCAGTGGTCTGCACGGAATGTCCTCAAGGCCCTACGGGAAAAGGAGATGGTGGATCCTGTCGGATGGTTCCCTGAGCAGACTGCCAAAGTCATTTGGCGGAATGCCTCATCACCAGAACTTTCAAACAAGCACCAAGATGTAGCTTGGCTGGTGGTGAGAAGAGCCCTCCCCGTCATATTCTTCCTGCATGCCCGAAGTTTCACCCCCTCCGCACAATGCCCTCGCGGTGGCTGTGGTGGGGAAGAGATAGTTGACCTCCTCCTTCTGGAATGTGTCTTTGCAAAGCAGGTGTGGAAAGAAATGCAGTGGTTTTTGTCGAGGTTCATCCCAAGCAGCTCTGTAACACAGGAGTCTGTGCTCTACGGGCTGTTCCCAGGGACGCACACCGAGATAAACATCAACTGCTGCTGGAGGACTATCAATTCGGTGAAAGACACCCTTTGGTCTGCCCGAAACTTGCTGGTCTTCCAGCGCAAAGAGTTGTCCACGACCGAATGTTGCAGACAGTCACATTCCAAGGTCCAGGACTACATGCTGAGGGACGCACTAAAGCTTGGGGCAGCCGCAGAAAAGGCCCAATGGGGAAAGACCACTGTGTAAGGTCCCCCCACCAAGCTGAACTGAGGGGCTGGATCCATGGGAAACCCCTCGAACTGTATCGGAAAAATTTTCGTTTGCTGTAAAATGTAAAAATGTATCTGGCATGACAAATGAAATGGCAGGGTTGTGAGGCAACTCATGATTGTATTAAAGGAAACTGGTCACCCTTCCACTGTTTGTACTTTTTGACTTGATGCTGTTTGAAACTGTTTGGTAATGTATTTTTTACAGATTTTTATGAATAAAGTATATTTTGGAAACAAAAACTGCTGATGGTTAAGCACAACTATCAAGTAACATGGGAGCACTGTGCAGGGACAAAGGAGTTTGGAAATTGCAGGGAGAGCCTTTAAATAGTTAGGAATGGCTGAAGATTTTCAAGTTAGGCTGAGGGAGCTGCAGGTAAGTAGTGAACCTTGTGCAAGAATTAATTTATTGGTAGGTAGTTCAAAAAGAAGACTCGTGTGAGACTTTAGAGTAATAGGGCTGGATTTTACAGACCCCCGACGTCGGGTTACGTGGGGGGGGGGGTACGGTGGGGGTAGGAAAATGCTCTGGGAGAGGGCCACCTGATGCCAGGATGGCCTGACCTGATATTGCTAGCAGTGACGAGGCCTCATGGCGGCCCCCCCCCTCAGCTGCTCGGTGACAGGACCCCCATTTGCATATTTAAATAAATTAAAATTAATTAATTATACTAAGGCCACCGCCTTCCATCCCGCTGCGATCTTCCTGCTGCTGGCCGGCACTCCCGCACCTTCAGATCCCTGTCTGGGGAAATGAGGCGGAACACTTGTGGGGAGGGGGCAGGAGGTAAGTTTCTCAGTGCAGGGGCAGGGGGTCAAAGTAGCATCATTGGTGTAGGGGATGGTGGGAAGGGTTTGAGGTTAATGTTTATGCACTTTGCGGTGAGGGGGGGAAGGTCAGGTGGACAAGGTAAGTGTTTTGGGGGGAGAGAGTCAGTAATTAATGTTATGGTTATTGAGGGGTGGGAGAGGGGCAAAATAAATGTTTAATTGTTTTTATTCACTGTATCTTTAAATATTCATATTGAATGGTGGTGCTCAAAGCCCTTTAAAAATGGCATCAGTGCCTGCGCACAGGCAGCTGAAGCCATTGCCGGGGATGGACAACCCGCCCCCTCCATGTGATAGGGCCTGTAACTGCCCCGTCTATTTAAATGAGCCGCTGTGCTTAGGATCGTGGGGGCTCCGTGACGTGCGGCTCGCGCGGGCGGGCCGCCATTGTTTTCAGCCCATAGAGTCATTTACGGCACAGAAGGAGGCCATTTGGCCCATTGTGTACATGTCTGCTCTCCACGGAATATAGTCAGTCCCACTCCCCTGCTTGATCCTTGTAGCCCTGCAAATTTAATTCCTTCAAGTGCCCATCCAATTTCCTTTTGAAATCTTTGATTGTCTCTACTTCCACCACACTCGTGGGCAGTGAGTTCCAGGTCATTACCACTCGTTGCGTAAAAAATGTAACCTCCTCATTCCCCTTGCATCTCTTGCCCGAAACCTTCAATCTGTATCCCCGAGTTCTTGTACCATCAGTTAATGGGAACATTTTTTCCTTGACTAGCTTATTGAAGCCTGTCATGATCTTTTACACCTCTATCAAATCTCCTCTCAATCTCCTTTGCTCCAGGTTTTGTGGTACTTTTAAGATGAAGCTAGCGAAGAAGTGGGCAGGTCGACCTGCAGCCTCTTGGATGAAATACAACAAATGAGAGAAAGGCTTTGGGTGTCTTACTTCTGGGAGGAAACCTGAAAAAATGTCTCACGTACCAAGTGGAGCTGGATGCCATCAGCGTGTACGTGAAAAATAATCTCATGTCAGTGGATGATGTTGACAAAGGTCACATTTGAGCTAAAGAAAAGAAGGGGGCCAAAGATGGATATGGAAGTAATGATGTGGGGGTGGAAGAGAAGCTATTGCTGGCAATGTTCTGGAATCTGATCAGAAAAGTAACAGTGAAACCAAGTGAGGATATTCCCACTGAACTGGACAACAGAGGAGAAGTATTGGGGGACGATGTTCCAGTTACCCATGTCAAAGACTGCAGGAAGGTTGAGGAAGTCAAGGGCGAACAATATACCATGCTCACAGTCACAGAGGATGTAACTCGTGACTTTGCTCAGGGTTGTTTTGGTGCATAGTAGTATGGAATCCTGATTGGAGAGATTCAAACAGGAAGTCGCATTAAAGATGAGGACAAATTTGGGAGGTGATAACACATTCAATGGAGGTTGACGATGCAGCAGCAGTTTGCACAGGCTGTGGGGCTGAGGGTGTGCTATTCGAGGAGATGTGGTGGTGATGATAACTTTGAAAGGGAGAAGGGCAATATCTAAGGAGGGAGAAGCATTTGAAATGTCAATTATCAAGAAGACCAGGAACGAAAGTTGGGGGTAGGGATGTCAGCATTTTAGTGGGAATAGAAGTAAGGGAGCAGGAAGCATCTCATGGGTGAGATGAGCTCATAGAAGACTTGGAGGGAGATAGGAGAGAAATTAGAAAATAGGTTCAGGGCAATGGCAGGTTGGAACCTGGGGGCAGGTTGGTTCAGTGGGCAGGGAAGCAGTAAAGACAACTGAAAAGGATAGTCTTAACCTTAGTAACAAAGAAGACCGCAAGCTGCTTTTAAAAAAAGGTTCAAAAATTTCTCTTGTAACTGAAGCAATCTGTCTTCAAAGCTTCTGTAAGCTACAAACTTCAAAGTAATCTGCCAGTATCAGGTGATGCTGACAACAGGTATTGCTCTTCTCATTCTATATCTTAAATTCCCCTTGGTGGATTAGAGTGTAAGTTATTGGTTTTGATCAGTCCTATGTTAAAATGACGTCCCAGTAATATCAGCTTGCAGCCACATGGAAGGTCTTAGAGACCTGCGCAACCAACAGAATTGGGTCCTGCGGCAAAATGGATCCTAAAAAAAATACCACTATACTGTATTCATGACCCAAACTCACTGCAAAATGCAAGTATATTCAGGGTCAAAAGTTCTTCAGCTCCTGCTAAACCAATACTCTTGAAATTGACATCTTACTTGACAACATGTCATGAATGAATGGACCTCGTGTTGCTCACACTTATCACTGGGCCTTCAAACATTCATTCGATTATTATATTTTTTGAATGCCTGGTGTACAAATATTACCTCAGGATCATAGCTGGTACCTTGATTTAGCTCAGATGTGTGACTACATTGTAATGTCACATTTCATCTCAGGCCAGTGGTCTCTCAGTAGCAACATTCCTTGTTTCCATGAACTCAGCAAATTAATTGATAAAGTTTCAGATCACTGTTGAATCCTGAAAATACCCTGTGGGATACCATGTTTGTCTGTAATATGTTTTTCTGAAATTCACCTTTCTGCTATTTTTGCAGAGATCATTAACCCATTTATTTTAAACTAGCAGAGACCGGCTAAACATTTGTGGTTAGATTACTATCTTTATTGCAACAGTACTTCTTAAATACAGGTTTTCCAGTTATTCTTTCATCAAAGACTTCAACAGAATCGAAATTTCTCACTCTAGAAAAAGCTACATAAAGCTGTTCATGTGTAAAAACAGGCCTCAGAATATAAATACAAATTTTGTCAAGAGTCTGGCTTTGTGACTTGTTTATAATCCTGGAATATGAAAGTGCGAACTGTTTTCTCTTGAGTTGAAAAGACGGGTTTATATCTGATGGGCTCAATGTTATTTGAGGATTTTACACTCTATTTCCTTGAAATCTGCCTGTTATAATTTCAGCAACTATCATCGAAGGAAACAGCTTCCTATCTACCAATCTTGTTTCATGACAATGTCCTTGTTTGGGATTCAAGTTCCATAGCAACATTATAACTGCTCCTTGAGTCTAAATTTGTGCGGTGGCATGCCCATTTGAGTTAGTCTGTGTAGAAACTCTGGAGGATATAAACTGTTATTATCTTCTTTATTTATAGAGTCAAGGCTGATGTATTTTAAAATTCACCTGACAGCTTTTCTAAAACTTTTTCACATAAATCTAGTGAATCTTCATCTTTAGCACAAAGAATAGCTTTCGAATAATAGATTGTATCACAGAATTTTCCCTGCCATTTTTCCACTCTTAATCAATTCCATCATCTCATCCTCCTCTCCCATGACATTCCATCTTTCCCATGCTAATGTGATGTCCCTGCTCCGGAAGGGAGGGAGACAAAAAGCAGGAAACTATAGGCCAGTCAGATAACATCGGTCATTGGGAAAATACGAGAGTCCATTATTAAGGAAGAAATAGCAGGACATTTAGAAAAGCTTAACGCAATCAAACAGAGTCAATATGGTTTTGTGAAAGGGAAATCATGTTAGACAAATTTGCTAGAGTTCTTTGAGGATATAACAAGCAGAGTTGATAAAGGGAAACTGATCGATATGTATTTAGATTTCCAGAAGGCATTCGATAAGGTGCCACAAAAAAGATTATTGCACAAGATGGGAGCTCATGGTATTGGGAGTAATTCATTAGCATGGATTGAAGATTGGTTAACTCACAGAAGACAGAGAGTCAGGATTAATGGGTCTTTTTCAGGTTGGAAAGATGTAACTAGTGGAGCGCCACAAGGATCAGTCCTCGGGCCTCAATTATTTAATATCTATATTAAGGACTTGGAGGAGGGGGCAGAGTGTAGTATATCCAAATTTGCTGATCATACAAAAATAGGTGGGAGGGCATGGTGTGATGAGGACATATGAAATCTGCAAGGGGACATAGGTAGGTTGAGTGAGTGGGCAAAATCTTGGCAGATAGAGTTTAATGTAGGAAAGTGTGAGGTCATGCACTTTGGTAGGAAGAATCAAAAGGCAGACTATTATTTAAATGGAGAGGGGCTCCAAAAAGTACAGCACAGAGAGATCTGGGTATTCTTGTGCACGAAACACAAAAAATTAGCATGCAGGTGCAGCAAGTAATTAAGAAGGCAAATGGAATTTTGGCCTTTATTGCTAGGGGGTTGGAGTTTAAAAATAGGGAAGTCTTGTTCCAACTGTACAGGATGTTGGTGAGGCCGCACCTAGAGTACTGTGTACGGTTTTGGTCCCCGTATTTAAGAAAGAATATACTGGCATTGGAGGCAGTTCAAAAGAGATTCACTAGGCTGATTCCTGGGATGAAGGGGTTGACTTATCAAGAACAGCTGAACAGGTTAGGCCTTTATTCATTAGGGTTTAGAAGAATGAGGGGTGATCTTATTGAAATGGACAAGATTCTGAGGGGATAATAAAAGCAAAATACTGCAGATGCTGGAAATCTGAAACAAAAACAAGAAATGCTGGAACCACTCAGCAGGTCTGGCAGCATCTGTGGAAAGAGAAGCAGAGTTAACGGTTCAGGTCAGTGACCCTTCATCGGAACTGACAAATATTAGAAAAGTCACAGGTTATAAGCAAGTGAGGTGGGGGTGGGGCAAGAGATAACAAAGGAGGTCTAGATTGGACCAGGCCACATAGCTGACCAAAAGGTCACGGAGCAAAGGCAAACAATATGTTAATGGTGTGTTGAAAGACAAAGCATTAGTACAGATTAGGTGTTAATACACGGAATATTGAACAGCAGCAAGTGCAAACCTGAAAAAAAACAGTGGGTAAGCAAACTGAACAAACTAAGATGAAATGAACTAAATGCAAAAAACAAGATTGTAAAAAATGTAAAAAAGAATGTAAAAAAAAAAGGAAGAAAAAAAATAACTAAAAATGAAAGTAAAATGGGGGGCTGTCATGCTCTGAAATTATTGAACTCAATGTTCAGTCCGGCAGGCTGTAGGGTGCCTAATCGGTAGATGAGATGCTGTTCCGCGAGCTTGCGTTGATGTTCACTGGAACACTGCAGCAATCCCAGGACAGAGATGTGAGCATGAGAGCAGGGGGGAAGTGTTGAAATGGCAAGTATTTCTGAGGGGGCTTGACAGGGTAGATGTTGAGATGTTTCCATTAGTGGGGGAATCTCGAACTAGGGAACATAGTTACAGAATAAGGGGACACTCATTTAAAACTGAGATTTTTTTATTTTGAGATACAGCACTGAAACAGGCCCTTCATCCCACCGAGTCTGTGCCAACCAAGAACCACTCATTTATACTAACCCTACAGTAATCCCACATTCCCTACCTACACTAGGGGCAATTTACAATGGCCAATTTACCTATCACCTGCAGGCCTTTGGCTGTGGGAGGAAACCAGAGCACCCGGCGAAAACCTAAGCGGTCACAGGGAGATTTTGCAAACTCCGCACAGGCAGTACCCAGAATTGAACCCGTGTCCCTGGAGCTGTGAGGCTGTGGTGCTAACCACTGCACCACTCTGGTGGCCTTCTCTCAGAGGGTAGTGAATGTCTGGCATTCTCTACCCCAGAGAGTTATGGAGGCTAGATCACTGAGAGGAGGTAGATAGATTTTTGAAATATCGGGGAATTGAGGGCTATGAGGAGCTAGCACGAAAGAGGAGTTGAGGTGTGGGGCAGATCAGCCATGATCCTATTGAATGGAGGGGGAGGCTTGAGGGGCCGAATGGCCTACCCCTGCTCCTATTTCTTATGTTTTTGTTATGTTCTTATGCTATTCTTTCCATCCCTCCCATGCTATTCCTTCCATCTCTCCCATGCCATCCCCATCCCTCCCATCAATTCCATCCCATCCCTCATGGAATCAATCTCTCCAGCCAGGGTAACTTGGTGGTTGAGCTCCCCTTACCTTCCACTGTATTTGTTCTTCACCAACACCCCCACCCTGCCATCATTGCTGCTACTAACCATTGGCTGACCAATGTGCGTCATGTGCTTCAGCCCTCCACGTGCCCCATGTGCCTCTGCAAGTGCCAGGCATCGCCCACCAAATCAACCCACCAACAGAACCCCCCCCCCCCACCCCTTAAACTGACCAATCAAAATCGTCCAAACAGACAAAAACTGAATATTATTATGGATGGGTTGGTACATCTACCAATATAGCAAGTGCCCGTGACAAGTCACAACTTAAATAATAACTTGCATTGGGTAATATATCAAAAGGGTCATTTTGACAATGCACAGCTACAAATAGCTTTTTGGCTATTGATAAAAAAAATTGTGGTTGTACAGTGATAATTTATTGAATAAGTAAATTCTCACACATAATCAGCAACAAGAGTTAATCAGTTCAAAAATTCTGATTTCACATAAATGAATAATACATGAATGTTCATACTGCTTTGAGTTTATTGTTTAGACATTAAAAGAAATATCGAAGCTACTTGTTTTGATGATTAAATAACTAATTGATGCCCAAAAATATATTAGTTGCTGATCTTAGTGATTACTAAACTCTTGCATGAGAATACAATGCAAATAAACAATTAGGAGTTTTGAGTAAATAATGTTACTGCTGTAGTTTGTCAATAGCTGGCATGGTAGGTGGTGAGGCACAATCAATTACTATAGATTTACTAATTGATTCCTTTTGAAAGAACCATTTATCACTCCTAAATTCACTCCTTTGCAGTTGTGTGGGTGTGTGAGATGTCTCTAATTTGAGAGGCTGCATTTCTGTCCTTCAGCGTCAGGCTGAGGCAGGGTTGCTGTGGTGTGGCCTCAGTCACAGGGTGCAGGACCTGATCTGAATGCTGTTATGCCTGGCCAACATATTCTCCACCTTCAGGCTTAGCATCTGCTTCACAATATTTGTTGATCTCAGAAGTTCTAGTTTTAGAGATACAGCACTGAAACAGGCCCTTCGGCCCACCGAGCCTGTGCCGACCATCAACCACCCATTTATACTCATCCTACACTAATCCCATATCCCTACCACATCCCCACCTGTCCCTATATTTCCCTACCACCTACCTATACTAGGGGCAATTTTATAATGGCCAATTTACCTATCAACCTGCAAGTCTTTTGGCTTGTGGGAGGAAACCGGAGCACCCGGAGAAAACCCACGCAGACACAGGGAGAACTTGCAAACTCCACACAGGCAGTACCCAGAATTGAACCCGGGTCGCTGGAGCTGTGAGGCTGCGGTGCTAACCACTGCGCCACTGTGCCACCCTGATCATGACAGACCCTGTCAGTGTGCATTAGATTGGGTCCAATTTTTCCTACCACTCCTTTAAGAATCCCTCCTGCAGTTGATCTTGTTGCCCACACAGCTCCCTCCCTATTATTTGGTGGTGTTCAGACCCATATCCTGCCCTGTAGTCTGAGTTTTACACTTAACTGGAGGAATTTCCAAGCATCATACTGGCTGGTCTGGCATTAAACAGCAACTTTCAGACAGACCCACAGGAAATGATTGCAGAAAATAACTTGTGGATTTTTTTTTTTACAAAATGGCACCAAAAGAGAGCAGCTTCATCAGAAATGTCAGTCTGAAGTTGGGACTGGAGGACACATTCGAAATGTCAAAGTCAGAACACTTCGGAGGTCTGTTCACTACTACAAATATTAGTTTCCCAATACAGCATTTGTGTGTTTCTGCCATTTCAAACACCATCTACATTTTGAACCTAATCCAAACTGGAAATCATACCTCCCAGAGAATTGCTGTTACATAAGGATGCTTCTCCTTCTGCTTAATCCTCTTAATACTTCCTTAAAGTTTTCCGATAGGAGTACCAGTGGAACATCCAGTTATGTCATGTTATTATATTATTATGTTATCCAGTAATTATGTTTACTGGGGCGACACAGTGGCGCAGTGGTTAGCACCGCAGCCTCACAGCTCCAGGGACCCAGGTTCAATTCTAGGTACTGCCTGTGCGGAGTTTGCAAGTTCTCCCTGTGACCGCGTGGGTTTTCGCCGGGTGCTCCGGTTTCCTCCCACCGCCAAAGACTTGTGGATTGATAGGTAAATTGGCAATTGTAAATTGCCCCTAGTGTAGGGAGGTGGTAGGGAATATGGGATTACTGTAGGGTTAGTATAAATGGGTGTTTGTTGGTCGGCACAGACTTGGCGGGCCGAAGGGCCTGTTTAAGTGCTGTATCTCTAAATAAATTTAAAAAAAATGTTACATGTGGCACTTTAGCTGAGCATGAAGAAAGGAGAAATTTCCCAAGTTACCCATCAAGGATGTAGGAGTTGATCACCCCATGTTGTTTAGACATCACTAAACAATTACACAACCTGTTCAAGGTTAAATTTCTCACATTCTATGCTAGAAATTTAAATCTCTTGGACAAAGGCAATGAAAATTCTGGGCTGAATTTTACCAGCCCTTTGGGAATGGGCTGGGTGGTGGAAAGGCTGGCAAAATGGCACAGGAAGGCATCGAGTGGCACGCCAAACGTCTTCTCACTGCCATGCCATTTTGACAGCGGTGGGAAAGATGACCCTCACCTGAGCCCAATGGAGCCAATTAAATGGCCAATTAAAGGCCACTTCCTGCCTCTGCACCACCGCATGGGAAAACCATTCAGTGAAACCTGGCAGCTTTTCAGCAGGCTCTGGATGTTGGGGGGGACTTCCTTTTTTGGCACCTTTGGCCTGTGGAGGGGCTCACCAGTGGCAATGGCTGCCCCACAACAGCGACCCAATGTGTCCACTGAGACCGCTCTCCCCCCACACACCCCCCCACGATTGCCATGGCCTGCCTGGCTACCCCCAACCCCACTTACCCCTCTTTAAGGACCTCCAGCCATCAATGTACCCTCATCCTCCAGGTGCAGCCCCAGCAATGGCCACTGCTAAGGGTGGCGCTGCTGAGGCTATTATACAACTGTCCCTCTGATTGGGCTTGCAGCTCTTGGTGGGGTGGGGAGGGCAGGCCGCCATCTTAATAGGGACGGCAGCACTGGTGGCAGCCACTTAATTAGCTGGTGCCAGCCGAATGTGACCCCGGGTGCTGCTGCCTGCCGAAGTGGGCTTGCTGGCCTCCACCGACAAATTCCGGCCTGTGGCTTTTAATGAAGGGAAGGTTGTTCTTCTGCTTAACAGGTCTGCTAAAGATCTTGATCTTAATGTTAACCAGCTTTTTGCAGTTGTCAGCATACAGGTCAACTGTTAGTTTTTTAAATTGATAGTGTTTCACTCATATGTCAGATTGTTAGCATTTCACAAGAGAAATCATTTTTATTTGATTGGGATTGAAGATTAGCAATAGGAACCAATTAATAAAATTGGAAGACAGGTCTACAGCTTATTAGAACCAATAAAACTGGTTGTAGGGTGTGGCTTTGTCTCTCAGCTAGTTGGATTGGCTTGAGGATGGGATTGGAATCTGTCAAGTCAATCAATCAATCAATCAATTGATCAATCAATCAAATTAAATTCTCCTTTCTCAGTATTGGTTACACACGAGCCTCAGGAATATCAATTTCAAAATAAGGAGTATTACTTTTGTATTTAACCCCCAACACATTCTGTGGATTGGTGTGCACTATCACGATGACCAGCTTGGCACAAGTTGTCTAAAACAACAACTCACAGTGTCACTTGGCAGCTTCACGTGCAGCACTTGTAGCAGAATCTGCCTCTCAAGGATTGAGCTTCACAGCCATCAGCAAAGGTGCACCAAGAGAAGACACCCCACCTAAATGTATTGTTTGCTGCATGTCCATCATCTTTTGTAGATGGAAGAATGCCAACCAACCATTAAACTGCAAATGCAACTTGTAAAAACTTTTTATTTTCCTTTAAGGCACTTTCTGGGGCATGCTATTTTATGTGAAAAGTTGTTTTCTGCAAGACTAGTTGAACCAAATTTCTCAGTTAAAGAGAATGTTTTCTTGTGTAAATGTCAACCATGGGTCAGTAGTAGCATCCTTGCCTCTCAATTAGAAGGGTGGGATTCAAGTCCCACTCTAGAAATTGAGTACATAATCCAGGCTGTCAGGCAAACCCCCACCTGCCAAGACTGAGGCACACATTATTCCGCCACATAAACATAAACTTAAAATTGCAAGCCCTGATTGGAAGGACATTTGCACAGTACCAGACAATGTTGAAACAATGGGGACCCAGTAGTTGCTTCCCCAATACACAGAAGTGGTCAGACCAGTTTCAGTCACATGACTAAGTGGCTGTTACAGAGATTTTGAACTTCCAACAAAGGATTTGAAGAGACAAAGCCGTGTGCTCATGGAGTCAAGAAGGCTGTGCTCCTGGAACTGAAGCAGAACCCTCTCTGCCTGCCTCCATCTCTTTCCCATGGAACTGAATCTTGTGAAGACACGTAAACTCAAAGAGAGAAAAAGATTTCTACGTGAACAAGGTTTACGAAGAATACTGGGCCCCACCAAAACGCAAGACCATAACTTCAATCAAGGACTACAGCGAGCTCGAGTAACAGTAACAAGAGATTACTTCAAACTGTTCTACTTATCATTTCTTCTGCTCTTTTCTGTCCCTATTTGCATGTGTGTTTTGCGTGTGCATGCTAGATTGGGCACGTCATATATCCATAGGCGTTAACCGCATTAGAGTTTAAGTTTAAGGTTTAATAAATTTCATATTTCTTTAAACTAAAGAAAACCTGTATGTGCTAATTTCTTTGCCTTATAATTGGAAAGTTGTGAACAAGAATTCACAAAAAGGGAGCTCAAAACACAGTGTGTTTAAAATAAAATTCTGTTACAATAAGACCGGGTAAATACAGCAAAAGGCCCCGAGATACATTTCTCACCTGGTCGTAACAAGGCTGACAGACTACTGAAGGAGTGCACCATCGCTTGAGGTGCTGTCTTTCAGATGAGATATTGAGCTATCTGCTCTGTTGTGTGTAAAAGATCCTGTAGTCCTATTTGAAGAGCAGCAAGGCAATTCGCCTCATGTTCTGGTCAATACCTATCCTTCAACCAACATCACTAAAACAGATTTTTTGGTCACTTATCCCAGAGCTATTTGTGGGACCACATGTGGATGTCATGGAAGGTGCTATATAAATGCAAGCTCATTCATTCTTTCCTTGTGTAAATGCTGTAATGGACTTTGTTACTGCCACTGCATTTGCAGATTTGCCTAGACTGGGGAAAGAAAATAGGGAGTGGATTGGATTGGATTGGTGGTGTTCTAGGCAATTGAAAAATTACATTGACATTCCCATTTTAGATTTTACTTCCATAATATTTGATACAACATGTTGGCCTGTTTGAGCTTGAATTGTTGTGCCCACCTATGTTTTGTAATTGTGAAAGCTGTTTCTGTTTTGTTATCTGCTGTTACTGGTGATTCCTTTATAATCAGACATTAACTGGAGAGAGAGTCTGCACCATCCATATTAGAATGGCCACCATTTGTGGGGCAATGTGAGAAGTGACATTAATACTCAATAAGGATATAATAGAGAAAAAGCCTCAGACTGCAGGCAATCACTCAAGTGCCCAGAAACACCTTGTTCTGCAAACCACAATTTTGATGATTGCAGTGGGGAATGACTTTTAATTCCAATTGAAGAAAATAAATCTTTTTAACAGGGCCAAAAAAAATAACATTGGCTGGAAGTTACTGCTGACAACAGAAGAAGATAATATTTATTTTAAAAGCGTGAATGACTGCAAAAGTTGGCTCTGTAGTACCTGGTTGTTCGGTGCAATGGGGGTTGTTTGGCCTCCAAAATGGTGTCTGTGGCGTCCGTGCACAAACGTCTGGTGCTGGCTGCGGCAGATACTATTTTGATGATGGCATCGATGTGTATGCAAGAAGCATCCACTGGAAGTATGCAGAGTAGGCAGATTGCGGGGTCAATCAGCGTGTAATGTGGCTTGACAGCAGTGTTGCCATTTTGTAGCTCAACGCTCCAGTTAACACCCTCTCTTAAATACGCACAGCTGAACATGCATTCAGTAGGAAGGATCCCCCACCAGTACTATTTAAAGGGATCACCAATGACATTCAGGTTTGTTGCTGATTGATTTCTACTGGCAGTTGTTGCAATTTTAGAAGTGTTTGGTGATTTCCAGAGTTGTTTAAAGTTGCTGAAATCTACAGGGAATGCGGTGGCACGAGGTGTAGGACTTCTGCAGAATACCTGAAGTCAGGTCAAATGATTGCTCCTGACATGGATGCAGTAGTTTGTATCTGCTTTGGACTGCACCATGACAGGGAGAATGAGAAGAGGTGACACAGAGCAGGACAAGCTACTTGAAGACAGAGGAGGAGGAGGGGTAAAGGGCTGTCAATAGGAGGACATATCCACCCAGAATGTTCGAGGAGCAATTCTCCTTCCTGAACCTTAGTGAGGAACAGTGTTCCAGATGACTCTGCTTCACTAATAAGTTCCTCACTGAAATCTGCCACCTGCTGCAAACACAGCTGCAACCTCAGAGCAAGGTGTGCACGGCATTGCCGGTGAATATGAAGGTGACTGTGGCAATGAACTTTTGTGCACCTGGTTCCTTCTAGGCTGGAGCAGGCAATAGTTGCAACATCTCCCAGTTTGCCATCCACTGTTTCATAAGGGAGGTCACAGAAACTCGGTATTCCAAGATAGCTGAATACATTTTTATGCTCTCTTGCCAGAGAGAAGCAGGCAGAGCAAGCACTCATCTTTGCGAGGACAGCAGGCTTCCTGGTGGTGCAGGGTGCCATTGACTGCATGCATGTTGCTTTGTGGGTGTTGCATATCAACTCTGAGATGTACCACAACCGAAAGGGATTCCACTTCCTCAATGTCCAGCTGGTGTGTGACAATATGCAACACATCATGCAGGTCAGTGTCTGATAGCCTGCCAGTGGTCATGATGCCTTCGTTCTGCAGCAGTCTACTGTACCATCTGCATTTGAGCTACCACATAAAACCAGAGGGTGGCTACTGGGCAAATGCTGACCGCATGACTCATGACCCATGGACACGTGAGTAGCATGCATGTAACAAAATGTGACTGAACAGACCATTGGGGTGCTTAAACAATGCTTCTGCTGCCTGGACTGTTCTGGACGAGCCCTGCGGCACTCGGTACACCATGTGTCAAGGTTCGTCATGGTCAACTACATGCTGCACAACCTCACCATCATGAGGACCAGACCTTGCATGCAGCTATACAGCGACCAATACCATCACTTTCTGGCCTGGCTGTCCGTGATTGACTCATTCAACTGTGGTAGAGTGAATGCAATTCCAATTGATCAGTCATCAACAGTCACACACCTTCATTTCCCTAGGTTACTGACCATTACAACATCCACTTGGCCACAATGCTAAAATAAAAGCAACCACAAAACAAACATTCCAAACCAAATTTATAAATTAAACCTTGCCATATTGCATACAACTGTCAACTAATCATCTTTGTGCAATCCCTTTGTGCCTTCTCAGTGTGCTTTTGCCTGTCCTAGAGTTCCCACACAGTGCTACCCCAGTGGCTGCAGCATGGCTGTTGGAAGGTTGCTGACGGTCACTGGGGGAGACTGCAGATGGCCATGTAGGATGATCTTGGGCAGCTTTGGCACTAGAAGTTCTGGCCTCAGACTATATCATCTCGACATAGGGAGCATCAGTCTGGGGTGACTGGTCAATAGGCAACAGCAAGGACACTGGTAGAGTGGCAGTGATGGGAGGACTGAAACTATCAAAAATGAAGGTATCCTGTAATCCTGAGGACAGCAGGTTCATGCTCCATGGTGTCACTGCTACTCCCCCAGGTTGGTGCCTCAGCAATCCTAGCAATGTGATGGAGCACAGATTGTTGGACTACTGTGACACTCTGCAAGCCCCTTTGAAAACT
Source organism: Heterodontus francisci (assembly GCF_036365525.1). Classification (NCBI taxonomy): domain Eukaryota; kingdom Metazoa; phylum Chordata; class Chondrichthyes; order Heterodontiformes; family Heterodontidae; genus Heterodontus; species Heterodontus francisci. Next base: position 88,495,562 of record NC_090375.1, read on the forward strand.
GGTATTCGCAGCTCTGATGGCAATAGTCTGAGCCATCCTGGCAACAAGCTGAATTTGCATGACTTCTATCCGAGCTTCCAGTGAAGCACCCAGACCTCAGGTGGCTTCTGATTGTGCTGCAATGAAAGCTGAGACATCAGCCATCAGACACTGCATCATGGGTGGGTCTGCAAGTGTTATCATAGAGTTGGCCACCATTTCCACATTGAAGAGGATTTTTAAAAATTATTTGTTCATGGGATGTGGGCATTGCTGGCCAGGCCAGCATTTATTGCCCATCCCTAATTGCTCTTGAAAAGGTGGTGGTGAGCTGCCTTCTTGAACCACTGCCGTCCATGTGAGGTAGGTACACCCACAGTGCTGTTAGGAAGGGATTTCCAGGATTTTGACCTGGCGACAGTGAAGGAACGGTGCTATAGTTCCAAGTTAGGATGGTGTGTGGCTTGGAGGGGATGGGCTACAACCTCTGGGCAAAGCCCTGTACCAAGTTGGTGCTGACTCCTCCATGCTCCAACATTGACAGCAAGCTATCTGGCAGACTTGCCAATGCATCAAGCATTTCAGTGGGCATACCCATCAGCCTTTTTTGTAGCCAACCCCCCATTGAAGTCCTCACCTGATTCCTCTACAGCAAAACTTCTATTCAGCCTTGCCCTCCTATGAACTGGTACCTGTGCTATTCTAGTTCCTGTGTTGGCTGCAGCCGACTCACGCCCAGTGTCTCACCAGATTGCATATTCCCCCCTCGAAGCTATTATCTAAGGTACGCACAGTGTCAGTACCTGAGCTAGTAGCTGTGAGTGAGAGTGTTCTTCTCCATCACTGTCTTCCTGCTCTTTCACCACTACCTGGCCAGGTGGCAGTCCTTCAGTATCTGAAAGGAGAAAGGCACAAGGGTAGTATTCTGGTGTGGAGAGGAGGGGAAAGCAAGAGGTACATGCTTACACGATCTGCACCTTGTAAATCAGAATAGATTCTGAGATGAGGGGGAAGTGGAATGTGAGAAAGAGGATTATGTATGAGGATACCTTCATTTTTGATAGTTTCAGCCCTGCCACTGGTTATGGCCTCAGTCATGGCCAGTCCAATGGTGGCAAGCACCGTCTCCTCCATGGGGATAAGGACATGGAGGAGCATGGCCTGTTGGGTGCTGCTGCCTTCGGTTATGCATTATCTTGTGCTGCAAGAGAGAGGGAGTGTGTCAGTGGCTGTGGGACAATGTGTTTGCATGATGTGGCTGTCATGGTTGAATAACTAGCAGCATGTGCCAGCTATGAAATGTGGCTGTGAAGCTTTCAGCAATGCTACGTGTGTGAGGATGAGGTGAAGCTATGAATGTTAGATATGACTTGTGATTGATAAAAATTGTTGATAGGTGAGGGATGGGAGTGTGGTTTATTGAGCAATGTGAAGCTATTGGTGCAGTTGGTGGGATATGGCATTGGAAGATGTATTCACTGACCTTGATCACTCATATGAGGTCATTGAATTTCTTGCGGCACTGCATCCAGGTTGTTGGGGCTAGACCACCACAGCTATCTGGTGACACTAACTTTGCACTGTCTATCTGGAGGGCCTCCTGGCACCCTGTGAATAGATGAAATCTCTCCTGCTCTCGTGTGATTGGTAAAAGCTTTTCATTCCTTTTTCATTTATCTAAGTTAAGACTAAGTTAAGCTTAAGATTAAAAATGGCAGGAGATCTCAGACCCGTGTTATGCTCCTCTTGCTCAATGTGGGAGCTCAGGGACACGGCTGATGTCCCTGACTCCTTCATGTCTTGGAAGTGTGTCCAGCTGCAGCTCTTGTTAGACCGCATGATGGCTCTGGAGCTGCGGATGGACTCACTTTGGAGCATGCGCGATGCTGAGGAGGTCGTGGATAGCACGTTTAGCGAATTGGTCACACCGCAGATTAGGATTGCTGAGGGAGAATTGAAATGGGTGACCAAAAGGCAGAGAAAGAGCAGGAAGGCAGCGCAGGTGTCCCCTGCGGTCATCTCCCTCCAAAACAGGTATACCGTTTTGGATACTGTTGGGGGAGATGGCTCACCGGGGAAGGCAGCAGTAGCCAGGTTCATGGCACCGTGGCTGGCTCTGCTGTTCAGAAGGGCGGGAAAAAGAGTGGAAGGGCTATAGTCATAGGGGATTCGATTGTAAGGGGAGTAGATAGGCGGTTCTGTGGTCGAAAACGAGACTCCCGAATGGTATGTTGCCTCCCAGGTGCACGGGTCAGGGATGTCTCAGATCGGCTGCAGAACATTCTGAAGGGGGAGGGTGAACAGCCATTTGCCGTTGTGCACATAGGCATCAATGATATAGATAAAAAACGGGATGAGGTCCTGCAAGCAGAATTTAGGGAGTTAGGAGCCAAGTTAAAAAGTAGGACCTCAGAGGTAGTAATCTCAGTATTGCTACCAGTGCCACGTGCTAGTCAGAGTAGAAATGAAAGAATAGTCAGGATGAATGCGTGGCTTGAGAGATGGTGCAGGAGGGAGGGGTTCAGATTTTTGGGACATTGGGACCAGTTCTGGGGGAGGTGGGTCTATTACAAATTGGACGGTCTACACCTGGGCCGGACTGGAACCAATGTCCTTGGGGGTGCTTTTGCTAACGCTGTTGGGGAGGGTTTAAACTAATGTGGCAGGGGGATGGGAACCAAATGAGGAGGTCAGTGGACAGTAAGGAGGTAGTAACTAAAGCCTGTAAGGAACTAGATAATGAAGTCAGCGTGACCAAGGGGAAGAGTAGGCAGGGAGCAGATGATGAACGCAAAGGGACTGGTGATCTGAGGTGCATTTGTTTTAATGCAAGAAGTGTAGTAGGTAAGGCAGATGAACTTAAGGCTTGGATTAGTACCTGGGAGTATGATGTTATTGCTATTACTGAGACTTGGTTGAGGGAAGGGCACGATTGGCAACTAAATATCCCAGGATATCGATGCTTCAGGCGGGATAGAGAGGGAGGTAAAAGGGGTGAAGGAGTTGCATTACTGGTCAAAGAGGATATCACAGCTGTGCTGAAGGAGGGCACGATGGAGGACTCGAGCAGTGAGGCAATATGGGCAGAACTCAGAAATAGGAAGGGTGCGGTAACAATGTTGGGGCTGTACTACAGGCCTCCCAACAGCGAGCGTGAGATAGAGGTACAAATATGTAAACAGATTATGGAAAGATGTAGGAGCAACAGGGTGGTGGTGATAGGAGATTTTAATTTTCCCAACATTGACTGGGATTCACTTAGTGTTAGAGGTCTAGATGGAGCAGAATTTGTAAGGAGCATCCAGGAGGGTTTTCTAGAGCAGTATGTAAATAGTCCAACTCGGGAAGGGGCCATACTGGACCTGGTGTTGGGGAATGAGCCCGGCCAGGTGGTTGAAGTTTCAGTAGGGGATTACTTTGGGAACAGTGATCACAATTCCGTAAGTTTTAGAATACTCATGGACAAAGATGAGAGTGGTCCTAAAGGAAGAGTGCTAAATTGGGGGAAGGCCAACTATACCAAAATTCAGCAGGAGCTGGGGAATGTAGATTGGGAGCAGCTGTTTGAAAATAAATCCACATTTGATATGTGGGAGGTTTTTAAAGAGAGGTTGATTAGCGTGCAGGAGAGACATGTTCCTGTGAAAATGAGGGATAGAAATGGCAAGATTAGGGAACCATGGATGACAGGTGAAATTGTGAAACTAGCTAAGAGGAAAAAGGAAGCATACATAAGGTCTAGGCGGCTGAAGAAAGACGAAGCTTTGAAAGAATATCGGGAATGTAGGACCAATCTGAAACGAGGAATTAAGAGGGCTAAAAGGGGTCATGAAATATCTTTAGCAAACAGGGTTAAGGAAAATCCCAAAGCCTTTTATTCATATATAAGGAGCAAGAGGGTAACTAGAGAAAGGATTGGCCCACTCAAGGACAAAGGAGGAAAATTATGCGTGGAGTCAGAGAAAATGGGTGAGATTCTAAACGAGTACTTTGCATCGGTATTCACCGAGGAGAGGGACATGAAGGATGTTGAGGTTAGGGACAGATGTTTGATTACTCTAGGTCAAGTCAGCAGAAGGAGGGAGGAAGTGTTGGGTATTCGAAAAGGCATTAAGGTGGACAAGTCCCCAGGTCCGGATGGGATCTATCCCAGGTTACTGAGGGAAGCGAGAGAGGAAATAGCTGGGGCCTTAACAGATATCTTTGCAGCATCCTTAAACACGGGTGAGGTCCCGGAGGACTGGAGAATTGCTAATGTTGTCCCCTTGTTTAAGAAGGGTAGCAGGGATAATCCAGGTAATTATAGACCGGTGAGCCTGACGTCAGTGGTAGGGAAGCTGCTGGAGAAGATACTGAGGGATAGGATCTATTCCCATTTGGAGGAAAATGGGCTGATCAGTGATAGGCAACATGGTTTTGTGCAGGGAAGGTCATGTCTTACCAACTTAATAGAATTCTTTGAGGAAGTGACAAAGTTGATTGATGAGGGAAGGGCTGTAGATGTCATATACATGGACTTCAGTAAGGCGTTTGATAAGGTTCCCCATGGTAGGCTGATGGAGAAAGTGAAGTCGCATGGGATCCAGGGTGTACTAGCTAGATGGATAAAGAACTGGCTGGGCAACAGGAGACAGAGAGTAGCAGTGGAAGGGAGTTTATCAAAATGGAGACGTGTGACCAGTGGTGTTCCACAGGGATCCGTGCTGGGACCACTGTTGTTTCTGATATACATAAATGATTTGGAGGAAAGTATAGGTGATCTGATTAGCAAGTTTGCAGACGACACTAAGATTGGTGGAGTAGCAGATAGTGAAGGGAACTGTCAGAGAATACAGCAGAATATAGATAGATTGGAGAGTTGGGCAGAGAAATGGCAGATGGAGTTCAATCCGGGCAAATGCAAGGTGATGCATTTTGGAAGATCCAATTCAAGAGTGAACTATACAATAAATGGAAAAGTCCTGGGGAAAATTGATGTGCAGAGAGATTTGGGTGCTCAGGTCCATTGTTCCCTGAAGGTGGCAACGCAGGTCAATAGAGTGGTCAAGAAGGCGTACGGCATGCTTTCCTTCATCGGACGGGGTATTGAGTACAAGGGTTGGCAGGTCATGTTACAGTTGTATAAGACTTTGGTTCGGCCACATTTGGAATACTGCGTGCAGTTCTGGTCGCCACATTACCAAAAGGATGTAGATGCTTTGGAGAGGGTGCAGAGGAGGTTCACCAGGATGTTGCCTGGTATGGAGGGCACTAGCTATGAAGAGAGGTTGAGTAGATTAGGATTATTTTCATTAGAAAGACGGAGGTTGAGGGGGGACCTGATTGAGGTGTACAAAATCATGAGAGGTATAGACAGGGTGGATAGCAAGAAGCTTTTTCCCAGAGTGGGGGATTCAATTACTAGGGGTCACGAGTTCAAAGTGAGAGGGGAAAAGTTTAGGGGGGATATGCATGGAAAGTTCTTTATGCAGAGGGTGGTGGGTGCCTGGAATGCGTTGCCAGCGGAGGTGGTAGACGCGGGCACGATAGCGTCTTTTAAGATGTATCTAGACAGATACATGAATGGGCAGGAAGCAAAGAGATACAGACCCTTAGAAAATAGGCGACAGGTTTAGATAGAGGATCTGGATCGACGCAGGCTTGGAGGGCCGAAGGGTCTGTTTCTGTGCTGTAATTTTCTTTGTTCTTTGTTCTTAGTTCTCTCCAATTCCCAAACAACGCCTCCAGTGGCCTGTTGGACTCTGCCATGTTGTGCCATTCTTGTGTCTTTCCCAGGTCAAACTCACTTTTACAATTACTTCCAGCATCTGCTCCAGTGCAAATGCACCTCCCTTCAAGAGGTGCCAGCTAGCTTTAACACATGCTAGCCTCTCATGATTTAGCATCCATTGCTCAGGCGTACAGCTACTCAACAGTGTGCTTAGCGCTGGCTGCATGCTACAATCATTTAAATGAGCAGGCAGCATGAAGTCATCATCCAATGTCTCTTAAAATAACCTATAAAGGAATGTTATGCCAATGTGTTAAGTATTCATTTGCTTTTATTACAGTAATAACAGTAATTTCTGGCATCGTGATTTTAAAGGTTTTAAAGCCAAAAAGGCCCCAAAAAATTCTTAGGATATGATCCTGATGCATATGTTGGAATCACACATGCTTATGTTTGCAATGCTAACTCTGCCAGAATATGTGGGTTTAGTGGGAGGCCACCTAATTTGCATGGTGCAAATAATGACCCTCTCCCTGGATATTGCCTGAGGCTGAACCAGACCATTTGCAACCTTGGCATCCTATTCGACCCTGAGATGAGCTTCCAATCACACATTCATTCCATCACCAACATCTTCAGAAATACAATGGGAGAGTGGTGGCACGACTATGAATATTCAATGTCAAAATATTTAAAATGTATAACATATGCATAAGAACTATATTCAGAGCTATTATTGAGCTGTTTCATTGACCAATCTCTCTCTGGGAAAGAGAAGGAATGTGAAAACAGAGGTTCTTTGGACTCGAGGTTATTTCAGTTGTTACTACCAGGCAAGAAAGGTGTTTAAGGTTCCCTTTCAGTGTTCACCTGGTCTTACTGTAAGAGGGTTTTATTTTTAAACACACCGTGTTTTTAGCTCCCCCTTGGTGAATCCTTGTTCACTGCTTTCCAATTATAAGGCAAAGAAACCAGCACAAACAGTATTTCTTAGGTTTAAAGAAGAAAAGTTGAAATTTATTAAACTTAAACTCTAATTCGGTTGATGCCTATGGATACACGATGTACCCACGCTAGCATGCGTATGCGATACACACATGCAAATAGAGACAGAAAAGAGCAGAATAAAAATAAAGTGGAAAGGTTTGAAGCAATATCTGAAGAGTTGTTGTTACGGTTCTTCAAATTCACTATAGATTCCTTGATTGTAGGGAGATCTTGTTTTTCATTGGTGCCCATTATTCTTCTTAAACCTTGTTCACTGTAGGAGACTTTTCTCCCTCAGGATTCATGTGTCTTCAGTGGATTTAGAGGCTTGTGAGAAAGAGATAGGAGCAGACAGGAGAGATCTTCTCAGTCCAGGAGCAAACAGACTTTCTGCCCAAACTGTACAAATTTTAAAAACTCAGGTTGCCCAGCAGGTTAGTTATGTCACTAGCTGGTTTGACCATGTCCATTTGTGTATTCAGCCATCTTAGCAGTCAACCTGGAATGTGAGCTCCCCCACCTTCAACGTCTAGTGATCAAAAATCCATTGTGGGTTGAATGTGTCCGGGAATGGCTGCTTTGTCCTTCCAAACACTGTCTGTTAATATGCAAATGTCTTTTCTCGCCATGGCTGATCTGCTTAACAAGTCCTTTCTTCACTCCAGTAACAGTTTAAAATCAATGTTTATGACAAAATTTATTTTTGGCAGGTGGGGGCCTAGCATGACACAATATAGACACTAATACAAATGCAAAATACTGCTGAAGCTGGAAACTTGACATGCAAGAGAAAAATAAAAGCAAAATACTGCAGATGCTGGAAATCTGAAACACAAGCAAGAAATGCTGGAAATACTCAGCAGGTCTGGCAGCATGTGTGGAGAGAGGAACACAGTTCCTCAGAACTGGAAGAGGTTAGAGGTGTAATAGGTTTTAAGCAAGTACAGAGGCAGGGAAAGTAGGGAGGGGTGGAAAGAACAAAAAGATAGGCCTATTATAGGATGGAAGGCTGGAAAGATTAAATATCAAAAGGCATGATTGTGCCAGGCAAAAGGGGATGGTAATGGAACAAGAAACACAAGATTGGTCTAGTGAGGTGTAAATGGAAATAGCAGAATCATTACCAACAGCTGCTGTCTGAAAAAAACGGGAGTGATGATTATGACCTGAAACTGTTGAGCTCAATGTTGAGTCTGGAAGGTGTAAATTATCTAATCGAAAGATGTGGTGCTATTCCTCAAACTTCCATTGAGCTTTATTAGAACAATGTAGAAGGCTAAGGACAGAGAGGTTATAATGGCAGAGGGGAGACAAATTAAAATGGCAGGTGACCAGAAGTTCAGGGTCGTGTCAGCAGACTAAATGGAGGTATTTCACAAAGCTGCATTTGATCTCTCCAATGTAGAGGAAAATGCATCCCAAGCTCTGGGAGGGAGACAAAGGGGTGAGAGCTGAAATGCTGGAAAGGGGACAAACTTGGTCAAGCACAGTGAAGGGGACCGTGCTGACTCAGCTGACAAAAAGGGAAGACATATTGGAAGCACTGGTATGGAAGGTGTCATTGCCCCCCTCCCCCCAATCACCCCTAAACCCTTTCCCAAGGCACCTTCCCGTACAAGTGCAGGAGATGCAAAACCTCCCCTTTAACCTCATCTCCTCTGACTATCCGGGACCCCAAACACTCCATCCAGGTGAAACAGTGATTTACCTGCACTTCTCTAGTGCAGTATTCCCTGCACATGATGCGGTCTCCTATATAATGGAGAGACCAAACGCAGAGTGGGTGATCGCTTTGTGGAACACCTCCGTTCGGTCTGCAAGCATGATATTGAGCTCTCTCATTTTACTTCTCCACCACACTCCCACTCTGATCTCTCCGTCCTCAGTGCTCTCAACATAAGTTTGAGAAACAGCACTTCATCTTTCAATTAGGCACTACACAGCCTTCCAGACTCAACAATTTCAGATCATAACCTTTGTTCCTATTTTTACTGACATCAGTTGTTGGTGATGATTCTATTGTTGCCATTTACATCTCCTCTAGATGCATCTTTTGTTTCTTTACTTGTTCCATTACCACTTTTGCCTTGCACCATCATCCTTTTTGTCATGGAATCTTTCCTGCGTTCCACCCTATCACAGACTTCCCTTTTGTTCCCTCCTCACTTCCTGTGCCTCTGTACTTGCTTAAAACCTGTTACATCTCCAACTTTTTCCAGTAGTGATGAAATGTCATTACCCTAAAATGATACTTTGTTTCAATCTCTCCACAAATGCTGCCAGATTGGTTGAGTTGTTCCAGCATTTTCTTTCTTTTTTCCAATATAAACATGCCAAGCCAATTCTCTGTGGCAGACACAGTAATTCAATACCTGTACCAGGCAGATCCATAACACTTCAGGGAATTGTTAATGATCAACTGCCAGCTGGTTTACTGATAGAACTTGTAGGGCTTGTCCCTTTGGGGTGAAGCATCGGCATGATTCTTGGAACTTTTCTTCAGATAACTTTGCAAGCTAATGCACTAACAGGTACAGTGGGTATAGGTGAATGAACAGTGGGCTGGATTTTGTGCTAGAGGTGAGGTTCCCGGCGTGGGCCGAAAAATCGGGGGGAACCACGCCTTTGCATTTTTTCTGATCCCCGGAGCGATCCTCTGGTCTATTGGGGTCAAAGTTTAAGGAGGCGGGAACCCGTCTATTTAAACATTTAATAGGGACAGGGATCCCGCCCCCAAGAGCTGCTGGCCAATTACAGGGCCGGCAGCTCAGCAGTATTGGCAGCACCACTGGGAGTGCTGGCCACTGCCGGTACTGCAGAGGCCTCAGACCCAGGCCCAGCAGTGGAACTCTGGACAAGAGGTAGGTGAGGAGGGGTCACCGAGGCCAGTCCAGGCCCCGGCGATGAGGGGTAGGCATTCGGTCCAGGGGGAGGGGGGAGGGTCCCAGGGTGTACATTTGTTCCCGATGGGGGTCCTCTGTGGGCCACAAATTGCCCACAAAGGAGGGACAACCCCCCAAGCCCGCAGGAGGGCACCTCGTTTTCCAAGGCGTCCTCCCCGCTCGGTAGAGGCTTTCCCTGCCACTGGTAAGAGCCCAGCGATGGCGGGAAGAGGCCCTTATTTGGCCTCTGGGCGGAAAGGCCATCGGCAGCCTACTCCACTCCTGGGAGAATTAGAATTGGGAATCCTGGGTTCCGTGGCAGGCGATTCTGGCCCGATTTTCCGGCCCCACACCCCCACCACAAAACCCGCCGTCGGGATGAACACAAAATCCGGCCCAATGTTTGTGAGTGTACGTGTGCGCACATGTGGCATTGTGGAGTACGGGGGGGGGGGGGGGGGGGAGTGTGGGTGCGGTGGGGGGTGGGTGTGCCATGATGGGTAGTGTTGGTGGGGTTAGCTGTTTTCTTGGAAACTCTTAAACATGGTGGTGAATCTCCAGATCCGTCAGCCATCCGTCACCAATCTTTTTTTGAAGCTGTTGGCCAGCTTAATCTAATTTTGCAAGTTGGCATATAGGTGCAAACCAATCATCAATGTGCCTGTGTATTTTCTCCCCACTCCCACACAATAACAATAATGCCTGTAATACTATTTGCATAGAGCTCCAAAATAGACATGTGACAATTCCTCAACCTCTATTAGGTCTCATTTCAATGGGGTGGTGATCCCTTTTCCGACACAAAGAATTATTTTGGTACCTTATCAAAAATATCTTTAATTTTGTGAAGATATGGGCTGCTGCAACATTAGCAACATCTTCAGGCTTACTTGAACTGCAAGACCACCTATACCATCAGTTGGCTGCACAATTGTGGAGAATTAATTACGTCAGCTAAAGGACCTTGATTTGTATAAAGCCTTTCCTTCCCATTAAGCAGATTAAAATTTCATGATTACCAAACTAAATGAGTCAGAAGCAGTTACAACAAAAACAGCACATTTTGCAGCTGTGTTATAAATACTACTTAATAATGGGGAGGTCGAGTATGGCAAGTCTTTTTATCTATCTGATTTTCCTAATAATTAAGCTGCCATGCCTAAATTATCAAGCAGTTTGGATAATCTACTGTCTAAACAGTGGCAAAGAACATGTGACTATTCTTGAAACCAAAACCTATAATTTCATTTTACACCCCCTGCTGATTCATACGTAAAACTCCATGTGAGAAATAACCTTCTCTGTCTGAAGGTTAAGTTTATATTTGGTTATTCAACTTAGTGGTTCCAAACTTTTTTTTAAGTTTATCTATAGCATCAGTCTTGGAGTCATCAACTCCACAACCTTCTCACAGATTGCCATGTATTACTGTCCTAAGCACTTGTCTGCAAACAGTGTGAATTTTCACTTCTAACATATTCCTTCTAACTGTTAATTACCACCCAAGAAAACTTTTTTTAACTGAGAAATGAAGCTGAAGAGCCATAATCCATAATGGAGGACATTATCAAGATTGGAAAGAGTAGAAAGGAAGACAAGGCAAATTAGGAAATAGTCATGAAATGACACAAAACCTAACTTCTAAAATCATGTAATTGTAGGAGAAGAAAATACTGAGATGTAAAGAAGCTGCACAGTTCTGAGATCCTGGGAAAGAATGAGCTACAGTAGGAGATGATTCTTGATTTCAACATTGATGGGAATATGGTCAGGAGGAAGGGCATGTAGGATGATGCATTTGGAGCTTAGAAGGAATAAGAGTGAAAAGTTCAAAGGAATGCTGACTATAACAGGAAAAAAAAGAGAATGTTTATGGCAAAGAGATTAAAAAGACATTGCCTTTTCAAGTGATGACCTCACCATTGTTGCTCTTTCCTGATGGATGCCATCATGTATTAATAGCACATACCACAATCTATATTACCTGAGTGATTTCAAGATTGTAACCTTACCTCAGGGCTCAAGAAAAGAGAATGAACTATTTTAACATCACCTATAATTTATAATGTCACAAGATTACTGTTTTGTAACCGCTCCCAGATATCCATTGTGTGTTATTTAATGATAGGAGCGTTGTTTAAGCTGATCTCACACTCTGCCTATTTTATTTTATGTTTACAAATTATCTAAACGCCAAGCATCCATAAGCAGCTTTGAAATTCTTGGAATTGGATTAATTTGTAATGGCTGACTGCAGTGCTGAAAATGATGACTGGATATTGTATTAAACTTAATATTCTTGAGGGATTTATATCATTTTTACAACAGTTTCCAGCAGTTTCTGACAGCACAATTTTTTCTTGTGATTTGTTTTTTGCTATTAAGGTTAAGGATATCAGTGCTGAAAAATGGAACTTTTTTTGCTTAGGGCATCTAATACGAACATAGAGCAATCCTCAGTCTGATGATACCAATAATAGGTGATAAAAGTGGGAAAAGGTATTCAATTTTCTAGCACTAACATCTCTCACTGTGAAGGGCAAAACAAAAAAAGTTACCTAAAACACCAAAAATGAAACAAGGGGATGAATTTCCTCACCATTTCTGGTTTATTTATGGTATTGGAATGGCAAAAAAAAATCCATTTCAAACAAGCAAACATGGGTGGAAGTAATTTCTGCCATTTGTGCACCTCTAAACTGCGACCAGTGCAATTCCCTGATCTTTTTTGCCGCTCCCACAATCTGCTCGACAAGCCCCCGGAGCAGACCAATGTTCATCAGCCAATGGCACTACAGACACTCTGCACTCCGGCATTCAACATTCCCACATCTCTTCAAGGGGAAAAAAAACATATGAATGGATGGCTACTGGGCCACAAGGCATATCTCCTTGCTGCCATGTCTGAAGACCTTACTTTGACTATATGGAACATGAGCAGTCAGGCAGTAGAATAAAGTCCATGCAGCTACCAGGACAGTGGTTGGAGAAAAATGAGGTGCTCAAGGCAAGCTTTTAATGCCTGGGTAGGTTGGGTGGAGTTCCCTCGGGAGTGCCAGGAAAGGTCTGCAGAATTACCATCAGCTTCTGTGCCCTTAACAACGTTGCCACCCTAAAAAGTCTGCAGCTTGTCGTGACTGAAGAGGAGGCGCCGGCTCCATAAGATCCTGAACTGCAGGGACCAGAATAGGGCTCTCTAGTGCCATTTTGTAGGCGCGAGCACCTAACAAATGCTGGCAACATGCAGAATAGGCATGTTATGATGTCAATCAGTTTGCAATGCACAAGGGTTTGCATAGATTATAGGCTTCCCCATGGTGCAGGTTGCCATTGACAGCACACACATTGCTTTATGCCTGCCTCATGTCACCTCTGCCATTTTTCTGAATCAAAAAGGGATTCCACTCCCTCAATATGCAGCTGGTGTGTGACCAGAGGCAGTGCATCATGCAGGTGAATGCCCATTATTCTGGCAGTAGTCATGTTTGCTTCATTCTGCGGCAGTGCTCTGTGCCAGCTGCATTTGACACATCACGGCAAGTCAAAGGCTAGCTACCGGGTAACAAGGGTTATCCACTGATGACATGGCTCATGACTCCAGTCTAGAAGTCATGCACACGTGCACGGTACACATAGCTATGCTGCCACAAGAAACATTATGCAGCACACCATCAGCATCCTCAAGTATCATTTCCGCAGCCTGAACCACTCTGAGGAGCTCAGCAATACTCAGCTGAGCGGGTTGGAGAGAATTGAGGCAAATGCTGCATGCTGCACAACCTGTCTGTTTGTGTGAGAATAGCCCTTGCCACCACCTATCAGACACAAAGCTGAGGAGCAAGAGCACAAGAAGGAGGAGAAATTGCAGCAGGAAGTAGAAGAACAGGAGGCGGAAGGGAGGCTACAACATAGACAGCCCCTTTGTGTCTGGGTTCTAGTTGGTAGAATAATTAATGAGCGATACCAATAACATCAATCATACATCCCCATTCACCGAGTCCCATGTTCCTTACCTCGCCACTAGAACTGACCATCACATTGTCCTCTTTCCAACAACACAAAAATAAAAACACCAGAAAATGCACATTCCGATCCAAATTTAAAAATTCAATCATGACATAATGCATTCAACATTAAGCTATTCACCGTTGTGCATTCCTGTAGTGCCAGTCTTATGCCAGTCTTATGTGTGCCTTTGCCTATCCCAGTGGTCTGATAAGATGCTTTCCCAATGGCTGCAGCATGGGTGGTGGAAGGCTGTTGACCTCCAACTGAGAAAACTGTAGATGGCTTTGAAGGTCAACCTCGAGCAGCTCTGAACCTAGAAGGCCCAGCTTCAGACTGCAACATTGCGGCCAGGCCTGCAGCACTCTGGCTAACAGGCAACAGGAAAGGATCTGAGGAGATAGCAGGGGTGGGAGCAGGAAAAAAGGCACTCTGAGAAAGGGCAGCAGGTTTGTGCTGCAGGGAATAAATGCCACTTTCCCTATGGTGTGTTACCTCAGCTTTCCTCCAGACCTGCTGAGGAACAAATTGATGGACTGATGTGAGGCACTGGAAGCCCCCTTGAGCAGTGGTATCCAGAGCCATGAGGATAGCATTCTGAGTTTCACCGCAGCACTCAGGTCTTTGATGGAAACTACTAATGCTGCAGTGGAAGCTGTGACTTCGGCCATCAGGCTTCATGGTGGGTTCCACAGATGTGCTGATGGAGGTGTTCCACATTGGAAAGGATGGGTTCCAACCTTTGCACAAAGACCTGCGTCGTTAGTGCTGGACCTCTCCATGTTCCTTGACATTGAGCGCAGACTTTCTGGCAGTCTTTCCACTGCACCTGGTACTTGGTTATTTACAACTATTAATTTACTTCTGTAACCTGGTCCATCAAAGTCCTCATTTGAGTCCTCCGCAGCAAAACTGGTGTGTGACCTCATCCTCTGGCAAGCTGGCACCTGCACTCTCCTTCCCCCCTGCTCTGGCACCTGTGCACGTGTGCCTGATGTCTCACCATGTGCAAATCCCTTCTCTATCCGAGCCTCTAAAATATGTGCAGTGTCAGTGTCGGAGCTAGTGGCTGCAGCTGCAAGATTGAGTGACAGTGTCTGTTCATCTTCACTGTCTTCTTGCTCTTCCTCCACAGACTGGGCAGGTTCAGTTCTTGGGTATCTTAAATGAAAAAGGAACAACAGTTGGGTTGTGGTAAGGGAAGAGGAGAAAGTAAGATGTCCATGCCTACACCAACAGCATCTTCTCAGTCACAAGATTGAGAGATGAAGGAGAAGTGGGATGAGAGAAGGAGGACTAGGTGTACTGATACCCTCATCATCAGTCGTTTCACCTCCACCAGTGGCCACAGCCTCAGTGTTGTCCTTTCTCATGATGGCCAGCACTGTCTTCTGCATATGGTGGATGGTGGTGGGGGAGGGGGCCCAACATGCAGACGTGCTTGTCCTCCTCCAATTCATTGCTGCTGCCTACTGTTATGTGCCACTTTCTCCTGCAAGAAAGGGGGAAGTGTGTCGGTAAGTTTCATGCAATATGTTTGGGTGATGTGAGTTGTCAGGGCTGAATAATTGCCAATGTGTGCGAGCTGTTAAGTGTGGGTGCGAAGTTTGCAACAGTGCTACGTGTGTGAGAGTGAGGTGAAGCATATGATTTGTAGGGTTGAGTACTGTTTGGTAGAGCTTGTTGGTAGGTGGATGATGGGGGTGTAATGAATTGAACAGTGGATGAGGCTGGTGTTGCAGTTGGTAGGATGTGCTATTTGATGATGAACTTACTCACCTTGGCAGTTCATGTGAGATTATTAAACCACTTCCTGCATTTGATTCAGGTTCTAGGAACATCACACCTGGCATTGGCTTCCATCACTACTTCCTCCTGAGCATCTGTCTGGAAGGCCTCCTGCCCCACAGCAGATGCAGAACATCTCTCCTTCTTTCCACCTCTTACATCAATACCTCCAGTGCATTATCAGAAAACCTTGGTGCACACACTCTCGCATGTTCAGCCATTGCTCAAAGCATCAGAGCACTGATTGCATTTTCAAATAAACCCCACCATTTCCTGCAGCGACAATGCACCTCCCCTTTAAGAGTTGCAGACTGTCTTTAAGTAGTGTTAGCCACTCATGATATTGGGCCTCCTGCTGATGTGTGTAGTCAATGAACAGCATGGATAGCGCTGTCTGCATACAGCAGTCATGTAAAGCAACAGACAGCATAAATTTACCATGCTGCCTGCAGCCCCAGGTTAATCCTTGAGGGCATGGGTTAATGACCTCATGCAGTCTGCCAGGTGAGTGCACCACTCATTGCTTTCCTTACAACCTTATATGTGACTAGGCGTGAAGGCTAGATTGGTAGAAAGGGAATGCCCACTCAGTCACTTGCAATGGCCAGACGGAAGCATTGCCTGCCAGGGGCAAGGCAGTCTCTCCACGAAGGGCCCCGGTCAGTCAGAGATGACTCCTGCACTGCTGCTTCTGAGTGGCCACATGCAGATCACATTCCTCTGGCACCATCATGGACAGTCAGGCTGCCACCAACACAAGCATTGTGCTTGTCTTTGGCTTGCAACTAACAATGGATATTTATGTGCTTGCAGGAGAAAACTACAGACAACACTGAGGAAAGGGCCAAGACCGGTGGCGGCATCCCTTATCTGACCATCCTGATGCCTATGGAAGAGGAGGTGCTGGAGCTTGGAGAACACTATGGGGGCTATTCCACAGCAGATGCTGAGACAGGAGTGGAGACACGTGAGAGTGAATGGCCTTGTGGCTGGGCACAAGAGACCTCCGGCGAACACTAGGCACAGTGCTCATGTGTTCACCACTGATAACATGGAGCTCTACACTTGGAGTGGACTGAAGGATGTAATGGATTGTGCTTAAGCAGCTAATTGATTTTCTCTCTCACGCAGGTCAAAGACATGATCGGACGGCTCCAGTGACCGGGCGACACAGAAGGAAGTGGAGGGGTCCTCAGAGGATGCACCATCACATCAATCCCTGTACTCTCCACCACGCAGATACTGTCATGTCAGGAGGTATCCAATTGTGCGTAGATTTGAGGTCACAACCTGGAGAGCACAGCACAGACGAGCCCAATCAGCTGACGGAGGTTGTGACAGCTGAGGCCACTGACACTCGGAGGACTGTGGAAGGTCAGGGTGATGCTGAGGCTCAGGATGATGACATTCCTCTGGAGTCACCAGCAAGGCAGCAGATGTTTTAGCTGCAGCGTGAAGTGCGGGAACATCTGGCAGAACCCCTGGAGGCTATGCTCACCATGGCACAGGCAATGAAGGAGTCCTTCCAGGCCATGAATACCGCCATGTCTCTGGCATGTGCGCACAATTGGCTATTCTCATGGAGAGTCATATCCAGCAGACCACTCAGTGGATGCCGGGGATGTGCATGGGCCTGCTTGCCATCGCCACATCCATGAGCATGGTGGAGCAATGACTGGGTAAGGGGGCGGGCAGTGGGTGAGGCACCTGAACTCACCACCAGGTCTTTGGACTCCTCGGGTGAGCAGAGAGATCCAAGTGTGTCCTTTGGGGGCTCCTCTCAGGGTGCTCCTGGCATGGATAGCGGCTCCTCAGCCACTCTATCAGTGACACCAACTCCTCACTTAGCCGCGATGGCAGACAAGTGCAGGTAAATGGTAAGGGCAATGAAGGAAATGGCAACAGAACTTCAGAATGCAGTAGCTTTATTGGATTCATAAATCTTTTAGTAAGCATCATCTGAAATGTGCCTGTATTAGCACGTCCCAAGCCTCCATTGTGCATAATCTCATTGCGCCTTGCCTGTGTTCCCTGGGTTTCTTCAACATGCAACACCTAGTCATCATCTTCCTCCATTTCCTCGTGATCGGAGGAGGAATCACGTTGCATGATATCTCCATTGTTCAAAGCCTCTCCCCTCTGTAGTGCCAGGTGGTGCAGAGCATAGCAAACCACCATGATAAGTGAGACCCTTGCTGGGGCATAATAAAGGGCTCCACTGGATCGATCGAAGCATCTGAACTGCATCTTCAGAAGTCCTATGGCCTGCTCAATGGTCACTCGTGTTGTCCTGTGGTAAGTGTTGTAACTCTCCTCTGCATCATTGCTTCGGTTCCTCACAGGCATCTTCAGTGTATAGCCCTTGTCACCCAGTATCCATCCTTGAAGGCACACGGGGGTGGGTGGCTGAAAAGGTCTGACACCTAGGACTGCCTTAGTATGTAGGCATCATGGCTGCATCCTGGGAATCGTCCATACATCTGCAGGAACTGCTTGCGGTGGTGCAACCAGTTACACGTTGATCGAGTGAAAGCCCTTCTTGGTGATGAAGGCTACAGCCTGGTCTGTGGGAGACTTGATGGCCACATGCGTGCAGTTGATGATACTCTGTACCTGAGGGAATACAGTGATGGCCCTGAACCCTGTGGCCCTCTCAGCTTGACTGTCCGAGTTGGTACAAAAGCACATGTATTGGCTAGCCCTCTTGAAGATGGCATTGCTCACCAGCTTGATGCAGCGATGAGCGTATCTCTAGTGGATGCTTGGAAAGATCCTGAGGCATAATAGCTCAATGACACAATGATGTTCAGCACTCAGTGGCACTGGGTGGCCACCAATTCCTATTGGGCTCAGCTTGTCCTCCATCATGGCACACAGCTGTGTGACAGCTTCCCTGGAGAGGCGGAGTCTTCAGTGACACTGCTCCTATGACTTTTGAAGGTAGCTGAGCCTCAGATGCTAGACCCATTCTGGAGGGTAA
Source organism: Heterodontus francisci (assembly GCF_036365525.1). NCBI lineage: Eukaryota > Metazoa > Chordata > Chondrichthyes > Heterodontiformes > Heterodontidae > Heterodontus > Heterodontus francisci. The sequence goes on from NC_090375.1 coordinate 88,513,893, forward strand.
CCTCTTCAGTACACAGGAGGCTGGTTACTTGTCCCTCTGTGCCCTTATCCAGCATTCCCCCCACTGTCCCCAACACCCCGAGGCTGGAGTCGCATTGGCCCTCAGGTTTCTGCTGTTCCACTGCCTGTGGCTGCAGTTCTTTCCCTCTCTGAAGCTCCTCCTCACTGGAGGTTGCAAAACCTGAACAAAGGAGGCCCATGGCAGATATTTGCACTCAGCCGCACCACCCCCCCGCCATCCCCGGCTTTACTCGAAACAAGTGCCACTTCTGAGATGGCACTATAGCAATTTGCCCCCGTGGTGCTGTCAACTTTGTCTCTGCTCCCAAATGACACTGCCAATGCTCGCGCTGTGTCACCCTCTAGTGGGACGAAATGAATGAACAAAAGGGAAGGTGTGTGATTGAGTGGAAGTCAGGAGAGATTAAATGACAAATGGGATGATAGTGCAAAGCAAAAGGGGGGTGATACTGCCCTCCACTGCATACTGTGAAAAGAAACAAAAGATGAGTCTAGAGGAGCTGTAAATGACAACAGCAGAATCATTACCAACAGCTGTTGTCCAGAAAAAATGGGGACAGTGGTTATGACCTGAGATTGTTGAACTCAATGTTGAGTCCAAAAGGCTGTAAAGTGCTTAATTGAAAGATAAGATGCTCTTCCTTGAGTGTCCATTGAGCTTTATTAGAACAGTGTAGGAGGCGAAGGACAGAGAGGTTAGAGTGGGAGGGGTTCAATAATTAAAATGTCAAATGATCAGAAGCTCAGGGTCACGCTTGCAGACTGAATGGAGGTGTTCTGCAAAGCAGTCACCCAGTATGCGTTTGGTCTCCCTAATATAGAGGAGACTGCATCTTGAACAGTGAATACAGAATACTAAATTGAAAGAAGTAAATCACTGTTTCATCTGGCAGATGTTTTTGGGGCCCTAGATAGTGGGAATGGAGGAGGTGAAAGGGCACCTGAAGTACTGTAATCTGCAAGGTTACAAACCAGGTGCTGGAAAGTGGGATTAGATTGGGCGGCTAGATCTTTTGGCTGGCGCAGACACGATGGGATGATTGGCCTCCGTCTGTGCCATAATTTTTCTATGGTTCTATGGTATTGCATCTCCTGTGCTTGCATGGGAAGGAGCCTTGGGAAGGGGAGGGAATGTTGGGAGTGATTCAAGAGTGGGCCAGGTTGTCAAGGAGGGAACGGTCCCTTTGGAGTTCTGAAAGGGGAGGACAGGGAGAGATATGTTTGGTGGTGGCTGGAGGTGATGGAAATGGTGAAAGATGATCAACTGAATCTGAAAGCTGGTGGGGTGGAACGTGAGGACAAAAGACACCCTATCATAATTCTGGGAGGGATGGGAAGGGGTGAGAGCAGAAGTACAGGAAATGGGATGGGCACAGTGCGAGCCCTGTCAACAATTGTGGAGAGGAATCCTTGGGCAAGATGTACTATAAGCACTGGTATGAAAGGTGGCATTGTGGCAAAGGTGGCATTGGGGCGGCACAGTGGCGCAGTGGTTAGCACCGCAGCCTCACAGCTCCAGCGACCCGGGTTCAATTCCAGGTACTGCCTGTGTGGAGTTTGCAAGTTCTCCCTGTGTCTGCGTGGGTTTCCTCCGGGTGCTCCGGTTTCCTCCCACATGCCAAAGACTTGCAGGTTGATAGGTAAATTGGCCATTATAAATTACCCCTAGGATAGGGTGGTAGGGAAATATAGGGACAGGTGGGGATGTGGTAGGAATATGAAATTAGTGTAGGATTAGTATAAATGGGTGGTTGATGGTCGGCACAGACTCGGTGGGCCAAAGGGCCTGTTTCAGTGCTGTATCTCTAAAAAAAAAAGATACGACGGAGATGGAAAAACCAGAAGTATAGAGTCCATCTGGCAAGCAGGCTTGGAGGAAGTATAATGAAGGTAGCCATGGGGAATCAGTGGGCTTACAGTAGATAAGCCACTATAAGCCCATTGACTCCAAGCACTAAAAAGGTCATAAAGATTATTGGTGTAGGAAACAAACAAATTCACAGTAGCATAATAGGAGGCACTTTTGCGAGGGTTGTGGTTAAAAAAGAATTTTTGGTGAGAATGCAGGAAACTTTGTTGTGAATACAGCCTGTGTTATAATTTAAACTGGGAGTACTCAATGAGTGCCAGAAATGGAAAAATGTTCCAGTGTTGACATCCCTCGTGTATGTTCTCATTATTGACATCCTTCTTCTTGATGAGAGAAACTAAATTGAATCCACTTGGAAAAAAAGTGCTGGCAGAAGTAGCTTGAAATTGTTCCAAGAGCAATGCAAATCCCTGAAGAAAAATAATTTTAATACAGAATGATATAAAATGAATCAGGTGTGCCAGCAACATCCATATGGAATGAAAATATATGAAAGCCATCTGAGGTACCATTTCTATTGACTCATTACAGAGTTCATTTCATTCTCAGCATAAAAATGTTTGATTGTTTAACAAGAACATTGAAAGCAATGATCCGTCTATTGATTTGGATATAGCATCTTGACAAATCCATTTAGAACATTGCAACCAATTTAATGGTGTCCCAGTGCTTGAAGTTTTCAGACGTTATGGATCCCAAGTTCATCTTTTCACATCTGTTGCTTGTGCAACCCACATTTCCTAAGTATCTTTCATTTTAAGGTTCTAATCATGCTAAGCATTTCTTGCTTCTGAAGAACTCCGTGAAAAGGTATGATTTCTCATCTGCATTTTGCAGGAAATATTATTTTTAACCCCAAATTGTGTCCACACATTACATCATTATCTTCACAAACAGAACAGCTTAGCCAGGTAATTGACAACATCTCTTTCAGCACAATCCACTTGTCAATTTTAAGTCTGTTTGACCACCGCATCAACAATCTGCCAATGGATACAAAGCCATCACTTCACAATCTCTGCCACTGAAATAAAATTAGGGCCCAAATCTTGCGGTCAGCAATGAAGCAACAGTGCTCGCTGCTAACCTTGAAGAAAGATTCTCATAAAGATCTGGCGATCTCTGTGGCATGGTTTCCCCTTCTCTGACAGCAATTTAAATTGGGCACCAATCAATGGGATGTATTGGCATGCAGCAGCAGTGATGTCAGCAAGCAGAGTAAGCAGCCAATCACAGTGAAGTATTCACACACAGCAAACCAGGAAGTTAAAAGCACTTAATATCCTTCATTTTTAATTTAAATTTTCTGATAGCGAAGTAAAGGATTATGATTGGATTAAGACAGAAGCTAAATAAAGATAAACAGACATGTTAAAAAAAATACTATTTTAAAAATGTGAAATGCTTTAATTCTGAAGTTAGTATGCTGTTAAAAACCTAGATACACCTCATTCATCAAGCTGTAACTTTTACAGTGGTTTTTACAGTGAGACTAACAGTGTATGAAAAGAAATTCTTGTCAATTCAATTGATTTTTGTTAAGCAAAGATATTAAGGGATATGGGCCAAAGACAGGTATATGGAGTTAGGCCACAGATCAGCCATGATCTCATTGAATGGTGGGACAGGCTTGAGGGGCTGAATGGTCTACTCCTGTTCCTATCTTCCTATGTTCCTATGATTTATATTCATTACAGTCTGGGGTGGCCTCAACAGTGCACTCTCTGGAGAAGCATAGAATCACTGACAGCAACTTCTGGATTTCCGCGGGATTTTGTGCATGCACAGTGGAGTAATGACAGTGAACGTTGACAATTGTGCTGTCATTAGCACTGCAAAATCTGGGCCAATAGATAAAAACAAAGTAGTGTGGATTCAGTAATTATATAATTCAAAAGGAAACACCTTGTTTCTTTTTCATATATTTCAAAATGGAAGTTCCAGGAAAACAGATACCATGGGCTGGATTTTAAAGAGCCCTCGATGTTGAGATCCTTGGTGAGGGGAGGCCTGAAGATGGCCCTGGATGAGGCCCACCACGGACCTCATTGCCGGCAGGGCCCAGCCCGATCTTCCCAGTGGCGGCAGGGCATGTGGCGGCCCCCCGCTGCCGCTCAGCGACGGGAGCACAATCACCACATGCAAATAAAGTAAATTAATAGATTTGCCTGTACTAACCATTCATCCTGGTGTCCCGCTGCGATCCTCAGACCGGCACTCCCGTGATTTCGGATCTCTGACTGGGAAACAAGGCGCAACACTGGTGGGGAGGGAGGAGGAGGTAAGTTTCTCAGTGTGGGGGTGGGGGGGATGGGGTCAAATAAATGTCATGGGTGTAGGGGACGGTGGGAAGGGTTGTAGTTTAAAGTTTGTGCTCTTTGGGGTGGGAAGGTCAGATGGTAAAGGTAAGTGTTTTGGGGGGAAGGGCAAATAATCAATTTAATTCTTATTGGGGGAAGAGGGGAAAAAGAGATGTATTTTTAATTATTTTCATTTAATCTTTCTTTAAATATTTGAATATGGCATAAGGGCAAACAGCCCTTTAAAAATGCCGTCAGCGCCTGCGCACAGGCAGCTGACACCATTGCCTGGGACGGACAGACCGCCCCCTCCATGTAATCTTGGAGGGGGGGGCGTGGCCAGCCCCGGATATTTAAATGAGTCGCCGCGCTTGGAATCACAGCGGCTGTTTGGCGTGCAGCTGCCGATTTCAGTGGCGGGCTTATAAAATTCAGCCCCGTCATTTAAAAAAAAAATTGCTTCTTTGTTCACATCTTCACATAATACACCTTTACCTTCTTGTGGCATGTCCTTTTAAAAATCAATGCACAATATTAGTTTAGCCTGTTATTTCTTAAACAAGCCAATGTACCATCACAACAAATAACATTGGAGACCTTTAAAGAGTGGTCCCATGAACACTACACATTTCCCTTTCATTTATTGTAATATTTCTGTAAAGCAAAAGTAGGCAGCAAATTTACAATCAGTTAAGGGCAGTCATACAATCTATCATTTACAGTACATTATTACATCTCCACTTCTTGTAATGATTGCATTTTACTATTATCTTGGGGTTCTGTTTATAATCTAAAACATAACAAGTTCCTGCTGCCTCCTGTGTTTATTGAAAACTTGATTTTTCCAATCTATTCTACTCTGTGTCTAATTGTACAGATTATTTTTCTGTAAGTTTACTCCTCAGTGTCATTTGTCTGTAGTTATGTTACACTTCTGGAATCAAATACCTCTAGTACTTCATTATGGTGGCCTTCTCATTTGATATCAGCTCCCCTGATGTAATGTCAAACATTTTTCTCTAACAAACGAGGGAAAAAAGAAACTTATTTACAGAGATAAACGGGATGAATTATGCATATGTGTGACACTGGGATTCATCACGGCTTTTGAATTTGCTAATGTGGCTTCTGAGTCAAAACCATTTGGTGATCCTTGTACAGTCTTGTAATTTATGCTCAACAATTTATTACCTCTGGAGTTCCAGGAATTTAAAAAAAATTAAGGAATAGGTATTTGGTGAAATCATTCTATTGCAATTATAATACAATGCAAAGCATATACATATCTGATCTGTTTGCAATCCACTCTCACTTTCTGGTGAACTGGTGATGGCCAAGCCAATATAAGTAATTACTCAGTTAAAAAGAGAACAACCTTTTTCCTTTGGTACCTGTGATTGACCTGGTTGAGTGAGAGACATTTTGAGGAAACACTGGCTGTAAATGAAGAGTCAGTATGGTAACATTTCTGAATGCAGGATACCAGTGCAGAAACTCACCTACGAGGGGCATCTATCAGGAAGTAATGTAAGTACATCCCCTTACTTTTGAACAGAAAATCATGAGCTGCACACCCGTGGGGTTTCCCAATATGTGCTCCTGGTGGATAAGGTGCTGCATCAGGAGTGCTCAGTTAGAAAACTTACCCTTGTGTCTCAATGGTATCTATCCACTGACTTCAAGCAGAGGACATACAAAGGTCATTTTAATTAAAGGAGTACCACTTACCAAATATATTTTCGTGAAAATATTCTCTCTTTAGCTTAGCGTGGAAGAAAAATTGAGAGAGCTGTGCAGTATTTTGTCATGACAGCATTACATATAAAATAATGCAATATTATTTTTGCTGCAGGATATATCAGGTGTTTGCAAATGAAATCCAGTAAAGGTAATGGAGTGCAAAAAAAGCAGTAGAGAAAATTATAGCAAAACATGTGTGGGGAGTGAGGGCGGGGTTGGGGGAGGTGTAGAATATCAGGAGACGGAGGCCTGGGATAGGCTATATTTTTTGTGGGTCCGTGATAAGAATGGCTGCTCCTCCTAGCCCCACCAAAAAAAACTTCAATATTCCCTGCACCATTTTGGTAACAACCTCCAGCAGCCCGTCTACCCATTTGTACCTTGAAATGGTAATTGGGCTCCGATCATATGACCCATTTTCTTTATTTAATGAGGCTACGCCTGATTCAGATGTGTGCCTACATCAGACCTCACAACTTTAAAAGATAATTATGCAAGAATAATTGGAGATGGCAGGGAAAATAGTTAGATTCATTAATGGTTATTTTCTGGAGTACTCACCAGGGAGCAAAATATTATCTGCAGCATAATTATTATGCTATAACAAATACCATAAAATATTTTGAAATCAGTGAGGCCCAGGCTGCTCATTCAGGCCAAACCAGATAGTATTCTGTTCGCCCCTCCACCTCTGGAACATCTCCCACTTCCTCCTTGACCTCACTCCCACTGTTGCCTAAACCTTTTTTCATACTTTTATTCATTTGAGATTTGCCAACTTCAATTCATTCTCTGCCATTATCTTGAGCTCCAGTCTTTACAAACTTCAACCTGTCCCACATAGAGTTCCAATAACTCATCCTGCCCATCTTTACCAATCTCTATTGGTTTCCTGACACCCCCACCCCCATAACCCCACAAACATATTCATTCAAATTTCTCATCCTCACTTACAAAGCCCTCCATACCCTCACCTGACCCTACTTCTGCAACCACCTCCAGCCTTTGGTCCCAGTATGTGTCCTTCAATCTCTGACTCTGGGCTGCCATGCAACCTTTATCCCACTGCTGTATCATCAATGGCAGGGCCTTTAGAGATCTCAGCCTGACTGTCCAGTATTGCATCCATCAGGCTGCCTCTTGCCTCATCTTTATAAGTGTCCTCAAAGCCTAGTTTTTTAACATTCTTATTGATATTTCTGCTAATTCTTCCACTTCTGCTTGATGTCCTATTTTCTTCTGTGAAACCCTGGGGTAGTCTCTGTTAAAATTGCTATGTATATATACATTTGTTAATAATATAATTATCTTACCATATAAAACAATGTATCCCTCGACTTAGCTTGATTAATGTTATGCAAGGTCTGTTATGTAGTATATTTATGAAATACAATGCAGTGAGTAATTATTTCATGCAAAACTCAGTATACACACATTTCTGCAACGTATTATTTTAAATAAAAATAAGACATGTAACCTTAATAGTTTAGTAGTGGATCAATGTTATTTTCAGGCACACCATTTCTTTTTGCAAAGATTTTCATCAGAGGCAAGACAGACCCAAAGTAAACCTTAGAACCCTTTATATAACAACTAGGGTCATTGAATAAGATGCTTGTTAGAAAGAAAACTATTCTTGATGATTGTCCTGCTGGACATTAAGGTGAATCTGAGAGGCACAAGCACTTCCGTACATATCACAGACTCACGTAGTCCATTGTAGGTCAATAGACAGCTAGTGTTCATGTTTCCACTGTTGTCATTTCTTTTTCAGAAGCTTTACATGCTGGTGCTTACACAGGCTGATACCACCATGACATTACTGAACCCTAACTCATAGACACAGCTGCAAAATTGTCCCAGGTGGTGACATTAATATTACATTACCCGATGTTGTGCTTGAGCATGTCATATCTCTTTTGCTGCCCGCCCTTCTTCTGCTAGCCCTGTTACAGCTCACTGAACAAGATTCTTTTTGGCATTTTGGTGTCCTCCATATGGTCATGGCCAGAAGAGTGTAGCCATTCTCATTGTAACTTAATGCTGTTGCTGTTGACACACTCAAGGTTCTTGCAGTCGGTATTTCTTTTTCTGCCACTTTATGTGCATCATAAGCTATTGGAGGTGGAATTTGTCAAGCTGTTGAATGTAATGACAGAAATACATTGAAGACTCATATCCACCCACATAGGAGGGTGGTAATGACTACATCCCTGTATACTTCCAACGTTGTTTTGAGCTTGATCCCCTGCTGCTTCCAGGCATGCTTTTTCAATCTTTTGAATGTAGAGCTGGTGTTCTTGATATGACAGGGCACTTCATTCTTTATTAGTACATCATTTGACAACATGCTACCCAAATAGGTTAACCAGTTGATAACATTCAGTGTAATATCACTAACAGATGACATGCTTTCTTAAGGCTGGCTGATACATGACCTCTGTTTTCTTCAGGCTTGATGATAAGGTTGTAGTTCTTTGCTGCTATGCCAAGCCTGTTGCTAATGATTAATGAATTACAGATCCTCCTGAGTGTGTACCTCTAGGGTATAGTTAACTGCAAACAAAAGCTTACTTATGAATTCCTCTGTGATCATTTTCAGGTTGAAAAGCCTTCCAAATATGCAGAGGCACATGTGAACAACCTGATCTAAAGGGACTAGGTGCAAGCATACATCCTTGTTTGACTCCATTGGTGATGAAAAATGCTCACTTACTTTATAAAGCATTCCATCATAAAGCTCATGCACAATCTGGACAAATCTCTCTTTACACACAAAGTTGCACAGCAATTTCCATTGATCTGGTTATCAAAAACCAAGGACTGCGTAACGGGTTTATTGTTATGTTCATTTCCCCTAAATATGTTGACTGAGGAGAACATGCCAGTGATGCTGTGATTTTGCTCTGAAGCTTTATTATGCCTCTAGGTGGACTGAGACAATGATATTTTGAAGCAGATGATTGAGAAGCAATCTCGCAAGTATTTTCCAAAATATCAAAAGGAGCATAGTTCCACCATACTTACTGCAATTGCTCTTCACTCCTTTCTGCTTACAGATGGTAATATATCGGTGCATCATTCAGCACTTGTTGTATAGTGACACCTCTCCAGATGCATAGCTGATCAGTGAGAGCCCTACAGCTACACTTGTACATCTCTGCAGGGATCCCATCTGGTCCTTGAGTTTTATCTATCTACAGTGCCTTAATGGCTTCACTAGTTGGCAAATGTGGGGCTGTCATCATGTTATTTTTCAGTGGCCTCTGTGTGAATGTATTGAGGGCTTCATCCATAATGATGGACAATCTGTTCAGTAGTTTCTGCAAGTGCGTGCACCATCTCCAAATGGCCTCAACTTTGTCTATGATGGGGGTGCCAGCATCTACACTCTGAAAAGTGATGTATTGGTATACTTCAGGGTGTAAACCACCTTTGGTGCATTATAGGAACACAGAAGTATACCATTTCAGCTCAGATTGGCCCCAGAGTTCAAAACCAGAAAACACAATTTGCCAGCTATTTTTCTCAATTAATTTTCTCCCTAAATTATTGTCCAAATCTCTCTTAAAATTACTTACATTGTCAGCCTTGATCTCTCCCCGGACAAGCCATTCCAAACATTCACCATCCTTGCCATTTCACTTTCCTTCTTTTGAAGTTCATCCCATGTTCTACTTTTGTCATTCTTGAGGCCATGGTAAACAGATTCTTGACTCTTTATTCATTACGCTCTTTGTGCTCTCTAGCGATACTTTGAAACTCTGATCCCTTCTCCATCTTGATCCACCTGTTATCTATAAATGCACCTTCCTTCACAGTGTTCCATGCACGTACAACTAACTCACCACACTTGTCCATTCTTGCTTTTTTGCCCCTTAGGTAACCTGGTGGGCTGGATTTTACCAAGCCCACAACGTCGGTCTCTGTGGCGGGGAGGGCCGAAAAATGGGGCTGGCAGCAGTCCGCCACAGAGCCCGACATTGAGAGGGCCCAGCCCGATCCTTCCAGCAGTGGCGAGGCTCCGTGACAGCCTCCTGCTGCTGGGTGACGGGACCTGGATTTCACTATTTAAATTAATTATATGCAAGAATTTAAATTGACTTATTTTCAATCTTCCATGCCCGCCGTGATCTTCGGCACGGCAACCAGCACTCCTGTGCCTTCAATTACCCATCCAGGGAAAGTCGGCATGACATTGGTGGGGAGGAGGGAGGAGTTAAGATTTTCAGTGTAAGGATGGACAGGGTCAAATAAATGTCATGGTGTAGGGGATGGTGGGAAGGGGGAGAACTTCAAAATTTGTGCATTCTGTGGGGAGGCTGGAAGGTCAGATTTGAAAGGTAAGTGTTTTGCTGGGGGTGGGGGGACAGGCAAATGAATATAATTGATATTGGAGGGTGGGAAAGGGGTGTTAGAAATTTATTTAATAAATGTTGAGTGGGTGTATCTTTAAAAATTCAAATTGACCGGCAGAGCTGGCTGCCCTTTAAAAATGGCGCTAGCGCCTGCTCACAGGCAGCTGACGCCATTGCTGGGGATGGACAGCTGCCCCCTCCACATGATTGGGGGTGGGCAGGGCGGGCGGGGCGCCCCAGCTATTTAAATGAGCCCCCACGCATAAGATCGCGACGGTTCTATGGTGAATTTTTTGAGCTCGCCGCTGAGATTGGCGGCGGGCTCTTAAAATCCAGCCCATGGTGTCAAACACTTGTTACAATAGATTGCCCAGCTTTCACAGGAATACTCATGGTCTTCTTCTCTCTCATAGGAGAAGGTGAACCATATTCAGCAGGTATCTCAGACCAAGGTCGGTGGATCACCCCCACAGTAAACTGATCCCTCAGGAAGAAGCCTTGGAGATTCTGGGGTGCCATGTAGCTACACCTATTGGGATGGAGATGTAGGAGGGCATTTGAAGCACACCTATATAATGGTTTGGGAGTGCTTGAAATATGATCATGTGCATTTGAAAGCTAGAGAGGAATTCCCATATTATAACCCTGCTTCATGCTGGTTTCCTCTTGGAAAATATAAAGCTAGTTGCCACTGAGGAAAAGAAGGACAGACGATATGAAATGGGCTTCCACTTATGCCCCACCAACCACCTCCTTATTTATGTAATCATTTATTCTTTCTCTCTTGCTCACCAGTCCAGAGAAATCCATTCAGTTGAGGGTGGGATGTAAGTAGTTCTGATGAGGGTTTTTCACTGTGTGAGACACTGTACACCTGGAGTCAGAGGACAAAATAGTATCTTGACAGTGGAGGGCAGAGACTCTGAAGAAGTGAGGCCCTGGCTCCTTATCCCACAGACTCAGGTATTTAGAGTCCTGTTCTAAAAAGCAGGATTCTGGATGAGCATCACACTTATATGGAGGCATTGTCAGAGGACCTGTGACAGATGGCGGGGGTTACAGTGGATTCCAATGCCATCCTCAGTGTCAATATCTGAGAAGGACTCATCACAATGCAAAACTAATTTGAGCAGGTGGTGGGATCACAAGCCAACAGAGAAGCCTCCAGACCAATCAAAACATCCTGCAAGGATGTTTTAGCCACTGGCCTTGAAGCTTTAAGTTACCATTTGGAGAGATTGATGGCAACCAAACTTTTGAGAGATTCATAAAGACATATTTCAGAAACTGCAGAATCTAACTGATACCATCAGGTCTGTCCTCCTGCTGATCAGTAAGCACTTAGATCCAGCACAAGTAGCATGGCTAGAATCTACCTTCATAATGCTCTCTTCTGGTGACAGCTCAAATGATGTTTCCAGTCCTGCACATGTAGCTGTTTGGATATAGGATTTGCGCCTGCAGCTTGCTGAACAGGCTTCTAGGAATTCTGAAGCCCTGAGATGAAGGTTACCTTGGTTCCAAGGTCTCATGATAAAACAAGTGCCCTTAACCTTCAGGTTTCACCTTGGTGGATCGCCAAGATAGGTTTAAGAACACCAGAAGAAAGAACTTGCATTTATATAGTGCCTTTCACAGCGTCAGGACTTTTCAAAGCACTTCACAGCCAATTAAGTACTTTGAATTGTTGTAATGTCATGAAACACAGCAGACAATTTGTGCACAGCAAGGTCGCACAAATGCCAATGAAATAAATGGCCAGATAATCTGATTTAGTGGGAGGTTAGGCAACTGGGAGAACTCCTTGGTTCTACTTTGAACTGTGCAATGGATCTTTTATGTCTACCTGAGAGGGTAGACAAGGTTTCGGTTTAGTGTCTCATCCAAAAGACGGCACTTCCAACAGTGCAGAACTCCTTCAGTACTGCACTGAAGTGTCAACTGAGATTATGTGCTCACATTTCTGGTTGTCACTGGGATGGCAAATGCTTCTTCAACACACCCTGAAACTCAACCGAATTTATGACGGGTGCGTCTCAGCGAATCCCTGGAATACATTGGCTCCATAAGAATCTCCTGGCCCTGCAAAGGAACAATTACAACCTATAGCCTCCACCAACCCAGGAATTTCAGGGGCCATACCTGAAATGTGGTAACAAAATCTGGACATCGTGGAAGAGAAATTAGATATCATGGTGTCCATTTTTCAGATGTGAGTTAGGCAAAATGAGGTCCAAGATATGTTGTGATCTTCTGTGCCTGATTGACTCCAGAAGTGCGCTTCATGTGAAATTGAATCAGATGATTTTTAGTTGCCTATGGCTCCCACCAGAAACAGTTGACGTGATTTGTTTATTCAAAGCAGGGTCTTAATGCCATTGGACAGTAACTAGGCTAAGCTTGCACCGAGCAAGCTCCATCTCATTCTTCCAGGTCTAGTGTGGCTTAATCAGTGGTCCTTAATAATTTGGTGTGAATCTCAGATACACCAGTTCTACATCATTTAATCTAAGCAGAAGATTGGGGTCAGGGGAATGGACGCTTCTTCTGTCTACAGCTAGGGAACAATTTGTAGTTGTGTATTTGGGACATTCTTGCACTACCCAGGAATCCCACCAACTGCGCCCTGGACAGGTCCAATGGAACTTACATCTGCTGAGCCCAGAGAAGGCCCCAGTAGTTAAAACTCCAAAGGTAGACAATCCCCAAGAGCTTTCCACCATCAGTAAATAAATGATAGATTTTGGTGTAAGTCAATTTTCAAGTTCTGATGAAGGGTCACTGACCTGAAACATTAACTCTGATTCTCTCTCCACAGATGCTGCTAGACCTGCTGAGTATTTCCAGCATTTCTTGTTTTTATTTCAAGTTAGTCTGTCCTCTGGCTTTCCCATTCAAACTAGCAGGAAAATTGCACTGCTTCCATGGCGTGGGCATCTTTGTTGTAGGCTAGGCCTTTCTTTTGTCATGCAGGATTTCTCCTATAAAATCTCTACGCTTCACAGTAGCGTTCATATGCTGTTGGGGGCTGGTATACTGGTATGGGCTTAAATAGTATTCATTTCTCTTAAGGTGCTAATACCCTATAATTGTGCTTCTGAGTGGCTGTTAAACAATAATACAAGTGACTTAGCAGCTTCTCAATGCTAACCAGTAATACTAGCACCATTTTAAAGTTTACACAGTACTTCAGCTTAATTTTTATAATACTACAGGACTAAAAATGCAAGACTTTGCTGCCATAGGGAAGCCTTGTTGCATATGAGTGTATACTGCAGACTGGGACTACACTGTTGTAGCCCTATTTGCAATCCATGCTTGTGTCTAGTGAGGCTCTGCACTGGCAGTGGAGCCTCGCAATTTCTGGCCTTGATGAAAAATACATTCATGGGCCAAGTACACTCTGTGAAAATAGCAGGAATGGTTTTACTGTGAAAATAATGTTTTGCCATACATCATAGGGAGTGTCATCATCAACTTTAACTGTAAGTCAAAGTAATGGCTTTGAAATTCTAAGGACATGCTGCTGGTCACCTGCAGGAGATACAGCAAGAGACTGGCAGAAAATGATGGAGACCTCATTTCAATGGAAATGAATATCAGGCAGTTTCTATAAAAGGCAGTTGATCTGCAACTAGTTTTATGTCCAGACAACAAGTTCTATCCCATGGTCTGAAAGCAAGTTGGTCAGATAATCTTTTTCTGTTCCTAAAATTTTCTAGTTCATCACGAAATCGGCACAAGACACACTAAGCTTGTGCAAAAGGAAGTATCAAAGGTGTTGGGAAATGTCAAAGGAGTGAATTAACTTGATTTGAAATGCCTGAGAACAATTGAGACATAGAAATAAGCAAAGGACCCGAGCTTCAAAAAAGGGGTTATTGAGAATGGAGTTTAATGGAAACCTAGGACATTTTGAATTGTTTTATAATTCAGATAAGACTTTATTGCAAAATATTGAAAGTATTCACATAAACTAGTACTTCAATTAAAACATTTCTTTTTACAGTTCTAATCAAATTATTTCTGTATTAATTACTATGGTACACAAAATTGCTCCAGTACTTACAGTATAATGGTTGCAGTGTATCAATGAGTCAGTGAGTGGACTGTAACTTCCGTTCTGAAAACCTAGCATATCCTAAAAAAGAAAATGTATGCCAATGAATGAGCTGGAGGCAGTTACACAAATCACAGAGTTCAGGTAATGTAGTTGAAGCTTTGATTGTGTAACTGCTTAACTACTGACTCATAACTTTCTATTACATATGCTGCTTTCTCAAAAAGAATTCAACTGTCAAAGTGCTGATCAAAAGATTTGCTGTGCAAATTATCCACAGCCCTTGTATTTTTGATAGACTGTACAGGTTAAGTGCTTTGTATATTGAGGGTAACTTCAGCATCTCTTGTAATTTAACTTGTTTTAAAATAGAATTTGCTTCTTCTGGTTCTCTACTGGTTGGAGCTGATGAATCACCCTCTCTCTGCTCTTGTGCTAACTCTGACACACAGAAAAATCCCACCCACCCCCCACTATGTAGGAAAATACAATGAGCTTGATTTTCAATTCGGGGTCGGGAACCCGACGCCTGGATAATTTCCGGGTCCCAACACCGCACTGCGATCATCAAATGTGAATGCCTTAACTGAACCAGAGCCAAGCTTGGCAACTAATTAGTGGCACTGAGGATTACCAGTCCGCAGAGCATGAGTGGCAAAGGCAGATGGCAACCATGATGGGGCCTGTTACTACAGCGTAGGGCCAGCAGCCTCACCATGTACAAAAGTGGGCAAACTGCCAGCTGAAAGGTACTGCACCCAATCCAGAGCAAGATCTCACAGGTCCTAAAAGTTTGCAGCATAAAAAGAAACCCGCATTGGACCTGACAGCTTTCCACGAACGTGTACCAGGTTGGTTGGGTTCGGTGATTTACAAATTGAAAAGTGCCTTGTCACCTTTCCCAGCCAGTTAACAAGCTCCTCAAGGAGCTTCACAGGCCTTTAATTGGAGGCAAGCGGGTTCCCGACATAGCCCTCAATGTCCTCACTTTGAAAATGCGAGTATGTCCTGGAGGCATCAGGACACAGACATGCCATCCGGAAGCACTATTTTTAAAGTGCGTCTGCTCCTATACGGACAATGTCCCAGACACTGCCATCACTATCCCCGGGTATGTCCTGTCCCACCGGCAGGATAGACCCAGCAGAGGTGGTAGCACCGTGCTATACAGTAGGGAGGAAGTTGCTTTGGGAGTTCTCAACATCGACTCCGGACCCCATGAAGTCTCAGGGCATCAGGTCACACATGGGCAAGGAAACCTCCTGCTGATTACCACCTACCACCCTCCCTCAGCTGATGAGTCAGTACTCCTCCATGTTGAACACCACTTGGAGGAAGCACTGAGGGTGACAAGGGTGCAGAATGTACTCTGGGTGGGGGACTTCAATGTCCATCACCAAGAGTGACTCGGTAGCACCACTACTGACCGAGCTGGCCGAGTCCTAAAGGACATAGCTGCTAGAATGGGTCTGCAGCAGGTGGTGAGGGAACCAACAAGTGGGAAAAACATACTTGACCTCGTCCTCACCAATCTGCCTGCCTCAGACGCATCTGTCTATGACAGCATTGGTGGGAGTGACCACCGCACAGTCCTTGTGCAGACAAAGTCCGCCTTCACCTTGAGGATACCGTCCATTGTGTGGTGTGGCACTATCACCATGATAAATGGGATAGATTTTGAACAGATCTAGCAGTGCAAAACTGGGCATCCATGAGGTGTTGTGGGCCATCAGCAGCAGCAGAATTGTACTCAACCACAATCTGTGACCTCATGGCCCGGCATGTCCCCCACTCTACCATTACCATGAAGCCAGGAGACTAACCCTGGTTCAATGAAGAGTGCAGGAGGGCATGCCAGGAGCAGCACCAGGCATACCTCAAAATGAGGTGTCAACCTGGTGAAGCTACAACACAGGACTATCTGCGTGCCAAACTGCGTAAGCAGCATGCGATAGACAGAGATAAATGATCCCATAACCAACAGATCAGATCTAAGCTCCGCAGTCCTGCTACATCCAGCCATGAATGGTGGTGGACAATTAAACAACTAACATGAGGAGGTGGCTGCACAAATATCCCCATCCTCGATGATGGGGAAGCCCAGCACATCAGTGCGAAAGATAAGGCAGAAGTATTTCCAACAATCTTCAGCCAGAAGTGCCGAGTTAATGATCCAACTCAGCCTCCTCTGAAGTCCCCAGCATTACAGATGCCAGGCTTCAGCCAATTCGATTCACTCCGTGTGATATCAAGAAATGACTGAAGGCACTGGATACTGCAAAGGCTGTGGGCCCTGACAATATTCCGAAAATAGTACTGAAGACCTGTGCTCCAGAACTTGCTGTGCCCCTGGCTAAGCTGTTGCAGTACAGCTACAACACCGGCATCTACCCAGCAATGTGAAAAATTGCCCAGGTATGTCCTGTACACAAAAAGCAGGACAAGTCCAACCTGGTCAATTCAGTCAGTCTATTCTGAATCATCAGCAAAGTGATGGAAGGTGTCATCAACAGTGCCATCAAGTAGCACTTGTTGAGCAATAACCTGCTCAATGGTGCTCAGTTTGGGTTCCACCAGGGTCACTTAGCTCCTGACCTCAATACACCCTTGGTTCAAACATGGATAAAAGAGCTGAACTCAAGAGGTGAGGTGAGAGTGATTGCCCTTGACATCGGACAGCATTTGATTGTGTATGGCATCAAGAAGCCCTAGCAAAACTGAAGTCAATGGGAATCAGGGGGAAAACGCTCCGCTGGATGGAGTCATACCTGGTTATGGTTGTTGGAGGTCAATCATCTGAGCTCATCTAAGGAGATAAAAACAGAAAGTGCTGGAAATACTAATAAAAGCAAAATACTGCAGATGCTGGAAATCTGAAATAAAAACAGAAAGTGCTGGAAATACTGAGCAGGTCTGGCAGCATCTGTGGAAAGAGAAACAGAGTTAACATTTTGGGTCTGATGAAAGGTCACAAACCTGAAACATTAACTCTGTTTGTCTCTCCACAGATACTGTCAGACCTGCTCAGTATTTCCAGCACTTTCTGTTTTTATTTCAGATTTCCAACATCTGCAGTATTTTGCTTTTATTAGTATGAAAGGAGACGCCTACTGAAACTGGGTGAAGGTTTGAGTGAGGAACTGCGTGTTTGTAATCTTTTTATTCTGTAAAATAAATTCACGAGTGAGTAAAGAATGGCTCCAGCATAATCCTTCAACAACAAGCTTTCTGCAGTATAACACAGTATGTGCCAGAAAGAAAATAAATTGCAGCAGGAGGAAAAAAGTTCTTCCAGAGCATTATAACCATCAGAATGTTCCGCTCCTCAGTAATACAGACAAAAGCATTCATTTACAATAAATTTGTTTTCTTTCTTATTGACCACCAGAGGTCTGAATCTTGCTCATGCTGAAACTTGAAGCTATCTAGATAATGTGAAGAATTTGCTTATGAGTTGTTTTTACATACAAGCAAATAAGATTTAAAAGCGCTATTTTCCTATTTTAGAAAATGAGTATCTAAGGGTAGCACATAAAATATGACAGATGTTCCACTTTATGTGAGTAGAGGAAGTCATAATCACAGTACAGAACCAGTGCCAACTCTTGCAAAATGATTTGTTTGCTCCATAATATGTGACACCAGGCAGGATTGATGCACATCATACAGGAACAGTAACTCAGGCCTATGTATGGTAACTGCTCAGAATGATTTTTCCTGGAGTGCTGTTTATTGTACTTGAATTTTTAATGAAGGTTTTAATAAAACTGTGACTTCATTCATAGAGTGAAATAAATCAATGACAGGAACACTAAAGTGAAGAAGAAACTGAAAGCAGTCTTATTTCTGTGAAATAACATGATTTCATAGACAGTACTTGCCCAATTTCAAAGAACCGTACTACAATACATGCTCGTGTTGTAGCAAACACTGAAATAAAATTCATTGGAGTAATGGGTCCTTTATTTCAGTTGTGTAGTCGAATATCTACTTATTATGTGACAGCACTCTTTTAGGTACTGTTTCTTAAAATATTGATTTCAATTTGGCAATGTACTGTACTAGACAGCAACAGGAACCTGGTTAGTGAAGAACATAAGAAGTAGGAGCAGGAGTAGGCCAGATGGCCCCTCGAGCATGTTCTGCCATTCAACAGGATCATGTCTGATCAGATCTTGACCTCAACTCCACTTTTCATGCCTGTACCATATAACCCTTGACTCCCTTATAGTTCAAGAATCTGTCTATCTCACCCTTGAATATATCAAATGACAGCCTCCACAGCTCTCTGAGGAAGAGAATTCCAAAGATTCGTGAGCCTCTGAGAGAAGAAATTCCTCCTCATCTCCATCTTAAATGGGAGACCCCTTATTCTGAAACAATGCCCCCTAATTCTAGGTTCTCCCATGAGGAGAAACATACTGTCAGCATCTACCCGGTCAAGCCCTCTCAGAATCTTATGTTTCCATAAGCTCACCTCTCATTCTTCTGAACTTCAATGGGTATAGGCCCAACCTGCTCAACCTTTCCACATAAGACAACTCCTTCATCACAGGAATCAACCTAGTGAATCTTTTCTAAACTGCCTCCAAGGTAAGTATATCCCTCCTTAAATAAGGAAACCAAAACTGCACACAGTGCTCCAGGTATGTTCTCACCAACATCCTGTACAGTTGTAGCAAGACTTCCCTACTTTTATACTCCATCCTCCTTGCAATAAAGGCCAACATTCCATCTGCCTTCCTAATTATTTGCTATACCTGTAAAGCTAACTTTTTGTGATCTATGCACAAGGACACCCAGATCCCTCTGTACTGCAGCATTCTGTAGTCTCTCTTCACTTAAATAATATTTTGATTTATATTCTTCCTACCAAAGTGGATAACTTTACATTTTCCCACATTATACTCCATCTGCCAAATTTTTTGCCGACTCACCTAACCTATCTATATCCCTTTGCAGACTCTTTGGCCAGAAGTTTACGTCCCCCAAACAAGCGGGCTGGTAGCAGGGGCAACGGAAAATTGAGTGGGAGGTTGGGGGGCCTTCCCGACCCCCTCCTGCCCCCGCTGCAATTTTATGCAGTGCAGCAGCGGCGAGAAACAGCCTGCCCACCCCAGGCCAATCAAGGTCCTTAAGTGGCCAATTAACTGGCACTTAAGGGCCTCCTCCCGCCGCTAAGGGTATTTTATCCTTGGCAACCGGATGGCAAAAGCCTCAAGAACCCTGCCTGGTAAAACCAGGCGGCCTTCTTGCGGGCTGGGGGGTGGGGCCCTCCTGATCAGGCACCCTGTGCCCCACGGAAGGCTGTTCCCGAAGCCCCAACTGCACCCTCCTGCCCCCCTAACTGACCCCCCCTTGCCTCGCCAGGGCACGGCCAATTGTCCCCGGTGAGGCCCAACAAATTACCTGTCTTCCGGGCCATCCTTCACTTTGCTTGCAACGGCTAGGTGTAGTCTCAGCAGTGGCCACCGCTCCCAGTGGCGCTGCTGGGACTAAGAGCTGCCGGCCACTGAATGGCCAGCAACTCCATTAGGTGGGACTTCCTGCCTCAAGGAGGTGAAAGTCCCGCCCAAGACCAATTAAGGGCCTGGGAGTGAAAAATCCCAGCCTGGCTCCCTAGGTCCGGTAGAGGTGGGCTCATCACTGACTTTTCGGTCGGTGGGTGGGGCCCAACGAAAAATTCAGGCCTTAGTGTCCTCTTCACAGCTTGCTTTCCTGCCTATCTTTGTATCATCAGCAAATTTAGCTGCAATACACTCGGTCCCTTCATCCAAGTCATTAATATAGATTGTAAATAGTTGAGGCCCCAGCACTGACCCTTGTGGCACCCCACTAATTACAGTTTTTCAACCTGAAAATGACCCATTTATCCTGACTCTCTGTTTCCTGTTAGTTAGCCAATCATCCATCTATGCTAATATTTTATCCCCAATATTATGAGTTCTAATCTTGGGCAGTTGACCTTTTATGTAACGCCTTATCGAATGCCTTTTGCATCTACTGGTTCCCGTTTATCCACCTTGCACGTTACATCCTCAAAGAACTCTAATAAATTTGTCAAACACTATTTTCCTATCATAAAACCATGTTGAATCTGCCTGATTGTATTATGGTTTTCTAAATGTCCTGCTACTACTTCCTTAAAAATTGATTCCAGCATTTTCCCAATGACAGATGTTCGGCTAACTGGCATTTAGTTTCCTGCTTTCAGTCTCCCTCCTTTCTTGAATAGGGACATTACATTTGAGGTGTTCCAATCCAATGGGACCGTTCCAGAATCTAGGGGATTTTGGAAGATTACAACCAAGGCATCCATTATCTCTGCAACCACTTCTTTTAAGACCCTAGGATGTAGGCCATCAGGTCCAGGGGACTTGTCAGCCTTTCGTCCCCTTAGTTTTTCTAGTACTTTTTCTCTAGTGATAATCATTGTGATATTGCTTTAACTGCCTGAATACTAGTTAACATATTACTGAATATGTAAATACTGTAGTTTAGTGTACATCATCACAGGAGGTGAAACAAGCTAAAATGTGACACAGTAGTTGGAGCAGTATTAGTCAGCAGGTAGCATGTGTATTGATGAGCTCTACTGTAATTCTGTTATTCTGTAATAAGTAACCCTTCATTTAACTTACTCACCATCCTCATAGCATTTGATATGTTTGTGTTAAAAACTAACAACACAGAATGATGGCAGCGGAACAGAACAGGGTAGCAGCGATGTAGAGATGCGCAATGTATTAGCAGCGGTGTTGGACACTGTGCAGTGATCGCTAGTGCAACATTGTGTACGACGGTTTCTTCCATGCAAAGCCATAAAGGCCTGGGACAACACTGAGAACAGCTAGAGGAAACAGCAGCAGCAACTGTAGGTGAGATAGCCAAGACACCTTGACAGGACAAGTGTGGTCTAATGCATCAGCCACATAACTGTCCTGCATTCAGAAATACCTGCAAGGTGTGTGGTCTCAAGGAACACTGGGCAAGATTGTGCAGAAAACTTAGCAGTGAGGAAGTGGTCAGAAGCCACAGCAAGCCAAAGCTCAGTAAAAAAAGATGCCTTCTAGTGGCAAGAACAAAAAAAGGGATCATCAAGCACCAGTCCAAGCACAGGCATGTCCACGAGGTAGGCAAAGACCAGGACAGTGAAGAAAGCACTGAAGGTGAACAAGACTTCTATACAGTGACAGTCACACAGCACATGGATGCAATCACACAACTGGAAGCCTTCACCACAATTGAAATTATATGTCACAAATAAAGAGGCAAGCACAAGCTACAACTGAAGATAGACACTGGGGCAAATGCCAACATTTTATCACTATGGATACTTAAAGACATGTACCTAGTGAAGTGGGAGCCTATGTTACAGCCAACAAGAGCTAGACTCACTGCAGATAATGGTTCACCAATCTACTGCATGTGAGCATTGACATTGAAGTGCAGATATGGAAGTTCTGCATGGTCACCACAAGTCTTCTATGTTGCTGACACCAATGGTGACACCAGCAGTAGCAGGACTACCAGTATGCAGTGAACTCCAGATAGTTACGATTCACAAGATCAGTAAAGCGTCAATGCCAGATAATGAATGCAAGTGTGACCCTATTGAGTCTATTCAAGATCTGCAACAGAGGTACCTGGATAAATTTGACACCGTGGGCAGTTTTATAGGAGATACTGTTCTTCATCAGAAAAGGGCAAGGCTGAGCTTGACACAATGGAACGTCAAGGGATTATTCACCGTGTTCAGCACACACTGACTGGTGAAGCTCTATAACCACTGTCATCAAGAAAGATGGTGCCATCAGAGCATGCCTAGATTCCAAAAGGTCAATCTGAGCACTCAAAAGCTGTCCCCACAAGATTCTTGCTTTAGAAGAGCTCAACCCAAGGTTTGTGAGAGCTAAATTTTTCTTAAAATTGGACGCGAAACATGGTCAGTTCACCTTTCTGAAGATTCACGGGAACTAACAACTTTCAGAACACCATTTGGAAGGTATTGCTTTCGATGGTTACCATTTGACTTGTGAGTGAGTCAAGACCTATTTCAACAGAATATGGATTGCATTATTGACAGTGTTCCTGGATGTTTGCATTGTGGATGACATAGTGGTCATGGGAAGTACCAAGGAAGCGCATGACAAGAATCTTCACATTCTAATAGAGACAGCTAGAAGAGAACGTCTCGTGTTTAATAGAAAAATATGTGCTATCAATGTGAGCCATATTCAGTTTTTTCGATTCACTCTATTCTAAGATTGGAATATGACCTGTTCCCAGTAAAGTTGAGGATGTCCAATCAATGCCTACTCCTCAAGACAAGGAAGATTTACAGAGATGTTTGGGCCTGTTTAACGTTCTAGCACCATATATCTCGAATTTTTCTGAGAAAGCATCATCACTGTGGGAACTTGAAAGACAGGCTGTTCTTGTGGCATGAAGATCATCAGCACGTATCTGATTCATTAAAAGTCACTTTCTGCTGAAGCATGTTTACAAAATAACAACCCAAGGAAAGAAACTACACTTAAGTAGATGCTTCACAAAAGGGTCTCAGAGCATGTCTATTACAGGAAGGTAGACCAATTGCGTTCAGTTTTAAAAGTTTGTCACCCACGAAGGCGAACTATTTGAACATAGAATGAGAAACATTGGCATTAGTGTTCGGTATTACTAGATTCCACACATACCTATTTGGCAAACACTTTGTGGTCGAGACTGATCATAAGCCGTTGGCAATGATTTGGCAAAAACCACTCACCAGCACGTGACATCAATTCCAAAAGGCTGCTAATCAAGGTATAGGGGTATGATCGTGAGGTTCAATATAAACCTAGAAACCTCATGGTTACGTCTGACACTTTGAGCAGGCTACACAACCTCAAGAAGACTGAAGATGTACCATTAGATGTACAAGTGGACGAAGTAGATGTGGAGCTAAAAGATGTGTGCAACATTGATCTAGTGTGATTTGGACAGAGAAATGCGAAGAACTCCAAGAAGAGACTTCCTGTTCTAAGAGTATTATGGCAATTCATTATCAGTGGAGGACAGACATGTGCAAAAGGTTCCCACAAACTTCAGAACCTTTTGTCCATTTCGTGACGAATTAGGGATATCAAGTGGTGTCATTTTCAAGGACAGACAAGTGTTAATACCAAAAACACTTCATCAAGATATCCTTACACAATTACATCAAAGTTACATGGGCATTGAAAAGTCAAGACAACTTGCACATGAGACAGTTTATTGGCCAAGGATCAATAATGACATAGAACGAGCAGTGAGGATGTGTGATGCATGTCAAGAGCATCAACCGAGCCAACACAGAGAGCCACTTCATCCTCATGATGTTCCATCACATCCATAAGAACATAACATAAGAACTAGGAGCAGGAGTAGGAAATTCAGCCCCTCCAGTCTGCTCCTCCATTCAATACGATCATGGCTGATTTCATCTTGGCCTCAACTCCACTTTCCTGCCCTTTCTCCATAACCCTTCAACCCATTTCTAATTAAAAATCTGTCTATCTCCTCCTTAAATTTACCCAATGTCCCGGCATCCACCACACTCTGGGGTAGTGAATTCCACAGATTCATGACCCTTTGAGAGAAGTAAATTCTCCTCATCTCTGTTTTAAATCTGCTACCCCTTATCCTAAAACTATGACCTCTCGTTCTAGATTGCCCCACAAAAGGAAACATCCTCTCTGAATCCCCTTAATCATCTTATATATCTCAATTAGATCTCCTCTCATTCTTCTGAACTCCAGAGAGTAAAGGCCTAAACTGCTCAATCTCTCTCCATAAGACAAGCCCCCCATCTCTGGAATCAATCTAGTGAACCTCCTCTGAACTGCCTCCAATGCAACTACATTCTTTCTCAAGTAAGGGACCAAAACTGTACGCAATACTCCAGGTGCAGTCTCACTAATGCCGTGTACAGTTACAGCAACACTTCCCTACTTTTATACTCTATTCCTTTAGCAATAAATGCCAAAATTCCATTTGCCTTCCTTATCACCTGCTGTGCCTGCAAACTAGTTTTCTGGTCAAGAATAGCTACTGACTTATTTGCTGTTAAAGTGATGATTTTTTACTCATTACTGACAACTTCTCCAAATTTCCTATCATTCACCAACTGAGGGATACATCAAGCGCATTGGTAGAAAACACGATGAATGCAATTTTCAGTCCTCTTGGTTCCATGGAGGAGATAGTGTCAGATAATGATCCACAGTACACTGGTAAGCCATTTCAAGACATGTGCTCAAAGGTGCATGCAAATACGTTATGTCATCTCCACACTATCCAAGGTCAAATGGACTAGCAGAAAGGATGGTGTAAATAGTAATGTCACTAATCTTGAAATGTAAAGAGACCAATCAAGACATTCAAATATCAATGTTGCACTTGCGAGTAACACCACTAGATACGGGATTACCATCCCCAGCAGAGACCATGCTCGGAAAGCAAGTCAGGACAACTCTTCTGAGTCGTAATTTGATCAGATCATCATCAGTCCAAAATAAATTATTGGAAAGACAAGACAAGAAAATCACACATGACATGACACATGACAAACACACAGGCGTGGAGTTATCTCCTCTGCAGATCAAGCAAAAGGTCAGAGTGATCCACCCTCAAGAGAAAACATGGTTCCCTGCAGAAGTGTGCAAGATCTGTAATGAGCCATTGTCGTATAAGGTAACCGCCTGAATGGAGCAACACTGAGAAGAAATAGATGTCAGTTGAGAGAGTTATCCAACAGCATCATACTAATACTCCTGCAGCATCAAGAACACATTCAAGTTCTGAGAGTGGAGATAAGGAAGATGACACATATAACACTCAAATACAAGATAATTGTCAGTCTAGACTTACGAGTCAAGAGAAAAGAATTGACAATTCCAGATCCCAGCAAAGTTTCACTGTTACCAGATCAGGTTGAATCAGCATACCACCTGTACGTTTCAGAGACACTTGAATAATTAATGTGAGAATCCATACATATGTAAATACTGTTCACAATTATCCTATTTCATTATGTACATAGCTTATAACTTATTTAACTTTTCTATTTAAGAAAAGGGGGATGTGGTGATATTGCTTTAACTGCCTGATTACTAGTTAACATACTACTGAATATGTAAACAGTTTAGTATACAACATCACAGGAAGTGATGCAAGCTAACATGTGACACAGTAGTTGGAACAGTGTTAACAGGAAGGACATTGTTCCGGTCAAGTGAGGAGGAGTTGAAGGGCTTTCCTCTTTTCTTTCCCTTTGTTAGATCACAACAGGTTTAATTCTTTCTTAAAGTGGATTTAGGGTAAGGGGCAGGAGGTTTAGGGGGATTTGAGGAAAAAAATTTTCACCCAGAGGATAGTTGGAATCTGGACGCACTGCCTGAAGAGGTGGTGGAGGCAGGAACCCTCACAACATTTAAGAAGTATTTAGATGAGCACTTGAAATGCCATAGCATACAAGGCTACGGGCCAAGTGCAGGAATATGGGATTAGAATAGTTGGGTGCTGGATGGCCAGCACAGATACGATGGGCCAAAGGGCCTATTTCTGTGCTGTATAACTCTATGACTTTATAGCAGTTAGCAGTATTTCTCTCTTGCAAAAAAGAATAAGCAGTTCCTTTAAACTTCCTGGATCTTAGTTCTTACTGGGAAATTAGCAGACATTTTGTCTCCCTCCTCACAGTCCTTGCAGTGTTGCAAATTAAGTGACCATCCTAAGCTACTATCAAAGTCTTCTTTTTAAAATGTCTTTTTAAAAATGTCTTTTTTTTTTAAATGCAAATTCAGATCTCCAGTCAATGGATTGAAGACAATTATTATTCAACAAAACAAATTGGCATAACAACATTTATTGAAGAGCTCTACCGTTATTCTGTTATTCTATAATAAAGAACCCTTTGTTTAACTTACCAACCATCCTCATAGTGTTTAGTACGTTTGTGTTAAAAACCAATAACACAAGTTCCTCCCTCCCTTTTGCCCACTGATTTTCAACTATTAGTGTGATGCATTCAGTGCCTTCTACCATGAAGACAGATACAAAATACTTGTTCAAAGTCCCTGCCATTTCCTTCTTTCTCATTATTAATTTCTCAGTCACATCCTCTAAGGCACCAATGTTTACTCTAACTACTGTCTTCCTTTTTATATAATTGTAGAAACTCTTACTGACGGTTTTTATATTTTTGCTAGTTTACATTCATAATCTGTTTTCTTCCGTTTTTTTAGTCATCCTTTGCTGGCTTCTAAATTTTTCCCAATCTTCTGGATTACCACTAATCTTCACAACATTGTATGGCTTTTTGTTTCAAATTGATACTTCCTTAACTTCCTTAGTTAGCAGCAGATGGTTCATCCTTCTCATTGAGTATTTCCTTCTCAATGGGATATATCTCTATTGAGAATTATGAAATATCGCCTTAAATATCTGCCACTGTTCATCTATTGTCTTACCTTTTAATCTATTTTATTTGTTGCAGACCCAGGTTTCTCACCCTCAAGCTGAATGTGAAATTTTATCATGTTATGATCACTCTTCCCTAGAGGATCCTTTACTATGAGATCATTAATTAATCCTGTCTCATTACACATTACCAGATCTAAAATAGCCTGTTCCCTTGTTGGTTCCACTGCACCAAGCAGATGGTTAAGTTGCCAGTTTAACTGCTATAAAGTTGCCAGTTTAACTGCTATTTAGTTGCTACCATTGCACCTGTTTTGTGTAAGAGTGAGGTTTTCTTCAAGCATCAATTTTTAGTTGTGCTGTAAGAACTCAGATCAACAAAATGCCAGTGATAGTATTTCCAATGCAGCTCCAAGAACTAAATGCCGTGAGATTTATATTTTCATGTACATATGCTAGATCCCAAGAAATGTAGCATTTTGCAAGATCCCCATTACACTGGAGTGTTAAAGTACCCAGAAATCCATAGTTGTAACAATGTGATTCTGTTGCAACTATTTATTGGACTACCAAATTAAAGGTGTTTGAATTCTTTCTTTAATTCTTTTTAGTACTACACACTACCATCAAGACACACAGCTTGAATTTTAAGTACTGCAATTGCAGCATATGTAGATTTGTTTTAGATGCAATGCACATAAAATTATATTTTGTTGTGTCAGCAGGGAATATAATATATTGCACTTTGTATATGGAAACCTGAGCCACGGAAAAGCACACTCGAATAACTCTGCTCCCGTGTATGTCTTTTCTCTCCCACTCAGACATGTCAGCTATGTCTGTCTTTGTAGCACTCTTTCTTCTGAGTTAGAAGGTTGTGGGTTCAAGTCCCATTCCAGAGACTTAAGTACAAAACTTTAGGCTGACACACTCTAGTGTACTACTGAGGAGGTGTTGATTTTCAGACGAAACGTTAAACCAAAGCTCTGTCTGTCCTCTTAGGTGGAGATAAAAGATCCGATGGCACTATTTTGAAGAAGAGCAGCATAGGAACAGGAGTAGTCCATTTAGCCCCTTGAGCTTGTTCTGCTATATAGTGAAATCACGACTGATCTGTGACCTAACTCCATATACCTGCTTTTGCCCCATATCCCTTAAAATCTATGTTCTATGTTCTAAAAGCTTTAGTTAGTATAAAAACAAAGAACAAAGAACAGTACAGCACAGAAACAGGCCATTCGGCCCTCCAAGCCTGCGCCGATCTTGATGTCTGCCTAAACTAAAACCTTCTGCACTTCCGGGGTCCGCATCCCTCTATTCCCATCCTATTCATGTATTTGTCATGATGCCTCTTAAACGTATCCATGGTACCTGCTTCCACCACCTCCCCCGGCAACAAGTTCCAGGCACTCACCACCCTCTGTGTAAAGAACTTGACTCACACATCCCCTCTAAACTTTGCCCCTCTCACCTTAAACCTATGTCCCCGAGTAACTGACTCTTCCACCCTGGGAAAAAGCTTCTGACCATCCACTCTGTTCATGCCGCTTATAACTTTGTAAACCTCTATCATGTCGCCCCTCCACCTCCGTCGTTCCAGTGAAAACAATCCGAGTTTATCCAACCTCTCCTCATAGCTAATGTCCTCCAGACCAGGCAACATCCTGGTAAACCTCTTCTGTACCCTCTCCAAAGCCTCCACGTCCTTCTGGTGGTGAGGCGACCAGAATTGCATGCAATATTCTAAGTGTGGCCTATTTTTATACTCTATGTCCCGACCGATGAAGGCAAGCATGCCGTATGCCTTCTTGACTACCTTATCCACCTGCGTTGCCACTTTCAGTGACCTGTGGACCTGTACGCCCAGATCTCTCTGCCTGTCAATACTCCTAAGGGTTCTGCCATTTACTGTATACTTCCCACCTGAATTAGACCTTCCAAAATGCATTACCTCACATTTGTCCGGATTAAACTCTATCTGCCATTTCTCCACTCAAGTCTCCAACCGATCTATATCCTGCTGTATCCTCTGACAATCCTCATCACTGTCCGCAACTCCACCAACCTTTGTGTCGTCCGCAAACTTACTAATCAGACCAGCTACATTTTCCTCCAAATCATTTATATATACTACAAACAGCAAAGGTCCCAGCACTGATCCCTGCGGAACACCACTAGTCACACCCCTCCATTCAGAAAAGCACCCTTCCACTGCTACCCTCTGTCTTCTATGACTGAGCCAGTTCTGTATCCATCTTGCCAACTCCCCTCTGATCCCATGTGGCTTCACCTTTTGTATCAGTCTGCCATGAGGGACCTTGTCAAAGGCTTTACTGAAGTCCATATAGACAACATCCACTGCCCTTCCTTCATCAATCATCTTCGTCACTTCCTCAAAAAACTCAATTAAATTAGTGAGACACGACCTCCCCTTCACAAAACCATGCTGCCTCTCGCTAATAAGTCCATTTTTCCAAATGGGAGTAAATCCTGTCCCGAAGAATCCTCTCTAATAATTTCCCTACCACTGACGTAAGGCTCACCGGCCTATAATTTCCTGGATTATCCATGCCACCCTTCTTAAACAAAGCAACAACATTGGCTATTCTCCAGTCCTCTGGGACCTCACCTGTAGCCAATGAGGATGCAAAGATTTCTGTCAAGGCCCCAGCAATTTCTTCCCTTGCCTCCCTCAGTATTCTGGGGTAGATCCCATTAGGCCCTGGGGACTTATCTACCTTAATGATTTGCAAGACACCCAACACCTCCTCTGTTTTGATAATGAGATGATTGAGACTATCTACACTCCGTTCCCTAGGCTCATCATCCACCAAGTCCTTTTCCTTGGTGAATACTGATGCAAAGTACTCATTTAGTACCTCGCCCATTTCCTCTGACTCCACACATAGATTCCCTTCTCTGTCCTTGAGTGGGGCAACCCTTTTCCTGGTTACCCTCTTGCTCTTTATATACGTATAAAAAGCCTTGGGATTTTCCTTAATCCTGTTTGCCAATGAATTCTCATAACCCCTTTTAGCCCTCCTGACTCCTTGCTTAAGTTCCTTCCTACTGTCTTTATATTCCTCAAGGGATTCGTCTGTTCCAAGCCTTCCAGCCCTTACGAATGCTTCCTTTTTCTTTTTGACGAGGCTCACAATATCCCGCGTTATCCAAGGTTCCCGAAACTTGCCAAACTTATCCTTCTTCCTCACAGGAACATGCTGGTCCTGGATTCTAATCAACTGACGTTTGAAAGACTCCCACATGTCAGATGTTGATTTACCCTCGAACAGCCACCCCCAATCTCAATTCATCAGTTCCTGCCTAATAATGTTATAATTAGCCTTCCCCCAATTTAGCACCTTCACCCGAGGACTACTCTTATCCTTATCCACAAGTACCTTAAAACTTACGGAATTATGGTCACTGTTCCCGAAATGCTCCCCTACTGAAACTTCGACCACCTGGCCAGGCTCATTCCCCAATACCAGGTCCAGTACGGCCCCATCCCTAGTTGGACTATCTTCGTATTGTTTCAAGAAGCCCTCCTGGATGCTCCTTACAAATTCTGCCCCATCCAAGCCCCTAGCACTAAGTGAGTCCGAGTCAATATAGAGGAAGTTAAAATCACCCACCACCACAACCCTGTTACCTTTACATCTTTCCAAAATCTGTCTGCATATCTGCTCCTCTACCTCCCACTGGCTGTTGGGAGGCCTGTAGAAAACCCCCAACATCGTGACTGCACCCTTCCTATTCTTGAGCTCCACCCATATTGCCTCGCTGCATGACCCCTCCGATGTGTCCTCCCGCAGTCCAGCTGTGATATTCTCCTTAGCCAATAATGCAACTCCCCCACCCCTTTTACATCCCCCTCTATCCCGCCTGAAGCTTCTAAAGCCTGGAACATTTAGCTGCCAATCTTGTCCTTCCCTCAACCAAGTCTCTGTAATAGTAACAACATCATAGTTCCAAGTACTAATCCAAGCTCTAAGTTCATCTGCCTTACCTGTTATACTTCTTGCATTGAAACAAATGCACTTCAGACCACCAGTCCCACTGTGTTCCGCAACATCTCCCTGCCTCCTCTTCCTCTTAGCCTTACTGGCCATATTTACTAGTTCCCCCTCATTTATTTCACTTGCTGTCCTACTGCTCTGGTTCCCACCCCCCTGCCACACTAGTTTAAACCCTCCCGAGTGACGCTAGCAAACCTCGCAGCCAGGATATTTGTGCCCCTCCAGTTTAGATGCAACCCATCCTTCTTGTGCAGGTCCCATCTGTCCCTGAAGAGATCCCAATGGTCCAGATATCTGAAACCCTCCCTTCTACACCAGCTGTTCAGCCACGTGTTTCGCTGCACTATCTTCCTATTTCTAGCCTCACTGGCACGTGGCACAGGGAGTAATCCCGTGATTACAACCCTAGAGGTCCTGTCTTTTAACTTTCTACCTAACAACCTCTGGCTGTTCACCCTCAACCTTCAGAATGCTCCCTGTCTGTTCAGAGACATCCTTGACCCTGGTACCAGGGAGGCAACAGACCATCCTGGAGTCTCTTTCACGTCCACAGAAGCGCCTATCTGTGCCCCTGACTATAGAATCCCCAATAACTATTGCTCTTCTGAGCTTTGTCCCTCCCTGCTGAACAACAGAGCCAGCCACAGTGCCACTGCTCTGGCTGCTGCTGTTTTCCCCTGATAGGCCATCCCCCCCAACAGTATCCAAAACGGTATACTTGTTAGAGAGGGGGATAGCCACAGGGGATTCCTGCACTGACTGCCTGCCCCTTCTAGCCGTCACCCATCTATCTGCCTGCACCTTGGGTGTAACCACGTCTCTAAAACTCCTGTCTATGATGCTCTCTGCCACCTGCATGCTCCTAAGTGCATCCAGTTGCTGCTCCAACCGATCCATGCGGTCTGTGAGGAGCTGCAACTGGGTGCACTTCCTGCAGATGTAGTCATCCGGAACGCTGGAAGCGTCACGGACCTCCCACATCTCACAGGTGAAGCACTTCACCCCTCTAACTGACATTTCTAGCACTAATTAATAAATTAATATAAAATAAATAAATACATTAAATCCTTACTAAATTGTTATAATTAACTATATGGTCCCGAGTGCTAGATTTCTACTATAAATATTAAATGCTAACTAAATACAGTAATCTCCCTCTGGTTTAGCTGCTCTACTTATTAATTCGTTAATTAGGGTTTTAATCAATTTTTATCAATATTTTATTTTCAGATTCAGTACAAATTCCCTACCAGCCAATCAGGTCACAGCTTTCCTCTGACATAACTTTTCAGTTTTTTTTACCAGAGGTAAGTTTTTTATACTTACCTGTCCGGAACTCCGCCCTCCGAGTCTTCTCCGTGAATGTAGGCCGCGAATCCCCGAGGTAAGTTTTTTCTACTTAACAGTCCGGAACTCCGCCCTCCGAGTCTTCTCCATGAATGTAGGCCGCGAATCCCCGAGGTAAGTTTTTTATACTTACCGGTCCGGAACTTTGCCCTCCGAGTCTTCTCCGTGAATGTATCTCAGAATCAATCTCAGATTTAAAATTAATAACTGATCCAGCATCAATTGTCATTTGTGGAAGAGTTTTCCAAACTTCTCCCACTCTATGTGTGTAGACGTGTTTCCTAATTTCACTCCTAAAATGTCTGGCTTTAATTTTTAGTTTATGCTCCCTAGTCCTAGGGCTAGATTTTCAAAATGGGGTCAGGAGCCCAACGCCTGGGTAATTTCCAGGTCCTGACACCTCTCCTCAATTGTGTTGCTCAAGTGACGCAATTTTGAAATATAAATACCTTAATTGGGCAGGAGATGGGAGCTGCCTGCAGAGCACGGGTGGCAAAGGCAGACAGCAGCCATGCTGGGACCTGCTGCTGCCTTGCCAAAGAGAGGAGGCAGCTTCTTAGAGGGCCAGCAGCATAAAAGAATAAGACAGTGTTCAAACATTCAAAACTGAGGTAATGCACATGATCCGGTACAAAATCCCTGAGGGCCCATAATTTTCAACCTCAAAAAAAAGTTGCCCTTCACCCTACTGTGAACCCAGAGACTGTTCAGGTTCGCTGGAATCCCATTTGAAAATTGCAGTCCCAATCTCCCCAGCCCCTTAACAAGCTGCTCTAGGAGCTTAATGGGCCATTAATTGAAGGCTAGCAGGTCCCCTGTTCCCCCCCACCCCCACCCCCACCTCACCCTCTCTTTAAAAATTGGAATCTGTCCCGGAGGCATCAGAATCCAGTGACAGCCTCTGGGACCACAATTTTTAAATTCGGCCTCTAGACTCCCCAACCAGTGGAAATAGTTTCTCTCTATTTAACTTATCTGGTCCCCTTAATATCTTGAAAACTTTGATCAAATCACCCCTTAATATTCTAAATTGTAGGCAATACAACCCTAGTTTGTGTAATCTCTCCTTGTAATTTAACCCAAAGAGTCCAGGTATCATTCTGGTAAATCTAGCAGTATACTCCCTCCAAGGTCAATATATCTTCCTAAATTGTGGTGCCCAGAACTTCTCACAATACTCCAGCTGTGGTCTAACCAGGGCTTTGCATAGCAGTAGCATGCCTTCTAACCTCTTGTATTCTAATCCAGTAGATATAAAAAAAACAGCATTCCATTAGCTTTTTTGATTATTTCCTGTACCTGTTCATGGCATTTTAATGATCAATGTACATGGACTCCTAAGTCTCTTTGAATCTCCACTGTTTCTAGCGTTTTGCCATTTTGAAAGTCCCCAGGTTCTATCCTTTTTAGGTCGAAAGTGAATGACCTCACATTTGCCTACAGTGAAATCCATTTGCTATAGTTTTGCCCTTAATCTATCAATACTTCTTCATAATTTAATTCTTCCACCTACAGTGCTTACAATGCCACTTTGTGTTGTTACCAAATTTGGATATATGGCTTTCTATTCCATCGTCTAAGGCGTTAATAAATACTGTAAATAGTTGAGCCCCAACATTAGTCACATGCTGCCAATTAAAGTACCTGCTCATTATCCCTAACCTTTAACTCCTACCAGGGGTGACAGTGGCATAGTGGTAATGTAA
Source organism: Heterodontus francisci (assembly GCF_036365525.1). Taxonomy (NCBI): domain Eukaryota; kingdom Metazoa; phylum Chordata; class Chondrichthyes; order Heterodontiformes; family Heterodontidae; genus Heterodontus; species Heterodontus francisci. Next base: position 88,547,757 of record NC_090375.1, read on the forward strand.
TGTCACTAGACTAATAATCCAGAGACCCAGGCTAATACTCTGGGGACATGGGTTCAAGTTCCACCACAGCAGCTGGTGGAATTTAAATTTAATTAATAAATTCAATTAATTAATAAAAAATCTAGAATTTAAAGCTAGTTTCAGTAATGGTGACCATGAAACTACCATCGGTTGTTGTAAAAACCCATCTGGTTCATGAATGCCCTTTAGGGAAGGAAATCTGCTGTCCTTACCTGGTCTGGCCTACATGTGACTCAAAACACACAGCAATGTGGTTGACTCTGAACAATCCTCTGAAATGCCCGAGCAAGCTACACAACAGTTGAAAAGGAATAAAACTGGACGGAACACCCAGCATCGACCTAGGCACTGGGAACGGGGGCGGCACAGTGGCGCAGTGGTTAGCACTGCAGCCTCACAGCTCCAGGGACCCGGGTTCGATTCTGGGTACTGCCTGTGTGGAGTTTGCAAGTTCTCCCTGTGTCTGCGTGGGTTTTCTCCGGGTGCTCCGGTTTCCTCCCACAAGCCAAAAGACTTGCAGGTTGATAGGTAAATTGGCCATTATAAATTGTCACTAGTATAGGTAGGTGGTAGGGAAATATAGGGACAGGTGGGGATGTTTGGTAGGAATATGGGATTAGTGTAGGATTAGTAAAAATGGGTGGTTGATGGGCGGCACAGACTCGGTGGGCCGAAGGGCCTGTTTCAGTGCTGTATCTCTAATCTAATCTAAACGCCAATGGCAAACTCAGCCCTGTTGACCCTGCAAAGTCCTCTTTACTGATACCTGGGGGCCTGTGCCAAAATTGGGAGGCATGTCCAATAGACCAGTCAAACAACAGCCTGACATTGTCATACACCCAATGTCCCAGACACCGCCATTGCATTCCTGCATATGTCATGTCCCACCAGCAGGATGGACTCACCAGAGGTGCTGACACAATGGTATAAAGTCGGGAGGGAGTTGCCCTAGGAATCTTCAACATTGTCTCCGGAACCCATGAAGTCTCAGGGCATCAGGTCAAACGTGGGCAAGGAAACCTCCTGCTGATTACCACCTACCATCCTCCCTTAGCTGATGAATCAATGTTGAACACCACTTGGAAGAAGCACTGAGGACGGTAAGGGCACAGAATGTACTCTGGGTGCGGGACTTCAATGTCCATCACCAAGAGTGGCTCGGTAGCACTACTACTGACGGAGCTGGCCAAGTCCTGAAGGACATATGTGACTGGGTCTGCAGCAGGCAGTGAGGGAACCAACAAGAGGGAAAAACCTACTTGACCTAGCCCTCACCAATCTACCTGTTGCAGATGCATCCGTCAATGGCAGTATTGGTAGGAGTGACCACCGCACAATCCTTGTAAAAATGTCATCACACTGAGGATACCCTCCATTGTGATGTGTGGCACTACCACCGTGCTAAATGAGATAAATTCAGAACAGATCTGGCAGCTTAAAACTGGGTATACATGAGGCACTGTGGACCATCATCAGCAGCAGGATGTTTCTTTTATTATTTGCTTCATGGGATGTAGGCGTCGCTGGCCAGGCCAGCATTTATTGCCCATCCCTAATTGCCCTTGACAAGGTGGTGGTGAGCTGCCTTCTTGAAACACTGCAGTCCATCTGGGGTAGGTACACCCACAGTGCTATTAGGAGGGGAGTTTCAGGATTTTGACCCAGCGACAGTGAAGGAACGGCGATATAGTTCCAAGACAGGATGGTGTGTGACTTGGAGGGGAACTTGCAGGTGGTGATGTTCCCGCTTATCTGCTGCCCTTGTTCTTCTAGGTGGTAGGGGTCACTGAGTGGCCTTGGTGAATTGCTGCAGTGCATCTTGTAGATGGTACACACTGCTGCCACTGTGTGTTGGTGGTGGAGGGAGAGAATGTTTGTGGATGGGGTGCTAATCAAGCAGGTTGCTTTGTCCTGGATGGTGTCGAGCTTCTTGAGTGTTGTTAGAGCTGCACCCATCCAGGAAAGTGGAGATTATTCCATCACACTCCTGACTTGTGCTTTGTAGATGGTGGACAGGCTTTGGGGAGTCAGGAGGTGAGTTAATTGACACATGATTCCTAGCCTCTGACTTGCTCTTGTACCACAGTATTTATATGGCTACTCCAGTTCAGTTTCTGGTCAATAGTAACCCCACGATGTTGATAATGGGCGATTGAGCGATTGTAATGCTGTGGAATGTCAAGGGGAGATGGTTAGATTCTCTGTTGTTGGAAATTATCATTGCTTGGCACTTGTGTGGCGCAAACGTTACTTGCCACTTATCAGCCCAAGCCCAAGAAAATTTGGAATTAAAAGCTAGTTTAATGATGACCATTGTTGATTGTTGTAAAAACCGATCTGGTTCACTACTGTCCTTTAGGAAAGGAAATCTGCTGTCCTTACTTGGTCTGGCCTACATGTGACTCCAGACCCACAGCAATGTGGTTGACTCTTAAATGCCCTCTGAAATGGCCTAGCACACCACTCAATTCAAGGGCAATTAGGGATGAGTAATAAATGCTGGCCTAGCCAGCGACGCCCACTTTCTAAGCACGAAGAAAAAAAATCAAGAAATGGCTGATGGCACTGCAAAGGCTATGGGTCCTGATAACATCCCGGCTGTAGTACTGAAGACTTGTGCCCCTAGCCAAGCTGTTCCAGTACAACGACAACACTAGCATCTACCCGACAATGTGGAAAGGTGCCCAGGTAGGTCCTGTACACAAAAAGCAGGACAAATCCAATCTGGCCAATTACTGCCCCATCTGTCTATTCACAATCATCTGCAAAGTGATCGAAGGTGTCATTGACAGTGCTATCAAGTGCCACTTAAACAACAACGACCTGCTCACTGATGCTCAGTTTTTGTTCTGCCAGGGCCTCTCGGCTTCTGACCTAATTTCAAACTTGGTTCAAACATGGACAAAAGAGCTGAATTCAGAGGTGAGGTGAGAGTGACTGCCTTTGAAATCAAGGCAGCATTTGAACATGTGTGGCATCAAGGAGCCCTAGACAAATTGAAGTCAATGGGAATTGGAGGAAAACTCTCCCCTGGTTGGAGTCATACCTGGCACAAGGAAGGACGGTTGTGGTTGTTGGAGACAAATCATCTAAGCCCCAGGCCATTGCTGCAAAGTTCCTCAGGGTAGTGTCCTAGGCCCAACCATCTTCAGCTGCTTCATTAATGACCTTCCCTCCATCATAAGGTCAGAAATGGGGCTGTTCACTAAAGCAGTCTGTGTTCACGTGCAGCAAGACCGGGACAACATTCAGGCTTCAGCTAATAAGTGCCAAGTAACATTCACCACACAAGTGCCAGGCAATGACCATCTCCAACAAAAGAGAATCTAACCATTTCCTCTTGACATTCAATGACATTACGATCACTGAATCCCCCACCATCAACCTCCTGGGGGGGTACCATTGACCAGAAACTGAATTGGAGCAGCCACATAAATACTGTTGCTACAAAAGCAGGTCAGAGGCTGGGAATTCTGCGGTGAGTAACCCACCTCTTTACTCCCTAAAGCATGTCCACCATCTACAAAGCACAATACTGTCCACTTGCCTGGATGAGTGCAGCTCCAACAACACAAGAAGCTCGACACCATCCAGGACAAAGCAGCCCGCTTCATCAGCACACCATCCACCATCTTAAACCTCCCCCACCGACACACAGTGGCAGCAGTGTGTACCATATACAAGATGCACTGCAGCAATTCACCACGCCACCTTCGACAGCACCTTCCAGACCCGCAACTTCTTCTACCTAAAAGGCCAAAGGCAGCAGATGCATGGGAACACCACCATCTGCAAGTTCCCCTCCAAGCCATACACCATCCTAACTTGGTAACATATCGCCGTTCCTTCAATTCTGCTGGATCAAAATCTTGGAACTCCCTCCCTAACAACACTGTGGCTGTACCCGCACCAGATGGACTGCAGCGGTTCAAGAAGGCAGCTCACCACCACCTTCTTGAAGACAATTTGGGATGGGTAATAAATGCTGGCCTCCCATGAAAATGAATAAGAAGAACTCAGCCAATTTCTTAACCAGGTCAATAACTTTCCTTCAATTTTATGTACTTCAACTTTAGCGAACAGTCTCTTTTGAGGAGCTTTCTCAAAAGCCTTCTGGACGTCCATCTTAATAACACCCATAGACTTGTACACTACTTTAGTCGCTTCTTCAAAAAATTTAATCCGATTCATCAGGCATGACCTACCCTTTGCAAGTCCACTCTGGTTGCAGTGTGCTGGCAAATATTTATCCCTTAATCAACATCACTAAAACAGATTATCTGGTCATTATCACTTAACTGCTTATGGAAGCTCACACAAATTGGCTGTTGCATTTCCTACATTACAAGAGTGACTACACTTCAAAGTACTTAACTGACTATTAAAAACACTTTGGGACGTCCTGAGGTTTTGAAAGGCGCTATGTAAAAGCAAGTCTTTCTTTTTTTCTTTATCACTCCCAGATTCTGCACCCCATAACACATTGTAGTTTGCAGGATCCATTTCCCATTTCCTTCCGTGGTAAAGGACAGTGTGCTCTCATTTTATTTCCATTTCTGACTGTATCCTTTCTTTCCCCTTCTTTTGATGAGCAGTTAGTGAAATTCTTACTAGCCATTTTTGTGTTTGGCATTTGTGGTTGTAGTGCACGGGAAATGTGGTTTTAATAGCTTTTGCTGAGTTAGGGGTCTGGTGATGATACATTAAATGCATAATTCCATGCACCATGGGCTGTAATATTACATTACCATGTTAATTTTTCCAGCAATTTCTGCAGGGTGCCTATTCTAGTGTACAGGCATTGGTTTTGCTGATCTGTGGTGCCCTCTATCGTACATTTATTTCAAAGAATTTTTGTAATTTCAGGTTCATGTCATACATTTTCAGAGAATATAGATGAACTCTTTATTTATAATTGCAGACTTTTTAAATACAGGCTTGTAAATGCAAAATAATTAATATGTTTAGTGCAGTGGCCTGTAATAATTATCTTAAAGGAACAACGAATACAATATTCGACCAAATAAATGTCAGCAGCAGTGTGAATTATTAATGCACTATTAATGTTAGAAAATTAAGTTAAGTTTAAGCATTTTATAATTTTCTGCACACTAAGTGAGGAATATTGAATTGAGCTAATAATAGTAAAGTTTGCATTTGAATGGGAATCTTCATTTTTCAATGTTAATGCAAAATAAATTACTCGTGAGCTTTCTTTTGATTAAAATTGAAAATAAAACTGTTCCCAACATTAGCATCGCTAGTAACTATACTTATTCTAAAGTTTAAAATTTCAATCATGGTATTTCTTTGTAATTTTTTTCAATAGGTATCTATTACAACTTCCAACAGTCAATTATTCTAAAGCCCAAATACACTTCATTGGATAGTTTTGGATATTAATTGGCCATGTAGGGTATGGCCTCAGCCTGCAGTAGGTGCAGGCCCATCGCTGACATTTATAGTAGAGAGAAGGAGGAATCCCTGACCATCCCAACTCAATGTCCTGCTGCAGAGGCCATGGGGTATCCAGATGCAGGGGGCACACCATGAAGTTGGTGTCAAGCTTGTACTGGGGATCACTTTCAGACCTGAGGGCTTTGGGGGCCTAGCAGCAAGCCAAAGAGGACCACAAAAGTTAAGTTTCAAAACTTTTATTTCTTACTAAGTGGATCTTTAAGTGTTGAGGTCTTCTGGAAATGTCTTATGCCTGATTTTCCTGCCACAAAAAAATACTTGCTCCAATTATGTACTAGAAATTTCCCCCAAATTTTGAGGAATTCACCTCAAAGGCTCAAAAGTTCCAGAGGTTGTACAAGTTTCCTGCCTTAAGTGTGGTCTGTTGATTGATGGACTACTCAGGGAAATGGGGGAACCCTTCTAAAAGATTGCAGATGCTGGTTCAAGTGAAATTTTCAAGAATGAGTTCGACTGATTTTTATTAGGTAAGGATATCAAGGGATCAATGGCAGATACCTATCACCCACGATCTAACAGAATGGCAGAACAGGCTCGAGGGGCTGAATGGTCTACTCCTGATCCTATGGTTCTTATGTCAGGTTTTCCTGCAGCTTCTCACAAAGCAATGATTGGCAGTGGGCAGAGCAAAGTATTGGATGAGTTTAAATTTATGGAGGGTGGAAGCTGGGTGTCCGTCCAGGAGAGCTCTAGAAAAGTCAAGCCCAAAGATAACAAAGGCATGGATGAGGGTTTCAGCAGCAGATAAGTCAAAGCAGGGGTGAAATCGGGCAATGTTATGAATGTCAATGAAGGCAGTCTTGGTGATGGAATAAATATATGGTCGAAAGCTCATGTCAGGGTCACATATGACACCAAGCTTGCCAACAGTCTGAATCAGCTTCAGACAGTTCCCAAGGAGAGAGGTGGAGTCAGTGGTGAGGGAGCAGAGCTCATGGCAGGAACTGAAGACAATGGCTTCACTCTTTCCAATATTTAGCTGGACTAAATTTCAGTTCATCCAGTCCTGGATGTTAGACAAGCAGTGTGAAAAATCAAAGAGAGTGGAAAGTTGAGAGGTGGTGTGAAGGCAGAGCTGGGTGTCATCAGTGTACATATGGAACAGGACCAGTTCTGGAATACTGGGGCAAGGGGCAGCATGTAAATGAATAATAGAAGAAAGCCGAGGATAGATCCTTGGGGGATTGCAGAGGTAATGGTGCGGGAATGGAATGAGAAGCCTTCTCAGGTGATTCTCTATCTCTGACTAGATAGATAAGAATGGAACCAGGCGAGTGTAGTTTCAGTCGGCTGGACAACGGTGGAGAGGCATTGAAGGAGGATGGTGTGGTCAACCCTGTCAAAGGCTGCAGACAGGTTGAGAAGGATGAAGAAGGATAGTTTACCACAGTCACATAATGATGAAATGGCATCATAAATCACATTTTTGTCACTATTGCCTTTGTAACACTGAATGTTAATTATGGCTACATTTATAAGGGGCCCAATGTTGCTATAGGAGGCAGCATTACAATACGATTTTAAGGCAGAGGGATAATAGACTTAGGCACAGTGGATTGGCAACTCCAGAATTTTGCCAATTCCTTGTTGCCCGAGGGAAAAAAATCTTCATAGTTGCCTGCCCCTATTGCATAGGCCATTTCCAGTCTGTCTTTAACCACCTGCTCCCCACTGTGTCTCCCAAAGTGGCAAGCAGGTGGAAATCCTTGTTGGAGCTTGCTGAGAATATTGAAGGAAGGATAATACCAGAAACCTCGCTGGAGTCAGTGGCGGCTTAGTCAGGCAGTTGCAAAGTCACTGCTGCAAATTGCCATGAGTCATACTGCTGAGCAAAATTCACACTTTCCACATTTATGTTCTTAAACAGACAGTGTGTGAAACCACCATTATTATAGGTGCACCATGATTGGCTGCTTTTCTGTAATTCTCCACTATCTATTTGTTTTTTTATGAACAAAATTGTAGAAATATTGCCACGATCCATAATTTTGATTGACAGCTAGAAAAATATCATAACAAAACTTTTCTGCTTAAAAGAGCAAAAAATTCCTACATTTTAAATATACTACTTTGGGAAACATAAAATATTAAAATTCAGAACTTGAGCTCAGAGGAAATGTTTCGAGATAAGATGTTAATATGTTTGATGTACGATGCTTGGTTTATCTGGGATGGTGGTCCATGAGGAAATCTTTTTGTGCTCACAAGTAGTTGTGCGGAGCAATTTTTTTTTAAAGGGGCGATTTCCAGCCAAGTTCACATGTGGAGGAAGATTCCTCTGTGTACCATATGTAATAAAACTCATTTATAAAGATAGGTACATCATATTGTTACATATAGCACACAAAGGAAATCTTGCACCATTATTCCTAGCCTCTGGATATCCAAATATCATTAGATGCCCCATCTCTGTTTCATTTGCATTGTTTTCTCTCCTCGCCTGTATAAAACAGGTATCCCTGTTTGCTTGGCACTAGAACACAAGCAGAAGAGAATATAATGAGCAGTGTCAATGACTGTTAGTGCCAGTTAAAAGTAAAGTTGCCAACTCTGGTGGAATAGCTTCCTGGAGGTTTGATCATGGGTGACATTTGTTTGGCCATGGGACATTTGATCATGTGACAAGTGCGATGGGGAGCAAGGAGCATGAGAGACCAAGCCCTTATGACCTAGAGTTTGGGAGAGGTAAACAACAATCGCTGAAGTAAAAGCAGAAGTCTAAAAGTCAATGATGTTGCAAAAGGTTCAGGAATAAAGGTACTAAACTGTATGAATAATAAATACTAACAACTTGTCAGAGTAAATGATCAAACCTAGGGTCTATGCAGAGAAGACCAAAATTCGAATATATTGAGGTTTTACTTCACAGTATTCGGTTTTGTTCCAGCCGAAGAGTTGTATCAGAGAAACTACAAACACCACAACTCCCCCAAAATGACTGCACCATTAATAGTAAAAAAAATGCCCTGTTCAAATTAAACTATATGACAGTCATTTAAGTGATAATTTGGAAATTTAGGTCACCTAAACAATCAATGTACTTAAATTATGTTGAACACATCAGTTTGATTACCATTCCCCTCTCTACACTTCCGGCTCTTGATGCCAATCTGTGAGCAGCACCTGCAAGTGCTGGAGCTGTTCAAGCCACAGCTAACCGATGATGGAAGGATTAAAGTGAAGAGCCACAGTACAACCGAACAAAGGGGAAAGAAAGCTGCGCTTCATCAACAGAAGAGTCTCATGGTTTATGGGGTGTTGATTGTCACCCATTTATTGAGTGATTTAAAGAGCCCGTGTTGACTGGTTCATCCTTACCCAATCACAGTTTGTCTGTAGGGAAGAAAGCAGATACTGAAACATGTAGTAACTGTATTCTTTGAGTCATCTTAGCTTTCCCTAAAACAGCACCGGGTAGAATTACACAAATTGCACTTTGGACATTAAGGCCTCAAAATTGGGCTCCATAGTGCCACTGGTGTCAGTGCTACGAGAACCTAGAGTCCCAAAAATGGCAGCTGATCTGCCCCAGTCACTTCTGTCATGGCCCACACAGTGCTTCATGCTTGGAAGGATGTTAGCGCATGTGTGTTGTATGTGCAGTGGAAGCATGTAGAGTGGGCAGATTGTGACATCACTCAGAGTGGAATGTCAATTTGGCACTCAAGCTGCCATTTTGGACTTCGCAGGTCCTGTTAACACCCTCTGTTAAACACGCATAGCTAAATGCATGGGGAATACACCCCACCCTACAATTTAGTGAGGTGCTTTTGACTTTCTTTTGCTGTTGCATTTCATGAAAGTACTATGTACTGTGCTGTTGGAGGAGTTCTAAGAAGTTGTTAGCCAGAAGGGAATGCAGCTGGACTTTGCCAAGAAGTTCAGTGGAGTTTGAAGTCCTCTCAGCTGAAAGCCTGCAATCGCTCATGGGGGCTAAAGCTACAGTCCCTCTTGGACTGCAGCATGACAGGGAGATGAAGTGGAGGCAGCAGAAAGGAGAATCTGTATACAGAGGTAAGAGGAGGAGGGCTTTCTACAGAAGGCCATATGCACCAAGGTATTCAGAGAGCACTTCTCTTACCTCAACCTCAGCGAGGAGCAGTGTCTGAGGTGGCTATGATTCACCAAGGAGGTAGTCATTGAATTGTGCCATCTCCTCCAACTGGACCTCCAGCCACAGAGCAGGGTGAGAATGGCACTGTCAGTAGCCATCAAGCCATGGCCCTCAATTTCTATGCCTCAGGATCCTTCAAGGCTGGATCTGGAGACATCACCAACACCTCACAGTTTCCCAAGTATTGCTGCATCCAGAAGGTCACCAAAGTCCTGTACACAAAGAGAGGGAACTTTATAGTCTTCTCTCTAAATAGTGTGCAGCAGGAGGAGTAGATACATGGCTTTGCCAGGCAAGTGGGATTCCCAATGATGCAGGGAGCTATTAACTGCCCGCATGTGGCTCCATAGGCATTGGATCTCAATGGGGAAATAGATTGGAATTGCAGTATATGCCCTAACGTGTAGCTGGTGTGTGACCATGGACAGAGCATTATATTGGTGAATGCCCACTATCCTGGAAGAAGCCAATACGTTGAGGAACCAACTAGAGAACAGGCCATCCTAGACTGGGTATTGTGTAATGAGAAAGGATTAGTTAACAATCTTGTGCGGGGTCCCCTGGGGAAGAGCGATAGAATTCTTAATTAAGATGAAGAGTGAGAGAGTTGATTCCGAGACTAGGGTCCTGAATCTAAATAAAGGAAGTTATGAAGGTATGAGGCGTGAGTTTGCTATGATAGATTGGGGAACGTTACTTAAAGGGTTGACAGTGGATAGGCAATGGCTAGCATTTAAAGAGTGCATGGATGAATTACAACATTTGTTCATTCCTGTCTGGCGCAAAAATAAAATAGGAAGGGTGGCTCAACCGTGGCTTACAAAAGAATTTAGGAATAGTATTAGTATTAGGAGGTAGAGAGAAAACAAGGAATTATAAACCAGTTAGCCTGACATCAATAGTGGGGAAAATGCTAGAGTCCATTTTAAAAGATATAATAGCAGTACACTTGGAAAACAATGACATGATCGGACAAAGTCAACATGGATTTACAAAGGGGAAATCATGCTTGTCAAATCTACTGGAATTTTTTGAGGATGCAATTAGTAGAATAGATAAGGGAGAACCAGTGGATGTGGTGTATTTGGACTTTCAGAAGGCTTTCGATAAGGTTCCACATAAGAGATTAGCGTGCAAAATTAAAGCACATGGGATTGGGGGTAAGGTAGTGAAATGGATAGAGAACTGGTTGGCAGATAGGAAACAAAGAGTAGGAATAAACGGGTCTTTTTCCGAGTGGCAGGCAGTGACTAATGGGGTACCCAGCTATTCACAATATATATTAATGATATAGATGAGGGAATTAAATGTAATGTATCCAAGTTTGCAGATGACACAAAGCTGGATGGGAGTGTGAGCTGTGAGGAGGATGCAGAGAAGCTCCAGTGTGATTTGGACAGGTTGAGTGAGTGGGCAAATACATGGCAGATGCAGTATAATGTGGATAAATGTGAGGTTATCCACTTTGGTGACAAAAAGAGAAAGACAGATTATTATCTGAACGGTGATAGATTGGGAAAGGGGGAGGTGCAGCGAGACCTGGGTGTTCTTGTGCACCAGTCGCTGAAAGTAAGCATGCAGGTGCAGCAGGCAGTTAAGAAGGCAAATGGTATGTTGGCCTTCATAGCGAGAGGATTCGAGTACAGGAGCAAGGATGTCTTGCTGCAATTATACAAGATCTTGGTGAGACCACATCTGGAGTATTGTGAACAGTTTTGGTCTCCTTGTCTGAGGAAGGATGTTCTTGCTATCAAAGGAGTGCAGCGAAGGTTCACCAGACTGATTAGTGGGATGGCAGGACTGACGTATGAAGAGAGATTGAGTCGATTAGGCTTGTATTTGCGAGAGTTTAGAAGAATGAGAGGGGATCTCATAGAAACCTACAAAATTCTAACAGGACTGGACAGACTAGATGCAGGAAGGATGTTCCCGATGGCGGGGGAGTCCAGGACGAGGGGTCACAATCTAAGGATAAGGGGTAAGCCATTTAGGACTGAGATGAGGAGAGATTGCTTGACCCAGAGAGTGGTGAACCTGTGGAATTCTCTACCACGGAGAGCAGTTGAGGCCAAATCATTAAATATATTCAAGAAAGAGTTCGATATAGTTCTTAGGGATATTGGCATCAAGGGATATGGGGAGAAAGCGGGAACAGGTTACTGAGTTTGGATGATCAGCCATGATCGTATTGAATGGTGGAGCAAGCTCAAAGGGCCGAATGGCCTACTCCTGCTCCTATTTTTCTTTGTTTCTATGTTTCTATGCCATGATGCTTTTTCTATGTCAGTCAGCCTTTCAGGCCATACTTGAGCCACTTTGATAAAGCAGAGGGTGGCGAGTGGCTAATAGCTCTACTCGTGGACAACGCACATACAATGAGAGCAATGTTGACACCAGGAATTTCATGGAGCCAATCACCATTGTTCTCAAACAATGGTTCCATTGCCTGGACTTCTCCAGGGGCCTGGGAGTGGGGGTGCAGGTGGATAGCTTTCCAATACTCGCCAGTGTGTGTCTCCAAATTCGTGGTATCTGCTGCATGCCACACAACCTGGCTCTCATGAGGGTATAACCCTTGCCTCCAGACCTTCAGCGAGGACCTCGGCAGGAGGAAGAGTAAGAGGAGGAGGAACAGTAGAAGGAAGAAAAGGAGGAGGAGAAGGAAGAAGAGGAAGTGAGGAGGACTCTGGCTCCCCTAAAATCATCCCCACATCACCGCTGCTCCACAATTCCCCATCTTTGCATCCCTCTGCTACAGACTATCACAGCATCCTCTTGGTCAAATTCATGAAATAAAAGACACCCCACCACCTCTAAAAAAATCATAGAATCATAGAATGGGGTTACAGCACAGAGGAGGCTATTTGGTCTGTCGTGTTCATGCCAGCTCAGCAAGAGCATCTCAGCTAGTCTCACTCCCCCGTCCTTTCCCTGTAGCCCTGCAATTTTTTTCTCTTCAGGATCTTATCCAATTCCCTGTTGAAAGCCACGATTGAATCTGCCACCATTACACTTTCAGTCAGTTCATTCCAGTTCTTAATCACTCACTGTGTAAAAAGGTTTTTCCTCATGTCACCGTTGGTTCTTCTGCTATTCACCTTAAGTCATTGCCCTCTATTTCTTGGCCTTTCCTCTAACCTTTTTTTAATTCTTTCATGGAATGTGAGCATTGCTGACAAGGTCAGCATTTGTTGCCCATCCCTAATTGCTCTTGACAACTGAGTGGCTTGCCATTTCAGAGGGCAGTTAAGAGCCAACCACGTTGGTGTGGGTCTGGAGTCACATGTAGGCCAGACCAGGTAAGGACAGCAGATTTCCTTCCCTAAAGGACATTAGTGAACCAGATGGGTTTTTAGGACAATTGAGGATAGCTTCATGGTACCATTCCAGATTTTTTAAATTAATTAATGGAACAGTTTCTCCCTATCTACTCTGTCCAGACTCCTCATGATCTTGAACACAACTACCAAATCCCTTCTCAACCTTCTCTTCTCAAGTAGTACAGCCCCAAGTTCTCCAGTCTATCATCATAATTGAAGTCCCTCATCCCTGGAACCATTCTCACAAATCATTCTGCACCCTCACTAAAGCCTTCAGATTTTTCCTAAAGTGTGGTACTCAGAATTGGACACAATATGCCAGATGAGGCAGAAGCAGTGTTTTATAAAGGTTCAACATAGCTTCCTTGATTTTGGACTCTACGCCTCTATTTATAAAGCCGAGGATCCTGCAAGCCTTTTTAACCACTTTTTCAACCTGTCCTGTCACCTTCAATGGTTTGTGTAAATATACCCCCAGGTCTCTCTGCTCCCACATCCAAATCAGAATTGTATCTTTTATTTTACATTGCCTCTTCCTGTTCTGCTTACCAAAATGTATCACTTCACACTCTCAGCATTAAATTCCCTCTTGCCACGTGTCCGCCCATTCCACCAGCCTGTCTTTGTTCACTTGGAAGTCTATCACTATCCTCTTCACAATTCACAATATCTCCAAATTTTGTGTCACGGTAAATTTCAAAATTCTGCCCTGTATACTCAAGTCTAAGTCATTAATATAGATCAAGAAAAGCAGTGGTCCTAGTACCAACCAGTGGGGAAGTCCATTGTATACCTTTCTCCAGTTCAAAAAAAAAGTTCACCCCTACTCTCTGTTTCCTGTCACTCAGCCAACTTTATATCCATGCAGCCACTGTCCTTTTTATTCCATGGGCTTTAACTTTGCTGGCAAGCCTATTATGTGGTGCTTTGTCAAACACCTTTTGGAAGTCCATGTACACCACATCAACTGCCTTATCCTCATCAACACTCTTGTTACATCATCAAAAAACTCTATCAAGTTAGTTAAATACAATACAGAACAACCTTATTCAACACCATTTCCAATAATCCAGGGGATTTACACATGAAGGCAGACCGTTTGGCTGAGGTATTAAATGAGTACTTTGCAACTGTCTTTACAAAGGAAGAAGATGCTACCAAAATTGTAATGAGAGAAAAGGTAGTTGAGACACTAGATGGGCTAAAAATTGATAAAGAGGAAGTATTAGAAAGGCTGGCTGTAACTAAACTTGATAAGTCACCAGAACCAGATCAGATGCATCCAAAGAGACTGAGGGTAGTAAGGGTCAAAATTGTGGAGGCACTGGGCATAATCTTCCATTCCTCCTTAGATACAGGGTTGTGCCAGAGGAATGTAGAATTGCAAATGTTACACCCTTCTCCCAAAAAGGAAGTAAGGATAAGCCCAGCAACTACAGGCTAGTCAGATTAAGCTTTTAGAAACGATAATCCGGGACAAAATTAACAGTCACTGAGACAAATGTGGACTAATTAAGGAAAGCCGGCACAGGTTTGTTAAGGGAAAATTGTGTTTAACTAACTAGATTTGAATTTTCTGATGAGTTAACAGAGAGGGTTGATGAGGGTAATGTGGTTGATGTGGTGCACATAGACTTCCAAAGGGTGCTTGATAAAGTGCCACATTTTCTCATTGGAGCAAAGAAGGATGAGAGGTGACTTGATAGAGGTGTACAAGATGATGAGAGGCATAGATAGAGTGGATAGCCAGAGAATTTTTCCCAGGGCGGAAAGGGCTATCACTGGGGGCATAATTTTAAGGTGATTGGAGGAAGGTTTAGGGGGGATGTCAGAGGTAGGTTCTTTACATAGAGAGTGGTGGGTGCGTGGAATGCACTGCCAGCGGTGGTAGTAGAAGCAGATACATTAGGGACATTTAAGCGACTCTTGGATTGGTACATGGATGATAGTAGAATGAAGGGTATGTAGGTAGTTTGATCTTCGAGTAGGTTAAAGGGTCGGCACAACATCATGGGCCGAAGGGCCTGTACTGTGCTGTACTGTTCTATGTTCATAACAGGCTTGTCAGCAAAGTTGAAGCCCATGGAATAAAAGGGACAGTGGCAGCATGGATATGAAGTTGGCTGAATGACAGGAAACAGAGAGTTATGATGAATGGTTGTTTTCCAAACTGGAGGATGGTATACAATGGAGTTCCCCAGGGATCATTATTATGACTACTTTTCTTGATTTATATTTTATTACCTAGACTTGGGTATGCAGAGCACAATTTCAAAATGTGCGGATGACACAAAACTTGGAAGTATTGTGAACTGTGAGGAGGATAGGAGAATAGAGGATATAGACATTTTGGTAGGAGGAATGAGGACAGGCAATATAAAATAAAAGGTACAGTTCTAAAGGTGTGCAGGAGCAGAAGGGGGTATATGTGCACATGTCATTGAAGATGGCAGGGCAGGTTGAGAAAGTGATTACTGAGGTTCATGGGGTCCTGGGCTTTATAAATGGAGGCATAAAGTACAAAAGCAAAGAAGTTATGATAAGCCTTTATAAGACACTGGTTTGGCCTCCACTGGAATACTGTATCCAATTCCAGGTGCCATAGTTTAGGAAGGATGTGAAGGCATTAAAGAGGGTGCAGAAAAGACTTACAAGAATGGCTCCAGGGATAAGGGACTTCAGTTATGTGGATAGATTGGAGAAGCTGGGGCTTTTTTTTTTATTTGTTTGTGGGATGTGGGTGTCACTGGCTAGGCCAGCATTTGTTGCCCAACTCTAATTGACCTTGAACTGAGTGGCTTGCTGGGCCATTTTAAGAGTCAACCACAGTGCTGTGGGTCTGGAGTCACATGTAGGCCAGACCAGATAAGGATGTCCCTAAAGGACATTAGTGAACCAGATAGGTTTTTACAACTATCAAGAATGGTCATCATTAAACTAGCTTTTAATTCCATATTTTCTTAATTAATTTCAAATTTCACCATCTGCCGTGGTGAGATTCAAACCCATGTCCCCAGATCATTAGCCTGGGCTCTAGGTTACTAGTCCAGTGACATTACCAGTACCTCCCCGTGCTCTCCTTAGAGAAGAGAAGTTTGAAAGATTTGTTGTAAGTGTTCAAAATCATGAGGAGTCTGGACTGAGAAGATAAGGAGAAACTGTTCCCAATGGTGGAAGGGTTAAGAAACAGAGGACACTGATTTGTGAATGGCAGAAGAACCAAAGGTGACATGAGGAAAAACATTTTACGCAGCGAGTGGTTAGGATCTGGAATTGTGGTGGAATGGCCTGAGATTGTGGTGGAGGCAGCTTCAATCATGGCTTTCAAAAGAGGAATGGATAATTATCTGAAGAAAAAAAATTTGCAGGGCGATGGGTAAAAGACTGGGGAGTGGGGCTAGCTGAGTTACTCGCAGAGAGTTGGCACAAACAAAATGGACCAAATGGCCTGCTCTGTGCTGTAATCATTTTATGATTCTTTAATACATACAAAACTCAACTAATCACCCTTATGCATTTTCTCAGTGCCTGTCTTGTGTGTGCCTTTGCGTAGCCTAGTGCTCCTATGCAGTTCTACCCCAACTGACAGAAACATGGCAGATGGAAGGCTGCAGACTTTCAATGTGGGAGACTGCAAATGGCCTTGTAGGAAACCCTTAAGCTGTTCTGGGCCTTGAGGGCCTCAGCATGGACAGCAACATTCTGGGCTGGCTGACAGGCATCAGCAGGGGCACTGGTGGAGTGGCAGTGCTGGGAGCACAATGCTATCATCCTGATAGAGAACAGCAGGTTCCTGCAACATAGAGCCACTGCCACTTTCCTGGAGTGGCGCCTCAGCAAACCTAGTAATCTTCTGGAGGACAAATTACTGGACTGCAGTGATAGCCTGCATGCCCCTTTCAGCATTGGTATCTGCAGCCATGATGTCACCAAGCTGGGCTTGCAGAGCAACTAGCATCAATCTCATGTCCTTAGTCTGAACTTCTACTGCAGCATTCAGATATTGGATGGCTTCTGCCTGCACTACAATGGAAGCTGCGACATTGGCCACTCGTTGCTGCATCATGCTGGGTCCACAAGTGTTCTCATGGAATTGTCCACTACTTCCATGCTGGAAAGGATGGGCTCCAAGCTCTGTGCGAAACCCTGTGCCAAGTTGAAGCCGGACTCCTACAAGCTCCTTGACAGTGACAAATGATCTGTCTATGTGCATGCCATCAAACTTCTCCTGTACGCCCACTGAAGACGTCCTCTGCGTCTCCTGCAGAACTCATCTGCAATCTCACCCCCTGTCCCTGTTTGCAGCCCATTCATGCCCAGTGACTTGCCACGTGCTGATCCTGCTTCTATACTACCCCTTAAAATATGCCAGTATCTGAGATGGTGGCTGCAAGTATCAGATCAAGGAGGGTGTTTCTTCATCAGATGTGTGCTCTTGCTCGTGTCCTTCATCATGAGGCTGCACTGGCTGGCCAGGCAGTAGTTCTTGGGTATTTGAAAGCATAAATGCAGCACAGGAGGGTTGAGATGAGGGAAGGAGGGTTGGGAGGAATGCAAGGGGTCCATGGTCACTCCATGTGCAACTTGCTTTTGTGACAGATATCAGGATGAGGGTGAAGTGGGATTTGGGAAAGTGTAGAAGGCAGGAATATACCATCATCCTAAATGTTCTCAGCGATGAGGGTTGCAATGGTCTCAATCACTGGCAGCCCAATAATTCACAGCACAGTGTCCTCCAAAGGCCCCATGAGATGCAGGCATGCCTGTCTCCTACCAGTTCTCTGCTGCTACCTCCTGTTATGTGTGACTTTGTCCTACAAAAGTAAGGTAAAAATGTCAGTGGATGTGTTGCAAGGTGCTTTGGGGATGTGCCTGTCATAGCTGAATAGCTGGAAGTCTGTGGTATCTGTGACGTCTGAGGCTTGTGACATTGTTAGGTGTGTAAGGGTGAGGTGGAACATATGGATGTTAGATATGAGTCCTTATGGCTAGAGATTGTTGATGGGTGAGTGACAGGGGCATGGTGCATTGAGCAGTGGTACAGTGGGTAGGATATGGCATTTGAAAATGCATTCTCTGACCTTGATCATGAGATCATTGAACTTTTTGTGGTACTGCAGCCAGGTCTTCAGGGCAACACTCCTTGAATTGACCTCCGTGGCTACCTTCTCCTATTTCCTTCGCGATGTATGCCTGGAGGGCCAACTGGCCCCCTGAGACAACAGGACATCTCTCCTTTTCACCTCCTGGACTCAGCCCTCTGTCTGGTCTGCTGCTCCATTGGTATTCTTACTCCTTCTTTGAAACATTTTTTGATAAAGTTCCACCAGCTGCTGCAGCCAGAATGCGCCTTCCCTATAAGAGGAGCAAGTTGCCTTTAAGAAGTGCAGGCTAGCTGTAACGTGTGCTAGCCATGCATGCACCTGGGCCTCCTGCTGAGCGTGCAGCCAGTCAGCATTGAGTTTAAAAGTTTGCATGCAGCCTGCATCACCTTGCCTCGACACAGGGTAATCATGCATCGTGATCCCTATATCTGAAAACCGTCACTATGGAATTTTAGCCCTAAATTTTTTAATGGTGTTATAAATTTGGATACACATTGAATGGGGTTCCAAAGTTCATCCCCTCATCCTCATCGCGGAACCTAGGCAATGAGTAAGAAAGGGTCATTCGAAACAGGGTGAAGTACGGTGAGACTCTTTATGTCCTGGGCCACTCAGCTACCATGAAGACCTATTAAGAACCCTAGAAATAAGCAGATGGGGCTCTGGCAAACAAATCCTCAACGGTAGAACAGGCGGAGGAAGATGTGTCATCTGAAATATCTCAACAGCTGTTCTGGCGGACTCCTTGGTTTCCTTGCCATTGGATCAAGGAGTCATCCTGTCAAGATACGTGTGGAAGCTGGTGTGCAATAGTTTCTCCACGTTAAAAAATGTCACACGCAGGCGTCTTCCTTTCCGAGCACATCCTCCAAGCCCTTTGGCGACCAGCAAATGGCGATGGAAGCAGGTTTGTGTTGTCTGGAAGCTTCTAATCATGATCTGGCATGGAGGCATCTAGCACTTGGATGAGGCAGGGGTACCTTTCGGCAGCTGTACCTGTGACTGAGCAGTTCTGTTTAGGATCCACTCTGCTCACCTCTTATTGGGGAGGGGGCTAGAAAAGGTGTCCTAAACATAGTCTGCCACACCGCTCCTGACTGGATACCTGCATCCAGAGAGATCACCTTTTCCAGTAGAAATACAAAAAAAACACAGATAGTAAAATAAAAACAAAATACTGTAGATGCTGGAAACCTGAAATAAAAACAAGAACAAGGCCATCTCAATTTCTCTGTCCCCCTCACTCACTCTAACCTGTCCCTCTCTGAACTTGCCGCATTCCGTTCTCTGAGGTCTAACCCGACATTGCCATCAAACCTGCAGACAAGGGTGGTGCTGTTGTTGTCTGGCATACCGACCTCTACCTTGCAGAGGCTCAGCGCCAATTCTTACACACTTCTTCCTACTTCCCCCGGACCATGACCCCACCACCAAAATCAAGCGACTGTCGTAAATACAAGAATTGCTGGAACCACTCAGCAGGTCTGGCAGCGTCTGTGGAAAGAGAAGCAGAGTTAACGTATCGGGTCAGTGACCCTGCTTCCGAACTTATCCGCGTTCCGAAGAAGGGTCACTGACCCGAAACGTTAACTCTGCTTCTCTTTCCACAGATGCTGCCAGACCTGCTGAGTGGTTCCAGCATTTCTTGTTTTTATTTCAGATTTCCAGCATCCGCAGTATTTTGCTTTTAATCAAGCGACTGTCCACAGGACTGTCACTGACCTCACCTCCTCTGAAGATCTTCCCTCTACAGCTTCCAACCTCATAGTCCTGCAACCCCGGACAGCCTGCTTCTACCTCCTTCCCAAAATCCACAAACAGGACTGTCCTGGCAGACCCATTGTTTCAGCCTGTTCCTGCCCACTGAAATTATTTCTTCCTATCTTGACTCTATCTTTTCTCCCCTGGTCCATTCTCTTCCCACCTATATATGTGGCTCTTCTGATGCTCTACGTCATTTTGACAATTTCCAGTTTCCTGGCCCCAATCGCCTCCTCTTCACTGTGGACGTCGACTCTCACTACACCTCCATCCCCCACCAGGACAGTTTGAGGGCTCTCCGCTTCTTCCTTGAACAGAGGCCCAACCACCACCCTCCTCCGCCTGACTGAACTTGATTTCACATTGAACAACTTCTTCTTCAACTCCACTCACTTCCTTCAAGTAAAAGGTGTTGCTATGGGTACTGGCGTGGGTCCTAGTTATGCCTGTCTTTTTGTGGGATATGTCGAACATTCCTTGTTCCAGTCCTATTCAGGTCCCCTCCCCCAACTCTTTTTCCGGTACATTGATGACTGTATCGGTGCCGTTTCCTGCTCCCACCCAGAACTGGAAAACTTTATCAACTTTGCTTCTAATTTCCACCTTTCTCTCACCTTCACATGGTCCATCTCCAACACTTGCCTTCCTTTCCTCAACTTCTCCGTCTCCATCTCTGGGGATAGGTTGTCTACTAATATTCATTATAAGCCCACTGACTTCCACAGCTACCTTGACTACACGTCTTCACGCCCTGCCTCCTGTAAGGACTCCATTCCATTCTCCCAGTTTCTCCATCTCTGAAGCATTTGCTCTGATGATGCAACCTTCCATGACAGAGCTTCTGATATGTCTTCTTTTTTCCTCAACCGAGGATTTCCCCCCACTGTGGTTGACAGGCCCCTCAATCGTGTCCAGCCCATTGCCCACACCTCTACCCTCACCCCTTCACCTCCCTCCCAGAACTGCCTCAGGGTTCCCCCTGTCCTCACTTTCCACCCCGCCAGCCTTCATATCCAAAGGATTATCCTCCGCCACTTCCGCCACCTCCAGCGTGATGCCACTACCAAATGCATCTTCCCCTCCCTTCCCCTGTCAGCATTCCAAAGGGACCGGTCCCTCCGTGACACCCTGGTCCACTCCTCCATTACCCCCACCACCTCGTTCCCTTCCCACGGCACCTTCCCCTGCAATCGCAGGAGGTGTAATACCTGCCCATTTACCTCCTCGCTCCTCACCATCCAAGGTCCCAAACACTCCTTTCAGGTGAAGCAGCGATTTACTTGTATTTCTTTCAATTTAGTATACTGTATTCGCTACTCACAATGTGTCTCCACATTGGGAAGACCAAACACAGACTGGGTGACCGCTTTGCAGAACACCTCCGCTCAGTCCGAAAGCATGACTCCAAGCTTCTGGTTGCTTGCCATTTCAACCCCCTGGCCATTTCAACCCCCTGCTCTTATGCTTACATCTTTGTCCTGGGATTGCTGCAGTGTTCCAGTGAACATCAACGCAAGCTCGAGGAACAGCATCTCATTTACCGATTAGGCATGCTGCAGCCTGCCGGATTGAACATTGAGTTCAATAATTTCAGAGCATGACGAACCCCCCTTTCTATTTTTATTTTTAGTTATTTTTTCTTTTTCCTTTTTATTTTTTATGTGTTTATTTTATTTTAGTTTGTTCAGTTTGTTTCTACTGTGCAGACCCACTGTTTTTTTCATGTTTGTGCTTGGGGCCAGGCTGTTTAGTTTTCTGTCAATTAACACCTTATCTGTACTAATGCTTTGTCTTTCACCACACCATTAACATACCGTTTGCCTTTGCTCCATGATCTTCTGGTCAGTTATTCTCTGTGACCATGTCTTGTTAACACCTCATTTGTTATCTCTTGCCCCACCCCCACTTTACTTGCTTAAAACCTATTACATTTCTAGCCTCTGCCAGTTCTGATGAATGGTCACTGACCTGAAATGTTAATATTAACTCTGCTTCTCTCTCCACAGATGCTGCCAGACCTGCTGAGTATTTCCAGCATTTCTTGTTTTTATAACACAAACAGTAAATGGATCCTAGAACATCAGGATCCTAATGGACACACTCACAAGTGAATGCCTGGAGTGTCGCACTGCGTTTGATGCCCAAGAACTCTGGCAATATGATAGCAACATCACCGCTCTGAGTGAGACCCAGTGAGCTGGAGACAGCAGCTCAAGAAACACCAAGGTGATTATACTTTCTTCCGGAAGGGAAAATCAGAAGAAGAACACAGAATTCACAGAGTGGGATTTGCCATCAAAATAAGCTTGTCAACCAGCTTCATAAGTTCCCTCTTGGAAGCAATGAGCGCCTCATGATTCTTCATCTCAAACTAGCAAGGAGCAAATACGTCACCATGATCAGTGCATATGCCCTAACTCTAGACACTGACAATAAAACCAAGGAAGATTTCTATGCTAACCTTGACAAAGCTCGCTGTGGTTTTCCGAAGGAGGACAGGCTTATTCTTCTTGGCGACTTCAACGGCAGAGTTGAAAGATATTCCAGTCTCTGGAATGGAACCATTGGCAGGGAAGGAATTGGAAATGTCAACTCCAACGACATTCTTCTCCTTACAAAATATGCAGAACATGGGCTTATCATCACCAATACCCTATCCAGCCAGAAGAACAAGTACAAACCGTTATGGGAAAGACATCTAAACACAGGCAACTGATCGATTACATCATTGTCCATGCCCAGAATCTCAAAGATATCCACACCACCAAAGCAATGACAGGAGCTGATGACTGCTGGACCAATCACCGACTTATCGTTCGATCATGTCCAACAAACTGGCTCCCAAATGACGGATGCAACAGAAGAGATGCCCACGAAAGATCAGCATCGAAACTCTGAAGGATCCAATCAAAAGAGATAGTTTCCAACAATGCCTGAGGGAAAAACTTTCAAACTTCAATCAAGAACAGAAGAAGCGTGTCTACAGCACTTGGGATGTCCTTAAATCCACTTTCATCAACACCTGCAAAGATACACTTGAATTTTCTGTCAGGAAACATCAGGATTGGTTTGATGAAAATGATCAGTATATCAATGAACGGATTGATTGCAAGTGCAAGACTTTCTGTGCCTGGCAGAATGACCCAAACTTAAAGCAAAAGTTGGCTTACCAACAAGCAAAGGCAGAGGTACAAAGAATCACCTGCAACATGAAGGACAGGTGGTGGGCAGACAAGGCAAAGGAAATCCAACATCTCGCTGACATGAATGATATACATGGCTTCTTCACTGTCACAAAGACTATTTATGGCCCAAATACTCAAGGACCAGCTCCTTTGAGGCCTAAGGATGAGGGAGATCTGATCAAAGAAAGGGAAGCTTTCAACACTCGTTGGAGGGAGCATTTTGAAGACCTTTTCAAACAAGACAAGAGTGTTTTCAACTCCATCCCACAACATCCAGTTAGAGATGAGCTCAGAACTGAGCCAACGCCTATGGAGGTGATGAAAGCCATCACACAAATGAAGAGCAACAAAGTGGCAGGAGGTGATGGAATCTGCGCTGAAATCTTTAAGCACAGATGAGAGGAACTAACATTACAGCTCCATGCCCTCATCCTAGAGATCTGGAACGAAGAAGAAGTCCTGAATGATCTCAAGGACGCCATGGTCCAATTTTCAAGAAAGGGGACAAATACAACTGTGGAAATTACAGAGACACTTCCCTGCTCTCCATTGCAGGAAAGATCATTACAACTATCCTTCTGAACTGACTCATTACGCTTCCTGAAGAGCTACTGCCCGAATCTCACTGTGAGTCATCAAGAGGCACTGCTGACATGATTTTCACAGCTCACCAACTACAAGAAAAATGTTACGAACAACATCAACCTCCTTACATAGCATTTTTTGACTTGACAAAGGCCTTCGACTCTGTAAATCGTGAGGCACTCTGGAAGATTCTGTTGAAGTATGGATGTGCTCCAAAATTTGTCACCATCCATTGCCTGCTTTCTATGAAATGCAAGCGGTGATCCTTAGCAACAGATCCATTGCAGACCCCTTTGAGGTTAAAACAGGAGTTAAACAAGGTTGTGTCATCGCCCCATCTCTTTTTTCTATCTTCCTAGCTGCCATGCTCAGTCTGATTAGAGACGAGTGCTGGAGTGCAGTTTATTTATCGAATGGACAGTAAACTGTTTAATCAGAGACGACTCCAATCAAAAACTAAGACCACCCTGACTTCATTCATTGAGCTCCAATATGTTGATGATGCTGCAGTAACTGCTGTGACAGAAATGGATCTTCAGAGAATCATCAACATATTTACTGCGGCATATGAGAAGATGGGACTAACACTCAACATTCAGAAGACCAAAGTCCTCCATCAGAAGGATCCCGACCATACAGTACAGGGCTGAAACGTGTACAACATACAGGAGGCACCTCAAAGCACTGATATCATTTCATCAACGTTGCCTGCGGAAGGCCCCACATATCAAGTGGAAGGACAGGTGCACCAACATCAATGTCCTTACAAGCAGGCACCACAAGCATCGAGGCTATGATTATCCACCATCAGCTTCATTGGGTTAGACATGGAGTTCAGCTGTCAGATACCAGGCTCCCAAAGCAGGTGGTCTTCTCCCAGCTCAGTGAGGGCAGACACATCAGAGGAAGACAGAAGAAGCGCTTCAAGGATGTGCTGAAAGCCAGCATGAAGAAATGCAACATTGACATCAACTCCTGGGAGACCATCGCCCTGAACTGAACCAGATGGAGGCAGAGTCTATGGGAAGGATCCCAGCATTTTGAGATCCAACGATGACAAAATGAAGAAATAAAGCAAGAGTGGCGAAAAGAACAAACCATAACCCAAACTAATAATACACAGCCAGACATCCCACATGACAACAAATGTCCTATATGCCATAATGTCTGTAGATCCCAAAACGCCCTCATCAGCCTTCTTCAGACTCATGGAAGACAATCATCCTTTGCCTGCAAGGGATAGCCAATCCTAATAACCCTAAGTGGGGTGTGGTGCGTGGTGAACCATGAGCGGGAAACCATAAACGGCGAACAGCAAACCGTGAGCTGGGAGTGGGGAGCAGTGAACCATGAGCAGGGAGCAGTGAACTATGAGCGGGGATTGGGAAGCAGTGAACCATGAGCAGGGAGTAGTGAACCATGAGAGGGGAGTAGTGAACCATGAGCAGGGAGTGGGAAGCAGTGAACCATGAGCAGGGAGTAGTGAACCATGAGAGGGGAGTAGTGAACCATGAGCAGGGAGTGGGGAGCAGTGAACCATGAGCGGGGAGTGGGGAGCAGTGAACCATGAGCGGGGAGTAGTGAACCATGAGCGGGGAGTGGGGAGCAGTGAACCATGAGCGGGGAGTAGTGAACCATGAGCGGGGAGTAGTGAACCATGAGCGGGGAGTGGGGAGCAGTGAACCATGAGCGGGGAGTGGGGAGCAGTGAACCATGAGCGGGGAGTAGTGAACCATGAGTGGGGAGCAGTGAACCATGAGCGGGGAGTGGGGAGCAGTGAACCATGAGCGGGGAGTGGGGAGCAGTGAACCATGAGCGGGGAGTAGTGAACCATGAGTGGGGAGCAGTGAACCATGCTCGGGGAGTGGGGAGTAGTGAACCATGAGCGGGGAGTGGGGAGCAGTGAACCATGAGCGGGGAGTAGTGAACCATGAGTGGGGAGTAGTGAACCATGAGTGGGGAGCAGTGAACCATGAGCGGGGAGTAGTGAACCATGAGTGGGGAGCAGTGAACCATGAGCGGGGAGTGGGGAGCAGTGAACCATGAGTGGGGAGTAGTGAACCATGAGTGGGGAGCAGTGAACCATGAGCGGGGAGTGGGGAGCAGTGAACCATGAGCGGGGAGTAGTGAACCATGAGCGGGGAGTGGGGAGCAGTGAACCATGAGCGGGGAGTGGGGAGTAGTGAACCATGAGCGGGGAGTAGTGAACCATGAGCGGGGAGTGGAGAGCAGTGAACCATGAGCGGGGAGTGGTGAACCATGAGTGGGGAGCAGTGAACCATGAGCGGGGAGTAGTGAACCATGAGTGGGGAGCAGTGAACCATGAGCGGGGAGCAGTGAACCATGAGCGGGGAGTGGGGAGCAGTGAACCATGAGCGGGGAGTAGTGAACCATGAGCAGGGAGTGGGGAGCAGTGAACCATGAGCGGGGAGTGGGGAGCAGTGAACCATGAGTGGGGAATGGGGAGCAGTGAACCATGAGTGGAGAGTGGGGAGCAGTGAACCATGAGTGGGGAATGGGGAGCAGTGAACCATGAGTGGGGAGTGGGGAGGAGTGAACCATGAGTGGAGAGTGGGGAGCAGTGAACCATGAGTGGGGAATGGGGAGCAGTGAACCATGAGTGGAGAGTGGGGAGCAGTGAACCATGAGTGGGGAATGGGGAGCAGTGAACCATGAGTGGGGAGTGGGGAGGAGTGAACCATGAGTGGAGAGTGGGGAGCAGTGAACCATGAGTGGGGAATGGGGAGCAGTGAACCATGAGTGGGGAATGGGGAGCAGTGAACCATGAGTGGGGAGTGGGGAGCAGTGAACCATGAGTGGAGAGTGGGGAGCACTGAACCATGAGTGGGGAGTGGGGAGCAGTGAACCATGAGTGGGGAATGGGGGGCAGTGAACCATGAGTGGGGAGTGGGGAGCAGTGAACCATGAGTGGGGAATGGGGAGCGGTGAACCATGAGTGGGGAGTGGGGAGCGGTGAACCATGAGTGGAGAGTGGGGAGCAGTGAACCATGAGTGGGGAGTGGGGAGTAGTGAACCATGAGTGGAGAGTGGGGAGCAGTGAACCATGAGTGGGGAGTGGGGAGCAGTGAACCATGAGTGGAGAGTGGGGAGCAGTGAACCATGAGTGGGGAGTGGGGAGCAGTGAACCATGAGTGGGGAGTGGGGAGCAGTGAACCATGAGTGGGGAATAGTGAACCATAAGCAGGGAGTGGGGAGCAGTGAACCATGAGTGGGGAGTGGGGAGCAGTGAACCATGAGTGGAGAGTGGGGAGCAGTGAACCATGAGTGGGGAGTGGGGAGTAGTGAACCATGAGTGGAGAGTGGGGAGCAGTGAACCATGAGTGGGGAGTGGGGAGCAGTGAACCATGAGTGGAGAGTGGGGAGCAGTGAACCATGAGTGGGGAGTGGGGAGCAGTGAACCATGAGTGGAGAGTGGGGAGCAGTGAACCATGAGTGGGGAGTGGGGAGTAGTGAACCATGAGTGGAGAGTGGGGAGCAGTGAACCATGAGTGGGGAGTGGGGAGCAGTGAACCATGAGTGGAGAGTGGGGAGCAGTGAACCATGAGTGGGGAGTGGGGAGCAGTGAACCATGAGTGGGGAGTGGGGAGCAGTGAACCATGAGTGGGGAATAGTGAACCATAAGCAGGGAGTGGGGAGCAGTGAACCATGAGTGGGGAGTGGGGAGCAGTGAACCATGAGTGGAGAGTGGGGAGCAGTGAACCATGAGTGGGGAGTGGGGAGCAGTGAACCATGAGTGGGGAATAGTGAACCATAAGCAGGGAGTGGAGAGCAGTGAACCATGAGTGGGGAGTGGGGAGCAGTGAACCATGAGCGGGGTGTGGGGACCGAGGAGTGGTGAACCATGAGCAGGCTGAGAGAGAGACAAACAGAAAGGGAGGTGAAAGAGAGACAGAGAGAAAGGAGGGAGAGAGACAGAGTTGGGGGGTGGTAGTTATGGGGTGAGAGTGACAGAGAGAGAGGGGGGAGAGAGATCAAGTGAGAGGGGGCGAGAAAGCGGGGGTGAGAGACGCACAAACAGAGAAAGCGCAGGAAGTGTGAGAAGAGAGTTAGGAGGGAGAGATACAGAGAGAGGGAGGGGAGAGAGACACAGAGAGAGGGAAGATGGAGACAGAGAGAGAGAAAGAGAGACAGAGAGAGCATGGTGAAAGAGACAGAGAGAGAGGGGGGAAACACAGAGAGAGGGAGTGGGGAGAGACAGAGAGAGAGAGGGAAGAGAGAGACAGAGAAAGCGTCGCGAGAGAGACAGAGAGTGACGGAGAAGAGAGGCACAGAGAGAGGGAGGGAGAGAGAGACACAGAGAGTGGGAGGGGAAAGAAAGAGAGAGCACGGACAGAGACAATGAGGGAAGGGAGAGAGAGACAGAGACCGACGAAGGGGGAGGAGAAACACAGTGAGAGGGAAGAGAGAGACAGGGAGAGCACGGGGGGAGAGAGATATAGAGAGAGGGGAGAAACGCGGCGGGGGAGAGAAAGACACAGAGAGGGAAGAGAGAAAGAGAGCGCAGGAGTGAGAGAAACAGAGAGGGAGGGGGAGAGAAAGAGATCAAGTTCACTCCTGACTATCCGGAATACTTCGCATTGCTACATCAAGTGTGCTGGCAGACCATTGACTACTACTGCAAACAAAAACATTTCCAGGTATGTCACGAAGTCAGTGTTTAACCTGGTGACAAGAAAGTAAGTCAATAAATTAGTCTTCTCATTTAAAGCATCTTCACAAAAATGCACATCAGTTGTTGTTTTGATTAATAGTAAGATACATTTTTAATGCCTTTATCTTTCTGAAATTTCCTCACCTGCCCCCTTTGTGGGACAAAATTTGTAATATGGCACTCCATGCTAAAAGATTGGACACCCATGTGTAGAATGTGCACACTGCTGCCACTGTGCCTCGGTGGTACAGGGAGTGAATATTTAAGGTGGTGCCTGGGTGCCGATCAAGCAGGCTGTTTTGTCTTGGATAGTATCAAACTACTTGAGGGTTATTGGAGCTGCACCATCCAAACAAGTGGTGAGTATTCCATCATACTCCTGAGTTGTGCCTTGTAGATAGTGGACAGGCATGGGGAGTCAGGTGAGTTACTTGCCGCAAAATCCCCAGCCTCTGACATGCTGCAGTATTTATGTGGTTGGTCCAGTTAAGTTTTTGGTCAATGGTAACCCCCAGGATGTTGTTGGTGCGAGAATGCATTGGTGATAATGCCATGGAACATCAAGGGGAAATGGTTAGATTCTCTTTTGTGGGAGATGGTCATTGCCTGGTAATTGTGTGGCATGACTGTAACTTGCACTTCTTGAAAAGGAAGGCAATGAATGGCTGTGAGTCTGTCAATAGAAGACAGACATGTCCCAGAATCGAACCCGGGTCTCTGGAGCTGTGAAGCTGCGGTGCTAACCACTGCACCACTGTGCCGCCGGATTAAACTCCATCTGCCATTTCTCCACCCAAGTCTCCAACCGATTTATATCCTGTTGTATCCTCTGACAATCCTCATCATTATCCACAACTCCACTAACCTTTGTGTCGTCTGCAAACTTACCTTCAATGTCTGGTGCTCAAAGTTCATTGTGGGTTAAATTGTATAAGGGAAGTAATCCTTTTGTCTCCACAAGCACTGTCTGTTAATGCGCAAATATATTTGCAGCCAAGGCCCTGATGATTTACTTTTTAAACAAGTCCTTTCTTCACTTCAGCAACAGTTTTCAAATCAATGTTCATAAGACAATATTAATGCGCATCATTCTTGGCAGGTGGGGGGTCTGCATGACACTTCAAAGCTTGTTTTTTTAAAATGGGGATTCCTTGACTGACGGCACACTGACTCACCCGATTGCAGGAATTACTTCCAGCCTGTCGTTCTGAGCTCTGTCTTCTACAGCTGGAGGCAAGTTCTTTTTTTTCCACCTTTAGAGTCAGCGGCCGGAATTTTACGCCATCCCAGTGGGTCGGATGGTGGCGTGGGGGCGGCATAAAATTGAGCCGCAGGCTCCAGGAGGCCTAACCACCCCGATTCAGTCTCCGACCAAGTTTACGGAGGTCCGGCGGGGGGCGGGGGTGAGAAGCGGCCCGCCCGCCCAAGGCCAATCAAGACCCCTTAAGTGGCCACTTAAGGGCCCTCGCCCGCCTCCACGGGTATTTTACCCATGGCAAGCGGGTGTGCCGGGGACGTGAAAGGCCACCCAACTATAGCTGT
Organism: Heterodontus francisci; assembly: GCF_036365525.1. Classification (NCBI taxonomy): domain Eukaryota; kingdom Metazoa; phylum Chordata; class Chondrichthyes; order Heterodontiformes; family Heterodontidae; genus Heterodontus; species Heterodontus francisci. Next base: position 88,577,540 of record NC_090375.1, read on the forward strand.
TGGCCTTTCCGCACCCCGGGGGAAGGTGGGCTGGCAATCAGGCACAGGGTGCCCGATTGAGGGCCACCCCCGCCTGCCAACCCAACCCCGGGATCCAAGACGCCCCCTCCCCCCAAACGACCACCCTAGCCTCACCAGGGCACGACCGATTCCCCTGGTGAGGCTGCCCAAACTTACCTTCTGTCCCGGTTCCATTGCGTCCTCCTCAGTCGGCTGGACTGAAGTCCCAGCAGTGGCCACTGCTCCCAGTGGCGCTGCTGAGACTAAGAGCTGCCGGCCCGCTGATTGGCTGGCAGCTCACTGAGGCGGGACCTCCTCCCTCAAGTGGGTGGAAGACCCGCCTCGGGCCAATTGAAGCCTGGGGATCTGTAAAATGCGGGACTGATCCCCAGGCTGGGCGGGAGCGGGATCGGCACAGACATTTACGGTCGGAGTCTGGCTCCCGTCCGCCCAGCATAAAATTCCAGCCAGTATTTCTTTTGTACTTGCTCTGTTTTAGCTATAGGAAGGGTTGTAATGAAAGATGTTTTACCTGCGGTCTTCAAACGTAGACTTTGTCTTTTCACCACAGCTGCCACCACGTAATGAGTTCTTTGTGTTGTCTGATGCACCATAAATGAGCTGAATGGAGTCCAGTTATGCTGAAGATCTCTAACAGGTTTATTAACAGCTAACAAGTATATACAATACTGAAAAAACTATTTATAGAACTTGCCTCTAGGTGCTACAGTTGCAGAGTGACACTGGCTTGTAGTCATGTGACTACAGATTGGTGCTTAGCTCATTAGCATACTGAGATCTTAAAGGGACATCACTTTTAAAGGCAATCATACAACAGAGGGAGTGTGTGAAATGTCAGTAATTATTATAATTTTGCATACTGCTACCTACAAAAAGCACATCGTATTATTATCTCATAAAGACTATCTCTAACAACAGAGATTTGTGAAGTAAGCTTTGCTTTATTGTAAAAATGGCTTCTTAGTCAACATGTTGAATTAAAACCTACTGCTCCTCAAGTGTACTAAAAATGCAGAGAACTATTTTTCTATTCCATAATATATAATCAAGTAATTAAGTGGTGTGTGCATTATTTTAATGGTATACTGTCTAGGAGGTCAATTTATCTAATTTAGACACAGCACATTCTTCAGGTTTTCTGAGGAGAAAAAGTGCTGATCAGCTTTTGACTGCAGATTGGCCATGTGCCATATTGGAAATGAAATGTGATTCTGATTCCGTCTGATGGATGGTTGCCACAGCAGTTCATTTCCCATGGCGTCTTCTGTTTTTACCAGCCAGCTTTGCATTCTGCTGCAGCAACCAATCCTTCGGACATGGGTAAATCACAGCATAACAAGAAGAACTCATATTATCCATTACCAAAAATGACAAGGCTACAATCTTTCACTTTCAGAGATCACATACTTAAATAAAAATTATAACATAGTGCATTTTCAATGTTGTTCTTGTTTTGTGGGTGAAAATATAGCTGAATAGAATATCTCTGAGAGCTATGGTGGGATTAAATGACTGGACTGAAACAGACTGAATAATAAAAGAAACTTTTGACAAATATTCAAGATCAAAACCTGTTCATGAGTCAAACTCTACACAAAATTTATTATGTAGAGAAAAGTATTACAAAATTTTAGGTGTGAAAGTACCTTGTGTAACTAACCAGATCTAGATATGTTGAGGATTGGGCTCATGACGAGCAAACAATGTTTAACTCAGAAAAGTGAAGTGTTATGCATGTGGGCAGGACAAATAAAAGCATCTCAAGAATAGTAGAAAATTACACGACCATACAAACATACAAATTAGCAGCTGGAGCAGGCCATTCAGCCATTCGAGCCTGCTTCGCCATTTGATAAGACCATGGCTGATCAGATTTTGGGCTCAACTCTACTTTCCTACCTACCTGCTATAACCTTTGGCTCCTTTGTCAATCAAGAATCTATCCAACTCAATCTCTGCTGCTCTCTGGGGAAGAGAATTCCACAGACTAACAACCCTCTGAGAGAAAAAAAACTCTCCTCATCCCCATCTTAAATAGGCGACCCCTTATTTTTAAACTGTATCCCCTGGTTCTAGTCTCTCTCATATGGGGAAACATCCTCTCAACATCCACCCAGTCAAGACCCTTCAACATCTTATATGTTTCAATAAGATTACCTCTCATTCTTCTAAACTCCAATAGATACAGTCCAAACCTGTCCAACCTTTCCTCATAAGATAACCCCTTCGTCCCAGGAATCAGTCGAGTGAACCTTCTTTGAACTGCTTCTAATGCAAATATATTCTTTCTTAAGTAGAGACCAAAACTGTACGAGTACTCCAGATGTGGTCTCACCAATGCCCTGTACAACTGTAGAAAATCAAGAAGCAAAAGAGAGGGAAGAACTTCCTCCCTCGATCACTATCAGTCGTGAAAATGTACCAGAAAAATTACTGGGACTAAAGAATCTGATGGTCTGCACCCTAGGGTTTAAAAGAAATGGCTACAGAGATAATGGATGCATTGGTCATAATCTTCCAAAATTCCCAAGTTTCAGGAAAGGCCCCAGTAGATTGGAAAACCGCAAATGTAACACCTCTATTCAAGAAAGGAGGGAGACAGAAAGCAGGAAACTATAGGTCAGTTAGCCTAACAGCTGTCATTGGGAAAATGTTAGAATTCATTATAAAGGAAGTAGTAGCAGGACCTTTAGAAAATCGTAATGCAATCAAGCAGAGTCAACAGGGTTTTATGGAAGGGAAATTGTGTTTCACAAATTTATTGGAGTTCTTCGAGGATGTAACAAGCAGGTTAGATAAAGGGGAACCAGCAGATGTAATGTATTTGAATTTCCAAAAGGTATTCGATAAGATGCCAGATAAAAGGTCACTACACAAGATAAGAGCTCATGATGTTGGGGGTAATATATGGATAGAGGATTGGCCAACTAAGAGGAAACTGAGAGAAGGGATAAATGGGGCATTTTCAGGATGACAAACTGTAAGTAGTGCCACAGGGATCAGCGCTGGGGCTTCAACTATTTATGATCTATATTCGTGACTTGGATGAAACGACTGAGTGTATTGTAGCCAAATTTAACACAAAGCTTGTTGTGAGGAGGACACAAAGTGTCTGCAAAGGGATATAGATAGGTTAAATGAGTGGGCAAAAATTTGGCAGATAAAGTATAATGTGGTAAAATGTGAACTTGTCCACTTTGGCAGGAAGAATAGAAAAGCAGAATATTATTTAAATGGAAGGAGACTGTGGTACAGAGGGATCTGGGTGTCCTTATACATGAATCACAAAAAGTTAGCATGCATGTACAACAAGTAATTAGGAAGGCAAATGGAATGTGGGCCTTTATTACCGGGGGATAGAGTATAAAACTAGGGAAGTCTTGCTACTACCGTATAGGGCATTGATGTATGTACAGTTTTGGTCTTCTTACTTAAGGATGGATATACTTGCATTGGAAGCAGTTCAGAGAAGGTTCACTAGGCTGATTCCTGGGATGAAGGTGTTGTATTATGAGGAAAGGCTGAGCAGGTTGGGCCTATACTCATTGGAGTTTAGAAGAATGAAAGGTGATCTTATTGAAACATATAAGATTCTGAGGGGGTTTGACAGGGTAGTTGCTGAGAAGGTGTTTCCCCTCATCGGGGGAATCTGGAACTAGGGGACACAGTTTCAAAATAAGGAGTCTCCCTTTTAAGATGAAGATGAGGAGGAATTTCTTCTCTCTGAGAGTCATTAATCTTTGGAATTCTCTTTCCCAGAAAGCAGTGGAGGCTGGGCCATTGAATGCATTCAAGTTAGACCGATTTTTGATCTACCAGGGAGTCAAGGGTTATGGGGGCAGGCAGGAAAGTGGAGTTAAGGCCACAATCAGATCAGCCATAATCTTATTGAATGGCGGAGAAGGCTCAAGGGGCCAAATGGTTGACTCCTGCTCCTACGTTGTATGGTCTTATGACCTTATGAAATCCTGAGCAAATGTACACCTTTCAGGGAAAAGTACTAAAGCCAGTGGAAAAAAAGATTTTGGTGCTCTGCTGAGAGATTACAAAAGACTCACGATCAATGTGGTAAAGTGATAACTAGAACAAACAAGGTGTGGGGGTGTATTGATAACACAGTTGACTATAAGACGCAGCATACTATTTTGTCCTTGTACAAGATCTCAGCTAGGTCTCAGTTAGAATACAGTATTCAGTTTTATTTTCCTCTTATGGCAGGCAGCAATGCAGCCTTGGATAGGTTGCAGAGGAGGGCTGTAAGACTAATAATAGTTTAAGACATCTTAGTTACAAAAATAGGTTCAGAGAGCTTGGTTTCTACAGATTGCAAAAGCTTAGACTTATAGATTTCATCGAAGTTTAGAAGATAATGAAGGGAATAGATTGTGTTTGTGTAGGTAGTTCATTCTACTAAATAGGTCAGGAATCAGCAAGGGTCATAATCTCAAATTATGTAAAGGCAGAGCTGTGTTAGATTTTTAGGAGGATCTTTTCCTGGAGAAGAATGGACCTGTGAATCAGGCTGCTGACTCTTAAGGTAAGGCTTACTATCCTTTCCTCCTAATCTCTCCAGTATTACCTAGTTTCTCCTCTTTCCCTTTCCCCATTGTTAATCTTGAAGACTGTATTATAAAGTCATTACAGCACAGAAGGAGGCTATTCACCTATCGAGTTCATGCCAGCTCTCCGTAGAGCAATCCAATCAGTCCCCTTCCCCGCCTCTATCCCATAGCCCTGTAAGTTTATTTCCCTCAAGTGCCCATTCAATTTAATTATGAAATAATTGATTGTCTCCACTTCCACCACCTTCGTAGGCAGCAAGTTCCAGGCCATTACCACTCCTCACATTCCCCCGCATCTCTTGCCCAAAACCTAAATCTTTGTACCCTAGTCCTTGTACCATCAACTAATGGGAACAGCTTTTCTTCGTCTATCCTATCCAAATCTGTCATAATCTTGTACACGTCTATCAAATCTCCGCTCAATCTCCTTTGCTCCAGGAGAACAACCTCAGCTTCTCTAACATAACCTTGTAACTAAAATCCCTCATCCCTGGAACCATTCTGGTAAATATCCTCTGCACCCTCTCAAGGACCCTCACTTCCTTCCTGAAGTGTGATGACCACAACTGGACACAATACTCCAGTTGTGGTCTAACCAGAGCTTTATACAGGTTCAACATAACTTTCCTGCTTTTAGGAACATAGAAACATAGGAACATAGGAGCAGGAGTAGGCCATTCAGCCAATCGAGCCTGCCCTGCCATTCAATATGATCATGGTTGATCTTCCACTTCAATGCCCTTTTCCCACACTATCCTCATATCCCCTTATATCATTTGTATTTATATATCTGTCAATCTCTTCTTTTTGTACTAAATACCTCTATTTATGAAGCCCAAGATTCAATATTCTTTGCTAACTACTCTCTCAATATGTCCTACCACTTTTAAAGATCTATAGACATGAACCCCAGGTCCCTCTGTCCCTGTACTCTCTTTATAACTGTACCATTTAGTCTATATTGACTCTCCCTTTTGCCAAAATGCATCAATACACATTTCTCTGTATTAAATTCCATCTGCCACTTGTGTGCCCATTGTGGAGATGGATTCCTTGGAGGACTGAAGTGATTCCATAGATGCTTGACCTTTTTTAAAGGGTCAGTGGAAGGACTCTGTTTAAAAAGAACATTTACTGGATGTCACATATCTTCAGCTAAGTAAACAACAAGTGCCTTCTGACTATGGGAGTTGTTCACAAGAGAAGTAACATGTCAAGATTTATGTTGCTCGAGAGTGGGTTTCATTTTTGAATACTGTTTTGAGTCAGTTGGGTTTGTAGCCTGTGGAAAGAAACACCCAGCTCATCTTTTCTCCATCTCTCTGAGAAACCCTGAAAAATCCAGTGTGTGATAGCTGTAATGCCTGATGCTGCATTTCTCCTGAGAAACTTTTGGAAGACTTTTATCAATATCTCCTGAACAAACTGCTTCTGAAAAGATCCCAGTGACCCGTTTATGTGCACTCGGATGCCAGACTGTATGCCATCTGGAACATAACATATCTTATCCTTTTTCTTCAAGAATTAACAAGTACTTTGGTCAAAGCATCTTTATCCAGTATGTGTGTGTGTGTGTATGTGTGTGTGTGGTGTGTGTGTGTGTGTTGGGTATTTAGAAAGGAATGTATATATTTACTGTCATATTTCAAACTGTGTGTTACAGCTTTGCATCTTTATTGACTAAGTCTTGTTTTATAATAAATTAATACTTTTGTTGTTACTTAAAGAAACCTGGTTGGTTGATTTTATTCTGAAGCTAAATAGATAGAGTATATAATTGGCTACCTCAGTAACTGGGAACACATTTAAATATATGCTGTGACCTGTGGAGAAGTGGAACTAGAGAAAGAGACAACGCGCTCTTTCCGCCTTGTTCGTAACAATGTATATCAAAAAAAGCAGTGGTCCTAGCATTGAACCTTGGGGAACACCACGGTCTACCATTCCCCACTCTGAAAAACACCCATTTACCACAACTCACTGTTTTCTGCCCTTAAATCTACTGTTTTTTAATCCAAGCTGACACTGACTCTCCTATTCCTATTATCACCTATTTATCTAAAATCAACATCTTGGGAGCCTCCGCACGGAACAACTCTAGTAATATCTGGTCTGCTTTGCTTGTTCTTTCATTCTGTCGTACAAGTTTTAATCCTTCTTTGCTATCTAATTTATCCTCTTCACAAGGATATTGGTGTCCATTCGGTTGAAGACCATTTCTTGTGCACAGCTTTTGTCTTTCCCACAATTTGTCCAAGAAGCTGAGATCCTCCCTTCATATATCTATATGGATAGCAACTGTGCCACAGCCACTGTGCATGTATATGTGTGTCCAGAAACTGCAGTGAACAACAGCAGATATCAACTGAAGGGGAATTCCAACATTAATCTTCAACTGGTTATGCTGTGGCATGAATAATCTTGTTCGCCAGAGCTGGCGGGCAGCCATAAAGACGGGGCTAAAATGTGGCGAGTCGAAGAGACTTAGTAGTTGGCAGGAAAAAAGACAGAGGCGCAAGGGGAGAGCCAACTGTGCAACAGCCCCGACAAACAAATTTCTCTGCAGCACCTGTGGAAGAGCCTGACACTCTAGAATTGGCCTTTATAGCCACTCCAGGCGCTGCTTCACAAACCACTGACCACCTCCAGGCGCGTATCCATTGTCTCTCGAGATAAGGAGGCCCAAAAGAATGGATAGCAACTGTGCCACAGCCACTGTGCATGTATATATGTGTCCAGAAACTGCAGTGAACAGCAGCAGATATCAACTGAAGGGGAATTCCAACATTAATCTTCAACTGGTTATGCTGTGGCATGAATAATCTTGTGGGTAGAAAACTTATAACTCCAAATAAAAATCTTACGAAAGCATCTGTCAGCTGCATCCAAAATCATGCAGAAGGTGATCCCTCTATAGTTATTCCAGACAAACCTATCGTAGTGTCCAGATGAAGCAACAAAAAAAAAAATCCATATTGTACTGTGTTTGGAATAGTGAAGTAGTTCACTGGAATGTGCTGTATTTGAAAAGCTTGCTATTATTACTTGAACATCTTACATTCAACGTTCCTCTCTTAGCTTCTCAAATTACTCTTTTTAATTTTTTTACTTAAAATAATTTACTTAATCCTGCTGCCAACAAGATTGCGTTCATGCTTTAAACTGCTTGTCTTTGGGCTTGATTTTGAGGCCCGGCCACAGCTGGGATCGGAGGCAGGCAGGCGCCAAAAATAGCCCCATAGCCAACATGCCAGTTCCCCAGCTCCAACCCACCCCCAGGACATTTTTGCTGAGGTGGAATGGGGTGCTGGCAGGGCTACCCAACTGCATGCTGTGGGTAGCCGACACGGCTCATTAAGGGCCACTTAAGACCAATTAAAGGAGGCCGACTGGGATTTTTCAGTCAGCCTCCACATTCCCGCGGGCAGCAGGGGCCAGTTTAACTGCCTGGAGGCGGCCTCCCGGCGGCTGACCAAGGGATCAGCAATCCAGGTAGACTTCGAAGCCCTCCCTGCCTGCCTGGGTGCTACAGCAGCCTGCTGAGGGGATTCAACCCCCTACAGTGGTGGTCTGGCTGCAAAAGCTATTTTTAATTTAAGTTTAAAAAAGTTGGAGAGTCCATTTTGGGGCATCCTCTCCCTTACTTACCCTCCATTGCAGGTTGCTGCTCCTTTCAAGCTAGAAGGCCTCTGATTGGAACTAGAGCTTCGAAAGCCCACCCACCATCCTTAATTGGATAACGAGCCCATCCTTTAGCCATAATTGGCTATTCCAATGACAACCACATTGAATGACTGTTTCCCACACAGTTTGGGCATCTGATCCACATTTCAGCCTGACAGCGGGATTCAGAAGCCCACGGGGAAAATCCTGCTAGTTATCTATAACACTACTTTTTTAATACCTCTTAAAAAACCACATTGGATTCAACTTAAGAGTAACACTGCCTTTAAAAGTATTTTCTCACCTTGTTTTTTCTGAAATCCATTCTCCATCTTTTCTACCAAGAGGCAGATTGTTTCCTTTGCTTCTAACAATGTTGCTTTGAAATCAGTCTTATGGAGGTATATGAGAGTGGGCTTTAATAACTTTCCTTCCCTCTTGTAGTATCAGACCCCAGAAAAAAATTCACTATGTGGCATGTCAAATTACATCAAGTCTGTGCTGTAGTGAACCCTTTGATCACTATGTCAGAACAGGCGGACAATTTCCCAGGCAAAAGCAGTTAAAAACTAGAACAAATATAACAAGCGAATCACAACAGCATTCATTGAAGTCTTGTCAAATTTATACATCTATGCTTCCTCTTCACTTTCCACTGTGAGTCACTTGAATGCAAACTCCAATGTCTCTGCGCGCCACAAATACGTTTTCATCTTATCCTTGAATGTCACTTGTAAATTTAGTCCTATTTATATTTTTGCACCATCAGGATACCTAGAATCAAGGGAATATGCAGTTGATAGTGGTTCTCCAGGCTAACAATTTTAGCAAGGATGCTGGGATCTTATGCAAGTTTTGCCTACAGGTCAGTGCAGACTCACCCAGGTTGTCAGCCACTTCTGTGCTGTTCGTAAACTCTGTGGTCAAGTGAATGTACCACCTACCTCTTCTGAAGTTTCATGTAAAAAGTAAAACAGAGGATTTAACTTTGAAGGCTCCTAGAGTTCCTCTGCTCAGATTTCATTCCTATCTAGGTCGAGTGCCTTTTCTTCAGCAAATAGTGGATCTGAGGGACTCTGACTGTTGGAATAAGCAAGGACTTTTCCCCTCCACTTTATTGCCTGAAATTGGGTAATGTAGTGGAGGGAAATGAAGGGAAATTGAGTGTCACACCAGCTTTCCCCAGACGGGCAACTGAAGATGCGGGAGTGCCGGCCGCCACGCTGAAGATCACGACAGGCCCAGAAGATTTCAGGTAAGTTTATTTAAATTTATTCAAGTCATTCATTTAAATATTTAGATTCAGTTCCCATTACCCAGCGGCAGGGGTGCCGCCATGGAGCCTCGCTGTCGCCGAGAGGATCGGGCCAGGCTCTCCCAGCATGGTCTCCGTGGCGGGCCACTGCCGGACCTATATTCCCTCCCCCCACCGCTATGGAGCCCAACATCGTGGGCTTGGTAAAATCCAGCCCATTGTCTCTGGAGATGGCTTGATGGTCTAACATTGTCACACAACGGGGAACGTTTGCTATCCCCATCAACATTTCCAATCATGAATGGTCTCCAAATATCTTTACTTGCATTTCCATCCTCATGAGGCCTACGTGTCAATCAGTTATTGTGACTCTGAGTCTGTCTTAATTGAAATTCAGTAAGGTAGTTATCAAGACATCCTGTCTCATAACAAAGCCATTTCTGTTATAGTTGTTACAGCAAACATTGTCGTCCACCATCTCCCCACTACAGTATACAAATATACTTTTCACATAACATGATTCCAAACACAAGGTTCATAACTTAATTCTACTATTGATTACATTGATACAGACACATAGGGGCAAATTTTACGGAACCCCCGACGTCAGGGTTTGTGGTGGGTGGAAGGGGGGCTATAAAATGACTCCGGGAGAGGCCCGCCACAGGCCTCAACGCCGGGAAGGCCCGGCCCCATATTGCCGGTGGCGAGGCCTTGTGGCAGCCCCCACGTCGTTCAGCAGCAGGATCAAAGTTTAAACATGCTAATTAATTAAAATTGAAGTATTAATCATTTACCCACTCCCACCGTCGATCTCGGTGCGATATTCATGCCAGTGGCCGGCACTCCCACACCTTCGGATCTCCGTCTGAGGGTGATCGGATGGAGATCCAAGGCGGAACACTGGTGGGGAGGGGGAGCAGGTAAGTTTTCAGGGCGGGGGGGGGATATGCGGGGAGCAGGGTCAAATGTCTCTGATTGGTCAAGGGGGTGGTGGGAAGGGGTAAAGTTGAAAGTTTGCGAACTTTGGGACGGGGAAGGTCGGGAGCACAAGGTAAGTGTTTTGGTGGGGAGAGGGCAAGTAATGAATTTGAAAGTCATTGGGGGTTGTGGGAGCTGGTCGGGATAACTTTATTTAATTTTATAAAGTCATTTTTCTTTAAATTAAAAAGAAGGGCTGGAAGCCCTTTAAAAATGGTGTCGGTGCCTGTGCAGTGGCACCTGACGCCGTTGCTGGAGACAGACTTCCCGCTCCCTCCACGCCACCTTTAACATTGCGGCGGCTCCGTGAAGCTCAGCCCGCATGTGTGGGCCGCCATTGTTTACGGCCGCCGCCATGAGCCCATAGTATAACTATTACCGAGCATAACCGCAGCTTCTCTTAAAATCATTTTACTTTAAAACTAGCACCTAGTGAATTGTATCAGGCCATAACTTGCACAGATTCATTGAACTGATTAAACACGGCAGTTGTTAACCCCTTAGTTCCTACACCTCTCCCTGGCCAGTATTTGAGGCTGAACTAGACCATTCGCAACTGTGGTGTCGTATTTGACCCTGGCGTGAACTTCCGACCACATATGCACTCCAACACCAAGACTGCCTACTTCCACCTCTGTAAATTCGTCCCTCTCCGCCCATGCCTGAGCTCAACTGCTGCTGAAACCTTTGTTACGGTTAAACTTTATTGTTGCATTGTGCTCCTGGCTGGCCTCCCATCTTTCACTCTCCATAAACTTAAGCTCATCCAAAACTATGCTGCCATATACTAACTCACACCAAGTCCCAGTCATCCGTCGCTGCCGTGCATGCTGCCCTACATTGGCTCGCAGTCTAGCAATGCCTCAATTTTAAAACTGTCATCCTTGTTTGCAAGTCCCTCCGTGGCTTCGCCTCTCGCTATCTATGTACCTTCCTCCAACCCTGCAAACCTCCAAGATCTCCATGTTCTTCCAATTCTGGCCTCATGTGCATTCCTGATTTTAAATGCTCCACCATTAGTGGCAATGCCTTCAGCTGCCTAGGCCAAAACCTCTCTGGTTCTCTACCTCACTTTCCTCTTTAAGATACTCCTTAAAGTCTACCTCTTTGGTCAAATGTCCTAATATCTCCTTTTGTGGCTGAGTGTCAAATGTTGTTTGATAATGCTCTTGCAAAGCACCTTGGGACATTTTACTATGTTAAAGGTGCTATATAAATGCAAGTTGTTGAGTCTATATATATTTCTTTATAGTATCAATTTAAGCATCATTGATGACAGACTTTATGCAAAGCATGCAACATTGACCATTGTAATAATATATATAACGACTTTCTGCTGTGAGGCAATCCTTTCACAGTGCACGGGACACAGTGATTATCCCTGGGTGCATGACAAGCCAAATTTTTTCTTCTGTGAAGGATTCACTGCAGCTCACAGTCTAGGTGAAAGCCTCTCTATACCTTTCTTCATCACTGTTCGTGGAACTCAGCATTCTGCTGCAGCAACTTCCTTTTGTCTCTCAGGCTTTACTTAAGCTTTATTACTTGAAGCAAGGATGTCATATTGAAGGAAGTGCTTCAACTTTGCAGAATTAACACCCTAGTAACCTTGCAATTTGTATTGGTAAGTACCAGTTACCCTATTTCTTTTGGGCCTCCTTATCTCGAGAGACAATGGATATGGGCCTGGAGGTGGTCAGTTACCCTATAGCACAGCACATTCTATCTGTAGTCAACTGTCATTCAATCATGTACTTTGAGTCACCATTATTCTGGTTACCTTTCATTTGTTGGAACCTGTCAACTTTCATGTCTGCTTGTCTCATTCTGTAGTGCAATATTTCATCGCAAAACAATACTGAGACGAAATAAAAATGATAAATTGCATTCAATTAGAGAATGGGCAGTCAGTGCTGGATTGCCAGATGGCCAGTGCATTCAAAGCTTCCATGTGACTCATTTCTTCCCACCTGCCACAAACACACTTTTAAATTAATTTGTAAAAGTAATATAACATTTCTTGACTTCTTGACACTTTCACGGAGTCCAGACACTGCAGAAAATAAAGAGGTGTTCAGAATTATGAGGGATTTTGATAAGGTATATTCCCTACTTGTTATTCCAACCTCAACATTCTTATCATCCTTCAACACGGATTCTACTTCATTTTCATTAATTTCACTCAAAAACCATCTGTTTAAATGCTTTGATGGTAAAAAAGATTATATAACTTTTAAATTTATTATTTCTTAATATTTTCCTAATCTTTTTAAACCATTTCCTTGTACACGAGTGCAAAACAGTATTTAGGCAATGATTAATTACTTTAAGATATTGTGGCTTAAGGATATTGTCATGTTTGAAAAATTAAAGCTAAAATTTACACATATATAAAGCAAAGCATTGCAATGCTAAACTAGCAGATTCCTTCATCAATTAAGTCAGCCACAGGATCTCTGCTGCTGCTCTGATTAACCCTTTCCCTACTGGTCCATTACAGTCTCCATATCTATTATCCATCAACTCCTATGGGGTTGGATTAGGACTTCCACTGCCACTCTGCCCCGATCATGATCCCAGTCCAGTTTCCTGTTTCAGGGTTATTAAATATTCATGGTGAGCTCTGGGCCCACCAGCAAGCAGGAGCCTGATATCATTTGGGTTAAGTTACAAAGACAAGTTGCATAAACTTTGTAAATCCTTGAGGTTAGACGGTTGACGGCTGATTTAATTGTGGTGTTTAAACTGATAAAAGGGTTCAATAGGGCAGATGCAGATAAACTATTTCTTCAGATGGTGGAGTCCAGAGCAAGACCATTCAGGAATGAATTCAGGAAGCAATTTTTGACACAAAGAGTAGTGGAAATCTGGAACTCCCTGCCTCAAAATGATGTGGATCAATTGAAACTTTCAAGATTCACATCAACAGATTTTTATAAGGGTATCAAGGAATATGGATCAAAGGTGGGTAAATGGAGTAGAAGTACAGATCAGCCGTGATCTAATTGAATGGTGGAACAGGCTCAGGAGCTGAATGATCTTCTCCTGTTCCTATGTTCCTACCTGTAGCACTTAGGAAAATCCAGGTGTTGACTGTCACTCCAGCATCAGAAGAAGCAGGAGGCCACGGCTTTCAGCAGATAAAGGATTAGGCCAAAATGGAGGGAAAAACAGCAATTATACCCTTTCCCTCCATCTAGAGACTTCAGGGCCTTCTCTGCACTACCCCAGCGATCCTAAGAATTATAAGGAAGAGCAGCGGATGGAAGGCAAATGGGCTGGGAACCCAGGCCTTGCCTTCCTACTAGAATTTGCATATGGTAAGGGCTGATTGAGGTACATTAAGATCAGGGCAAGGAGATGGCAGTCAGTCTCCCCACCCGCTTTTCATTTAAAAATCTTGGGTCTCTCTAAAAAACATCACACTCGCCTGTCATATAGTTCAGGCTAAATTCCAGACTCATTTTTATTGTATGTATAATTATACAGAAACAAAAATATATGAACAGATAAGATCACAATAGATTTCTGAACTTTCATAGAAAACTTCTATTTGGATAAGTCTAATGAAACAGACACCAAGCCTGGACATGAGAGATTAGGATCGAAACTGAGGTCAGATGAATGGATTTTGAGGAGATCTTTAAGGTGGAAAGAGAGGTGAAGCAGTTTTGGAAGGCAGTTCCAAAAGTTGAAGCTTTTATCATGAAGGCCAGGATGAAGGGAGGGTGAGTCAAAACAAGTCAAAGTCAAAACAATGGCATTTTCTGGAGGGGATATAGAGCTGAAGGAGATAGTAGAGATAGGGTGAGGCAAGACTATGGAGGAATTTGTAGATGAAGAAGATAATGAATTGAGTGCATTGGAGGGTGGGAATCAGTTTAGATCAGTGAGGATGTGTTACCAGAATTTAGTGTGGAACAGAATAAATTTAACAAGTTGATATTTACAGAGGGTGGAGAATGGGAGGCTCGCAAAGGGTGCATTAAAATAATTGAGGCTGAAGGCAACAGCAGTATGTATGATTTTCAATGAGGGACATATTCTGGTATAGCAGAGATGAACAGTGTTGTGGTGGTGAAAATAAGCAATATTAGTGATGGATAGGATGTAAGATCCAAGGCTTATCTCAGGGTTGTACAGGACATCCAAAGTGTGAAGAATTTAAGAGATAAACGGAAATCGCAATGGAGAGAAGAACAGAACTTCTTCAAGGTAGGCACGACTGCAAGAGAAGTGGCAGTGAATTAAACAGTAAAATAAAAGCAAAATACTGCGGATGATGGAAATCTGAAATAAAACCAGAAAGTGCTGTAAATACTCAGCGGGTCTGGTGGCATCTGTGGAGATTCTCTGCTGAGTATTTCTAGCACTTTCTGTTTTTTTTTCAGATATTCAGCAACTGCAGTATTCTGCTTTTCTTTTACTATTTAATTCACTGCCACTTCTCTTACAGGAATGCCTACCTAGAAGAAGTTCTGCTCTTCTCGCCAATGGGATTTTTGTATGAAAAGTTTATTTCCGTCTGAGGGAGTTTCCAAGAAGGGCACTACAAAATATGCTCATCTGATATAAACAGGGGCTACATCTAGGAATAGAGTCCCATGGATAAATAGAGAGATTAAAATTTAACAGAAATCCAAAAGGGAAGCATATAATAAATCTAGGGCTAGCAATACTACAGAAAGTCATGAGGAATATAGAAAGTGTAGTGGGGAGTTGAATGAGAAGATTAGAAGAGCTAAATGCAATTTTAAAAATAGGCCATCAGATTATATAAAAAGAAATAAGCACATTAAAATTAAAATAGCTAAATAAAGGATGAGACCAATGAGAGATGAAGAGGGAAATCTAACTGGAGGATGAAGATACAGGAGAAATATTATACAAATATTTCCATCAGTTTTCCGAGTGATGGTGGAAATGAGAATATAGATGTAATAGAGAAGTATGTGGAACAATTGTTAGAGAACTTAAGATGGATGTGTCATTGGGTCCTGAAGAATAAACCTCAGGCTATTGAAGGAAGTCAGAAAGGAGATAGCAGAGATAAAAACAAGAAATGCTGGAACCACTCAGCAGGTCTGGCAGCATCTGTGCAAAGAGAAGCAGAGTTAACGTTTCGGGTCACTGGTGCTGCCAGACCTGCTGAGTGGTTCCAGCATTTCTTGTTTTTATTTCAGATTTCCAGCATCCGCAGTATTTTGCTTTTATAGGAGATAGCAGAGGCTCTGAACACAATTTTGCAATCCTCCTTAAATATGTATATTGTACTGTAGGACTGTAGACTAGCCAATGTGATATCTCTGGTCAGGAAGGGAGAGAATAATAAATTGTGTAACTATGTTCTAGTTAGTCTAACATTAGTTGTGGGCAAACCTTTAGAATATATAATTCAAGATCACAATAGTGAGCATTTGGAGATGTGTGGGTTACCAAATATAGCCACCATGGATTTGTTAAAGGCAAGTTGTGTTTGACAAATTTAATAGAAAATGTTTTGGATATGCGACTCAATGGAAATATAAAGGACATGCAGTACACGTCATAAATATGAATTTTCAGAATGTATTCAATCAAATGTCTCACAGGAGGCTTGTTAAAATAATCCAAGCCTTTAGTATAAGAGGAAATGTAACAGCATGGATGGAAAATTCACTGTCAAATAGGAAACAAAATATCAGCATTAATGGGTGTGTGATTAAAATGTACCTTTTTTCTGAGTTGAATTTCTTAAATTTATATTTGATATAGCTTAAAACAGCATTTAAGAGGTTAACACCCACAATCACACAAATGCAGCTCGTCAGCAGGAAAACATCAATTCAGGGTAGACTAGTTGTTTTGGAAAGAACTCAATGAGGTGAGAATTTTCTATAGCCCAAACCATGGTTGTCTGAACTTAAGTGGTAATTGTGTAATCAACCTGGGGCTGATGCATTGAATCATAAACAATGTTGCCATTGTCAGGGGTTGCCTTCATTAATTATTAATGACCAACTGTTTGTTCAACTCAAATTATGAGAGCTGTAGCGTTCTGCTGCTTTTGTTTCAGGATTCTGCACGGATTTCCACAAGTCACCACGTCACCAATAAAAGGACAGGCCCCAGCCTAGGGCTGTGACTTTATTTGACAACAGTTTCTAATGTCTTTTTGGCATGTGACAGGACCATTAATTGGCTGGGTTGTCAATGATGGACAGGTTTCGTTCAGAGACTGGCTTTTATCAGAATTATATTGGGAGTCCACAGACTGTGGGTGAATTTACACCGAAGAGCTGCAAGTGTCAGCTGTGGCTCAGTCCAGTGCTGCACTGTTGAAGGTGCTGTCTTTCAGATGAGATGTTAAACAAAGATCCATCTGCCCTCTTAGGTGGATGTAAAAAATCCCATTGCACTATTTCAAAGAAGAGGAGGGGAGTTATCCCCAGTATCCTGGCCAATATTTTCCCCTCAATACACATCACAAAAACAGATTATCTGGTTATTCTCACATTCCTCTCTCCTCTCTCTCACCACCCCCTGTCACTCTGCCCCACCCTCTCTCCCCCTTCCCTTTTCTCTCTCTCTGTCCCCCCATGCACGCTCTCTCTGCCTGTCCCCCGCTCTCTCTGTCTGTCCCCTGCTCTCTCTCTGACCCCCACTCTCTCTCTCCCCGCTCTGTTTCTCTGCCCTCCCTTCTTTCTGTCCCCCTCTCTCTTTCTCTCTCTGTCCCACCCATCCCTCTCTCTCTCTGTCCCCCCTCTCTCCCCTCTCCCACTCTCCTCTGTGTCCCACCCTCCTTCTGAAAGGTCACAGACCTGAAATGTTAACTGTTTCTCTCTCCACAGCTGCTACCAGACATGTTCTGTATTTCCAGCACTTCCTGTTTCTTTTTCATAAAAAGGGAGAATGTTCAAAGTAAACTAGTCACAACAGCAGTGAACTGCAATAAAAAAAAAACAGGCAAAGCAAGTGTTTTGCCACGGGCACACATCATTGAAATGAAACAGAACAGATTTTGAGTACTGAATGTATTTTGGAACTTGTACATTTGTTAACTACTGAAAAATTATTTAAAAATTGCTCTGCCTCCAAGTTTACATCCCCTTTTTGGTCCCTAATTGGCCTGTCATGCACAGAAAGAGCCGTGATGAAATAAACAATGAAATGTCTTATTATGAATTTATGAATTTAAAAAGCCAACTGCTAAACAAAACCACAAGAACATGGCCACTTATAAACAGTAAACAGTCAAAATGGAGTAGCAGTAACGTGACCCCTCCTGTACTGAAAATAAACAAACTTATCTGCCAAAATGGAACTTGTTAACCTCATCTGAAATAGCTCTGGGGAGAACCCCCTTGAAATTGAAAGAAGGACTATTGCATATTAATGACTGTTACTGACATGATTAACAAAAGATGCAGGAGACAGTCTGACTCACAGCCAAAACAAGAATGAATAGGTGTAAAGTAACCACATCATAATAGAATGGTCCCCTGTCAGCATTCCGAAGGGATCGTTCCCTCCGCGACACCCTGGTCCACTCCTCCATTACCCCCACCACCTCGTCCCCGTCCCAGGGCACCTTCCCCTGCAATCGCAGGAGGTGTAATACCTGCCCATTTACCTCCTCTCTCCTCACTATCCCAGGCCCCAAACACTCCTTTCAGGTGAAGCAGCGATTTACTTGTACTTCTTTCAATGTAGTATACTGTATTCGCTGCTCACAGTGTGGTCTCCTCTACATTGGGGAGACCAAGCGCAGACTGGGTGACCGCTTTGCGGAACATCTCCGCTCAGTCCGCAAGCAGGACCCTGAGCTTCTGGTTGCTTGCCATTTCAACACTCCCCCCTGCTCTCATCTCTGTCCTGGGATTGCTGCAGTGTTCCAGTGAACATCAACGCAAGCTCGAGGAACAGCATCTCATCTACCGATTAGGCACACTACAGCCTGCCGGACTGAACATTGAGTTCAATAATTTCAGAGCATGACAGCCCCCCATTTTACTTTCATTTTTAGTTATTTTTTCTTCCTTTTTACATTTTTTACAATCTTTTTTTGCATTTATTTCATTTCATCTTAGTTTGTTCAGTTTGCTTACCCACTGCTTTTTTCAGGTTGTTTTTCTTCAGGTTTGCACTTGCTGCTGTTCAATATTCAGTGTATTCACACCTAATCTGTACTAATGCTTTGTCTTTCAACACACCATTAACATATTGTTTGCCTGTTCTCCGTGACCTTATGGTCAGCTATGTGGCCTGGTCCAATCTGCACCTTCTCCTTTGTTATCTCTTGCCCCACCCCCACCTCACTTGTTTATAATCTGTGATTTTTCTAATATTTGTCAGTTCCGAAGAAGGGTCACTGACCCGAAACGTTAACTCTGCTTCTCTTTCCACAGATGCTGCCAGACCTGCTGAGTGATTCCAGCATTTCTTGTTTTTGTTTCAGATTTCCAGCATCCGCAGTATTTTGCTTTTATAATAGAATGGTACCCATCCAGACATCAATAGATAGCCATTGATTTCACATCCTGGTCCATTGTCTGGTTACATCAAGGGAGAAGGCCATGTATCTCCCAACAGAAACTCTAATGTGATGGATTTTTATCTTAAATGGTAGCCCTCTGGACATAGAGGAAAGATCAAGCCAACAGCTTCAGAAAGCAGTCCAGCCAGAGGCTGTGGAAAGAGACCAAGCCAAGCAAGAAGAAGCCCTGCTACTAATTCTACCCTTCAACTTGCTGCAGCAGAGAACGGAAAGTGCCACCAGCTCTGAAATCATAACTACCCGAAATTTACAACTGTTCAACAAGTTCAAGACTTCAAATCCCCAGGCCTGCACCTTTAAATAAGAATGTCCTCCTTAGAAGATTCAACAGGTTGATCGTAAACCACAAACCCCTACCTCACTTTGAAGTACATCCTTCCCTTTTCTCTCTATCTATTCTTGTTTATGTGTGCATGATTGAGGTTGTGACCATTTTGGAAATTGTGTCAAAATAAATAGCTATCTTTTGTTTAACCTACGAAAAACCCATCATTTGTCTGTTTATTTGACTCTAAAAACACTCAGGGACTAACTCATCATTTTTAACAAAACACGTTTATGGTCAGTTGGGAGGTGAACAGTGGGAACCACCAACACCCCTTTCCACATGTCCGTAACAGGCCCCACCCCTCCTCTTACTACCTGTCTACTATTTATATGCCTATAGAAAACTTCTGCATTTCCTTTAATGTTAGCCACCAGCCTCTTTTCATACATTCTCTTTGCCTCTATAATTTACTTTCCATTTCCCCTATGAACTTTCTATATTCAGCTTAATTCTCACTGGTATTTTTAAAAATTTGTTCAGGGGATGTGGGTCAATGGCTATGCCAGCATTTATTTCCCATCCCTGATTGCCCTTGAAAAAGTGGTGGTGAGCAGCCTTCTTGAATCGCTGCAGTCCTTGGGGTGTAGGTATACCAACAGTGCTGTTAGGAAGGGAGTTCCAGGACTTTAACCCAGCGACAGTGAAGGAATGGTGATATAGGGCTGATTTTATGTCACTGCAAAGAGCGGGATGGTGGCGGGGGATGGCGTAAAATGGAGAAGGAGGCCTTTCTGACCCGCTCCCGCCACGACTTTACGCAGGGCAGCGAAAAATGGCCTGCCTGCCCCAGGCCAATCAAGGCCCTTAAGTGGCCACTTAACGGCCACTTAAGGGCCTTTGCCCGCCTCCACGTGGATTTTATGCATGGCAAGTGGGCGTCCTAAACCCCAGAGAAGCTGCGTGACAAAAGCAGGCGGCTCTCGAACGTCCCGGGGGGTCCCTCATGATCGGGCATCCTGTGCCCGATGGAGGGCTGCCCCCGCTACCCCAACCACCCCCAATACCCAACACACCCCCCTTTCCCCCCAATCGGCCACCCTTGCCTTGCCGAAGCCCGACCAATTACCCACAGCGAGACAACCAAAACTTACCTTTGTCCCAGGCTCCCCTTTTGTTCATGCTAGGCTGCAGTCCCAGCAGTGGCCACTGCTCCTGCTGATTGGCCAGCAGCTGTATTAGGTGGGACTTCATACCTCAAGCGGATAGAAGTCCCGCCTCACACCAACTGAAGCCCGGCAACCCGCAAAATACAGGTCGGATCCCCAGGTGAGGCGGAAGCGGGTTCGCCACTGCCTTTTCAGTCAGTGACTGGCTTCCATCCACCTATGGTTAAATCCCGGCGATAGTTCCAAGTTAAGATGGTGTGCGGCTTGGAGGGGAACTTGCAGGTGGTGGTGTTCCTATGCACCTGCTGCATCTGTCCTTCTAGGTTGGAGAAGTCACAGGTTTGGGAAGGTGCTGTTGAAGGAGCCTTGGTGAGTTGCTGCAGTAAATCTTGTAGATGGCGCACACTGCTGCCACTGTGCGTCGGTGCTGGAGGGAATGAATGTTTGTAGATGGGATGCCAATCAAGCGGGCTGCTTTGTCCTGGATGGTGTCGAGCTTCTTGAGTGTTGTTGGAGCTGCACCCATCCAGGCAAGTGGAAAGTATTCCATCACACTCCTGACTTGTGCCTTGTAGATGGTGGACAGGCACTGGAGGTGAGTTATTCGTCGCAGAATTCCCAGCCTCTGACCTGCTCTTGTAGCCACAGTATTTATGTGGCCGGTTCAGTTCAGTTTCTGGTCAATGGAGACTGGCAGGATGTTGATAGTGGGGGATTCAGTGATGGTAATGCCATTGAATGTCAAGGGGAGATGGTTAGATTCTCTCTTGTTTGAGATGGGCATTCCCTGGCACTTGTGTGGCGTGAATGTTACTTGCCACTTATCAGCCCAAGGCTGGATGTTGTCAGGTCTTGCTGCATATGGACACAGGCTCCTTCAGTATCTGAGAACTTGCGAATGATGCTGAACATCGTGCAATCATCAGCAAACGTCCCCACTTCTAACCTTATGATGGAGGGAAGGTCATTGAAGAAGCAGCTGAAGATGGTTGGGCCGAGGACACTTCCCTGAGGAACTCCGACAATAGTGTCCTGGGACTGAGATGATTGACCTCCAATAACCACAACCACCTTCCTTAGAGCTCGGTATGACTCCAACCAGCAGAGACTTTTCCCCCTGATTCCCATTGATTCCAGTTTTGCTAGGGCCCCTTGATTCCATACTCAGTCAAATGCTGGCTTGATGTCAAGGGCAGTTGCTCTCACCTCACAACCAGACATCCGTCATATGCACTATTTTTCTGCTTCATTCTGCTCTCCTTCTCTTTCATCATCCAGGGAGCTCTGGCTTTGCTTGTCCTACCATGCCGCCTCATGGGAATGTACCTCAACCGTACTTGAACCATCTCCTCTTTAAAGGCAGCCCATTGCTCTGTAACAGTTTGCTAATCTTTGATTGCAATCTCTCTGCGCCAGATCTGTTCTCACCCCACTGAAATTGGCCCTCCTCCAATTAAGTATTTTTAATCTGGATTGTTGCTTGTCTTTCTCCATAACTAATCTAAATCTTACGATACTATGATCACTGTTCCCAAAATGTTCCCTCCTGTCACTTGATACACTTGACCCACCTCATTCCCCAGAACCAGATCCAGCAAAATGCCTCCTTCCTAATTGGGCCAGAAACATACTGATCAAGAAAATTCTCCTGGCGCCCTTCAAAAACTCCTCTCCCTCTTTGTCCTTTACACTATTGCTATCCCATTTTATATTCAGATAATTAAAGTTCCTCACTATCACTACTCTATAGTTTATGCACCTTTGTAATTCTTCGCTCAAGTTGTTTTAACCAGACTCCAGAAGCTGGCTAAGCGTGTCCATCCTGAGGCACAGTGCGGCTTTCGAGTAGAGAGATCCACCATTGACATGCTGTTCTCCCTTCGCCAGCAACAGGAGAAATGCCGTGAACAACAGATGCCTCTCTATGTTGCATTCATAGATCTCACCAAAGCCTTTGACCTCGTCAGTAGAAGTGGTCTCTTCAGACGAATAGCAATGATCGGATGTCCACCAAAGCTACTAAGTATCATCCCCTCATTCCATGACAATATGAAAGGCACAATTCAGCATGGCGGCGCATCATCAGACCCCTTTCCTATCCTGAGTGGTGTGAACCAGGGCTGTGTTCTCGCACCTACACTGTTTGGGATCTTCTTCTCCCTGCTGCTCTCACATGCGGTCAAGTCGTCAGAAGAAGGAATTTTCCTCCATACAAGATCAGATGGCAGGTTGTTCAACCTTGCCCGTCTTAGAGCGAAGACCAAAGTACGGAAAGTCCTCATCAGGGAACTCCTCTTTGACGATGCTGCATTAACATTCCACACAGAAGAGTGTCTGCAGAGACTCATCGACAGGATTGCGGCTGCCTGCAGCGAATCTGGCCTAATCATCAGCCTCAAGAAAACGAACATCATGGGACAGGACATCAGAAATTCTCCATCCATCAATATCGGCGACCACGCTCTGGAAGTGGTTCAAGAGTTCACCTACCTAGGCTCAACTATCACCAGTAACCTGTCTCTCGATGCAGAAATCAACAAGCGCATGGGAAAGGCTTCCGCTGCTATGTCCAGACTGGCCAAGAGGGTGTGGGAAAATGGTGCACTGACACGGAACACAAAAGTCCGAGTGTTTCAAGCCTGTGTCCTCAGTACCTTGCTCTACGGCAGCGAGGCCTGGACAACGTATGTCAGCCAAAAGCGACGTCTTAACTCATTCCATCTTCGCTGCCTCCGGAGAATCCTTGGCATCAGGTGGCAGGACCATATCTCCAACGCAGAAGTCCTCGAGGCGGCCAACATCCCCAGCATATACACCTGGCTAAGCCAGCGGCGCTTGAGATGGCTTGGCCATGTGAGCCGCATGGAAGATGGCAGGATCCCCAAGGACGCATTGTACAGCGAGCTCGTCGCTGGTATCAGACCCACCGGCTGTCCATGGCTTCGCTTTAAAGATGTCTGCAAACGTTACATGAAGTCCTGTGACACTGACCACAAGTCGTGGGAGTCAGTTGCCAGTAATCGCCAGAGCTGGCAGACAGCCATAAAAGCAGAGCTAAAGAGTGGCGTGTCGAAGAGACTTAGCAGTTGGCAGGAAAAAAGGCAGAAATCCAAGGAGAGAGCCAACTGTGTAACAACCCCGACAACCAATTTTATCTGCAGTGCCTGTGGTCACTCTAGAATTGGCCTTTAGAGCCACTCCAGGCGCAGCTCCACAAAACACTGACCACCTCTAGGCGCTTACCCATTGTCTCTCGAGACAAGGATGCCAAAGATAGAGATGGAAGATAGTAATTTCCCTACAAATTTGCTCCTCTATATCTTTCCCACCAGTTGGTAGCCTATATAATACACCCAGTAGTGTAATGGTACCTCTATAGTTTCTTACCTCTAACCAACTAGATTCTGTCCTTGACCACTCCAGGACATCCACTCTCTCCTTAATCAATATTGCCACCCCTTCTCCTTTCTTTCCTTCCCTATCTTTCCTGAACACCTCGGGCTGGATTTTCATTATGGAGGTGGGAAACAGGAACCAGGTCTGGTTTTAAGTCTGAAACCTGCCTCTCCTGGTAAACTAATTCAAGATTGCAATTTAAAAAAAATTCTTTCAGGGGATGCAGGCGTCACTGGCAAGTTCTGCGTTTGTTGCCCATCTCCAATTGCCCTTGAGAAGGTGGTGGTGAGCTGCCGTCTTGTACTGCTGCAGTCCATCTGGTGTAGGTACATCACAGTGTTGTTAGGCAGGGAGTTCCAGGATTTGATCCCTCAACAGTGAAAGAGCAGCAATATAGTTCCAAGTCAGGATGGTGTGTGTCTTGGAGGGAAACTTGCAGGTGATGGCATTCTCATGAGTCTGTTGCCCTTGCCCTTCTAGGTGACAGAGGTCACGGGTATGGAAGGTGCTGTCGAAGGAGCCTTGGTGCGTTTCTGCAGTGCATCTTGTATATAGTATACATTGCTGCCTCTGTGCGTCGGTGGTGGAGGGAGTGAATGGTGGTGGATGGGATGCTGATCAACTGGGCTGCTTTGAACTGGATGGTGTTGAGCTTCTTGAGTGTTGTTGGAGCCGCACTTAATCTGGAGAAGTGTGTGGTAATGTATTATGTGTGGAAAACAAGGATTTGGAGTATGAATGCAATAAAAAGATGCTTACGTGTGTGAATCAACAGAGAGACCAATAGACTTTACTACAAAATAAGCCTTAATTTAGTGGTTGCCTGTCAAGAAGATTGCCCCCCTCAAATCTAAATCAGGGGACACAATCACTGACCAAAGTAAGCAAATGGACCGCTGGGTGGAACACTACCTAGAACTGTACTCCAGGGAAAATGTTGTCACTGAAACCGCTCTCAATGCAACCTTGTCTCTGTCAGTCATGGATGAGCTGGACTTACAGCCAACAAAATCGGAACTCAGTGATGCCATTGATTCTCTAGCCAGCGAAAAAGCCCCTGGGAAGGACGGCAATACCCCTGAAATCATCAAGAGTGCCAAGCCTGCTATACTTTCAGCTCTGCACGAACTGCTTTGTCTGTGCTGGGATGAGGGAGCAGTACCACAGGACATGCGCGATGCCAATATCATCACCCTCTATAAGAACAAGGGTGACCACAGTGACTGCAACAACTACCGTGGAATCTCCCTGCTCAGCATAGTGGGGAAAGTCTTTGCTCGTGTCGCTTTAAACAGGCTCCAGAAGCTGGCTGAGCGTGTCTATCCTGAGGCACAGTGTGGCTTTCGAGTAGAGAGATCCACCATTGACATGCTGTTCTCCCTTCACCAGCTACAGGAGAAATGCCGTGAAAAACAGATGCCCCTCTATTTTGCTTTCATTGATCTCACCAAAGCCTTTGACCTCGTCAGCAGAAGTGGTCTCTTCAGACTATGAGAAAAGATTGGATGCCCACCAAAGCTACTAAGTATCATCACCTCATTCCATGACAATATGAAAGACACAATTCAGCATAGCAGCGCCTCATCAGACCCCTTTCCAATCCTGAGTGGTGTGAAACAGGGCTGTGTTCTCACACCTACACTGTTTGGGATCTTCTTCTCCCTGCTGCTCTCACATGCATTCAAGTCTTCAGAAGAAGGAATTTTCCTCCACACAAGATCAGCTGGCAGGTTGTTCAACCTTGCCCGTCTAAAAGCGAAGACCAAAGTACGGAAAGTCCTCATCAGGGAACTCCTCTTTACTGACGATGCTGCATTAACATCTCACACTGAAGAGTGTCTGCAGAGACTCATCGACAGGTTTGTGGCTGCCTGCAATGAATTTGGCCTAACCATCAGCCTCAAGAAAACGAACATCATGGGACAGGACGTCAGAAATGCCCCATCTATCAATATCGGCGACCACACTCTGGAAGTGGTTCAAGAGTTCACCTACCTCGGCTCAACACTCGATGCACAATTAAACAAGCGTGTGGGAAAGGCTTCCTCTGCTATGTCCAGACTGGCCAAGAGAGTGTGGGAAAATGGCGCACTGACACAGAACACAAAAGTCCAAGTGTATCAAGCCTGTGTCCTCAGTACCTTGATCTACAGCAGCGAGGCCTGGACAACATACGTCAGCCAAGAGCGACGTCTCAATTCATTCCATCTTCGCTGCCTCCGGAGAATCCTTGGCATCAGGTGGCAGGACCGTATCTCCAACATAGAAGTCTTCTGGGCGGCCAACATCCCCAGCATATACACCCTACTAAGCCAGAGATGGCTTGGCCATGTGAGCCGCATGGAAGATGGCAGGATCCCCAAGGACACATTGTACGGCGAGCTTGTCACTGGTACCAGACCCACCGGCCGTCCATGGCTCCGCTTTAAAGACGACCGCAAACGCGACATGACGTCCTGTGACATTGATCACAAGTCGTGGGAGTCAGTTGCCAGCAATCGCCAGAGCTGGCGGGTAACCATAAAGGCGGGGCTAAAGCATGGCGAGTCGAAGAGACTTAGCAGTTGGCAGGAAAAAAGACAGAAGCGCAAGGAGAGAGCCAACTGTGTAACAGCCCCGACAATCAATTTTATCTGCTGCACCTGTGGAAGAATCTGTCACTCTAGAATTGGCCTTTATAGCCACTCCAGGCGCTGCTGCACAAACCACTGACCACTTCTAGGCGCTTACCCATTGTCTCTCGAGACAAGGAGGCCAAAGAAGAAGAAGACTCTCATCTCTGTCAGAAGGCCATGGTTTCAAACTCCTGAGGGAGTGCTACATTTCTGTAGGCACAGCCTTTTGATGGAAGCCCTTTCTGCCTGTTCAGGTTAATGTAAAAGATGCCATGGCATCTTGTGGAAAATGGAACTTCACTGTGTAAAAATTGGCTGATGCATTTGCTTTCAAAACAACATTGACTACACTTCAAAATATTCACTGGCTGTGAAGCAGTTTGGGATGTCCTGTGGACATGAAATATGTTCTATCAGTGTTACTCAAAAGAAACTGCTGGCTAGCCACAGGTGTGCCTATGACGATACCATTTTAGGCACATGCATTAATCTTTAGCAGAAAATGCCTTACATACACACATAATACAGGTAAATTTGCTTCACACATATACTTTTACTAAACGAACACCTACCTTGGGAGACCTTGAAGGTGAAGGCGTGTAGTAAGAAAAGAATAATTTGCTTAATTCATAGCCTCCAATGAAAGAATTTTGTTTTTTGTGTGTTGTCGGTACCTGATGTTGTCAAAAGCTTCCAAAGGCTCTCTGGTGCCACTGTGTGGTAGCAACAGAAATAGTTTTACTTCTGTTCGCTGCAAATTATCAAGTATTGCACTGTCTGTAGTACTGTGTCAGGACTTCACTGCCACATGGGGCCTCTGTTGTTCAGGTGTTAATTTAACCTTTAGCTAAATGCGAAAGATGCTCATTGAAGTGACCAGCACTCCTCAAGGTTTTGTGTTCTGTTACAGAAAATCCTTCAATATGATGCATTCCAATACTAACCTTTCTTTCTAATAATAAAGTAAACTTGACAGTAAATTTTATCAACAAATATAATGAGATGTATCATGCAGTGGTTACAGCTGTCACTGGAAGTAATATTAGCATATGCATACTGCCAGATGCATTATACAATAACCAACAGAGTAATTGCCTCCATTCTGCACTGTTTCTATACTATTATCATAGATTTAATAGGATTTGTTAAGGGCTTCCTAGTTGCCTTGCTCTTGAATGCACTATTGACAGTAGAAATGAGGCACAAAAGCCATGAGGGCTCCAGTTTCCATCCTAGTTCTGTGTTGAGCTGCTTGGTCTCAGCCAGTGTGATGCTGCAGCTACTCAAGGCCGTTAGAAAGGAAAATTCAGTCAGAGTTTCTATTCCTGATCGCTATTCAGAGAGTCTGCTGGAAGGTATTCATGTGTGGATCTTGGGCGAGTTATGATGCCGCCATGCTTGCACTCTATTGGTAACGAGAGCTGGATTTTCCTGATTGCAATGTTGTAAGGGCCAAACTTCTGTCAGCAACCGTAACCACACTGTGAAACTCACTCGGTTTCCTGTTCATGCTGAGATCATGGCCAGCAAGCAGAAGCCCATCAACGAACCCTTGGGATAATAAAGACAGTGCTGTGTTGTTAATGACAGGATAGGGTGATAAACATAGGTAGAGGTATCCATTAACCATAGTACAGAAAGAAACGGTTGTTTTTCAAAGAGTTGGGTACAGTTATGTCAGGAACTCTTGTTTGATTGAGGGAAGTAGCTTTGGAGTAAACAGCTACAACTGTATAGATGAGTAGACTGTTTTCAAATGATTTGGAAATAGATACATCATGAGGTCTTTTCTATGGCATGTACTTATGATGTAGGAAAAATATTGTGCATAAAGTAGTATGGTTTTCAATAGTTTTTCCAGAGAGGTTGAAAGATACCAAAAAACTGCTCTCTCTGTTCCATATACTACATTAGTATGTTCCTCCTGCTTACTCAAAATGTGTTATTGTGAACCATAGAAGTAAAGTGGTTGACTACCAAAATGTTGCAGCAGGACCAGCACTCTGGTACCCAAAGAGGCAGAAGCTACATAAAACGGACCACAGGGAGCTTTGGCTGAGGCTAACGCCTTCAGCAAGTAAGCAATTGAAAGAGAGGGAGGTCTCTATGAGCCCATCTTCCTCCATTTCCTTCAACGTGGGGCCATTTTCCACTGCTATTCCAAGTCTACTACCATGGTTTACCAGAGAGTGGTGGGAACACGAGGTAAATTTTCCAGGAACCTGGGCAGCTGCCCTTGCATCACTGACATTTGCATGTGGTGGATGTGAAAGGGACTACCAGCATTGATCACAGTAGATGTGGGGCTGTGAAATCCAGATTAATGAGGCGACAATAGGGCACACTGCCCAATATCAACCTTTTTTCACTGTTATTCCACCTAATTCAGTCTAGTTCATGCATGAAGACTACCTACTTCGATGAGGCACCAAAGGGCAGCTGTGGAACCATACTCCAGCATGAGTTGCCTTCTGGAGAGATGGGAATATTTTAGGCCATTCAAATCCAAATACTCATTAAACACTCCCACTTTTTATACATTTCTCTCACCCCAACTACATTACAATTTGCACATTTCTGCATTACATGATTATAGAATCATAAAATGGTTACAGCACAGAAGGAGGCCATTCAGCCCATTGTGTTTGTGCCGGTTCTCTGCAAGAGCAACTCACCCAGTCCCACTCTCTGGACTTTTCCCCATAGTCCTGCAAATTTTTCTTATCCAATTCTCTTTTGAAAGCCATGATTGAATTTTTTTCCATCACACACTAAGGCTGTGAATTCCAGATCCTAACTACATGCTGCATAAAAAATGGTTTTCCTGATATTGCTGTTGCTTCTTTTGCCAATTTCTTTAAATTGGTGTCCTCTGGTTTGCGATCCTTCCGCCAACGGGAACACTTGCACTGTCCAGACCCATGATTTTGAACATCTCTATCAAATTGCCTCTTAATCTTCTCTTCTCCGAGGAGTAGAGCCCCAGCTTCTCCAATCTATCCACATAACTGAAGTTCCTCATGCCTGGAACCATTCTTGTGAATCTTTTCGGGACCCTCTTTATTGCCTTCACATCCTTCCTAAAGTGTGGTCCCAGAATTGGACACAATACTCCAGTTGAGGCCGAAGCAGTGTTTTATACAGGTTTATCATAACTTCCTTGCTTTTGTACATAATGCCCCTACTTATAAAGCACAGGATCCTGAATGTTTCTCAGCTTGCCCTGCAACTTTCAGTGATTTGTGCACATATATCCCCAGGTCCTTCTGCTCCTGCACCCCCTTTAGAATTGTACCCTTTGTTTTATATTGCCTCTCCTTGTTTTCCTACCAATATTAATCACTTCACACTTCTCTGCATTAAATTTCACCTACCTCTTGTCCGCCCATTCCACCAGCCTGTCTATGTTTTATTTATTTAGAGATACAGCACTGAAACAGGCCCTTCGGCCCACCGAGTTTGTGCCGACCAACAACCACCCATTTATACTAACCCTACAGTAATCCCATATTCCCTACCTACACTAGGGGCAATTTACAACGGCCAATTTACCTATCACATGCAAGTCTTTGGCTGTGGGAGGAAACCGGAGCACCCGGGGAAAACCCATGCGGTCACAGGGAGAACTTGCAAACTCCACACAGGCAGTACCCAGAATCGAACCCAGGTCCCTGGAGCTGTGAGGCTGCGGTGCTAACCACTGCGCCACTGTGCCGCCCTCACTGCGACTGAAGCAGTCCATGGGACATCTTGCCTCAGAGGGGCGGAAGTCACGACTGCAGACAATTAATTGACGTTTATCGCTGTCCTCCTCACAGTTTAGAATACTTCCAAGTTTTGTGTCATCCGCAAATTTCAAAATTGTGCCCAGTACACCCAAGTCCAGGTGATTAATATATATCAATAAAAGCAGGGATCTTAACACTGATCCCTGGGGAATCCCACTTCATACCTTGCTCCAGTCTGAAAAACAACTGTTCACCACTACTCTCTGTTTCCTGTAACTCAGCCAACTTCGTATCCATGCTGCCACTGTCCATTTTATTCCTTGGGCTTCAACTTTGCTGACAAGCCTGTTATGTGGCACTTTATCAAATGCGTTTTGGAAGTCCATGTACACCACATCAACTGCATTACCCTCATCAACCCTCTGTTAACTAATCAAAAAACTCAAGCAACCCTCAACAAATCTGTGCTAACTTCCCTTAATTAATCTACATTTGTCCAATTATCGTTTCTAAAAGTTAAAATCCAATTCTATATCAGAGTCTAATTGGCCTTATAAATAAAATTCAGTTAATAAGTCAGTTTCTGTACTATTGAGCTCTTTTTCTGTTGGGCAAATGAGATAGTATAACGCCCTTACCTTGTTATTTTATCAGTAATGTTGGCCAGAATTTAACACTGAGGCAGGAAAGCTGGGGGCGAGCCCGCCTCCCCGGCTCTGGAAGTCATGCTGCTATTTTGTGTGGCTCAGGCAATTAATTGTCTGCAGTCGTGACTTCCGCCCCTCTGAGGCAAGATGTCCCATGGACTGCTTCAGTATCTGAGGAGTCGCAAATGGTGCTGAACATTGTGCAATCACATATAACAGAGTTTCCTTTGGTTGCAGAAAGTGTGTGGATAACCATGGCTCTTTATCTGATAAGACCAGACCATTACTCTTGCTCCAGTGTCGAGTTTAAAATTGTTGATATGTCTGTTGATATATATATATCTGCAGACCAAAATGCCTAATTCAGATCATTGATCTCGACAAGAAAGTGTTTCGATAGCTCTCTTGCAGGAGTTTGTTTAACTTCGTTAATCACGCTATTCTTGAATGCTTTTTCTTTAGAACTTGAGGGAGTCGAGAATTGTTTTGGCATATTTTACCAATGCCCTCTTTTCCTACAGAGGAAACATTCTGCTCTATTTGCAGGACGCTGCTTGCGCCTGTGGGTACTTTTGACGCCACATCACTGGCAGGGTTTAATGGTGTCTTTCATTTCCACCCCCCCACCCCGTCCCTCCTCTCCAGCGTATCTTTTTTCCTAGTGCTTCTTTTTCAGCCCTCTGGTTAAGGAACTACACAGTTGCTAGAGGTTTCCTGAACCAAGGTCTTTCTTCACCTCACAGGATTGCTCTATTGCTCTTCTAGATTTCTGCTTGTCTCACCAACTGAATAGCTTTGTCCATGGTGTTGTTTTCTTTAGACTGCAAAAAATCTGATAGGGATTCATCAGCAATACGATCTCTTATCAATTCTGCTTTAAGGTCTCCATATTCACATCCTTCAGCTAGCCTGTAAAGGTCATTGATAAAAGCATCGACTGTTTTGCCTGGTTTCTGGACCCTTTTATTGAATATTGCTCTTTTTTAAATCTTATTGCTCCGCAAGTTGAAATTAGAATCAAAAGCTTTTAAAACTTCGTCAAATTTGACAGATATCTCATTGTCTGGCAATCCCATCATCTGCTATAGCCCCAATAGAATACAACAGTGTATTCACTTGCTCTGCTTCAGACTGATTGTCCAACTTAGATGCAATGCTGTATCTGAGAAATCTTTTTTGCCAGAGCGATCAATTTTGGGTTTGATTTGGTCCTGCCATGTGTCCTAACCTCTCTGGAACTGAGAACTTAAGATCCATTACTTAAATTTATTCTACTTACATATTTAAGCTTTTCCCTCCAGTATCAGAAATTTCCTTCAATTTTTCAGCTCCACACTGATTCCCGCTATGGCCAACATTTCAGTCTTCGAAATCCCGTGGCTAGACTAAGGTTTAATTTCCTCCTTGTATGAAACTCTGTTTTATGGTGTTACTGCTATACTCCTTTAATTCCCTTCTCGTGGAGAATCGAGTAATTGCAGCCTTGTTGCTTGCTTTTTTTTTTCCGCTGCGGCGCTACATGTAATGGTGTGACCTCAGATCGGCCCTCACTAAGGATGTTGCTTGTACTGCCTGCCTAGTGCTGTTAGGGATGAAATTTTTTAACGTTTTTCAGGGTTGCTCACCAGATCCTGGAATGTTGCTT
This sequence comes from Heterodontus francisci, assembly GCF_036365525.1. Taxonomy (NCBI): domain Eukaryota; kingdom Metazoa; phylum Chordata; class Chondrichthyes; order Heterodontiformes; family Heterodontidae; genus Heterodontus; species Heterodontus francisci. Next base: position 88,610,023 of record NC_090375.1, read on the forward strand.
GGTTCTCCGACTCGAAGTCTGCGATCGCTGGACCGAATTTATACAGCCAATTCCCCGACTTTATGTCTGTAGGTCTTCCAGAGCCTCTCCTTGAGTTCTGCAGTTTTTTGGTGCTTTTTTCAGGTCAAGCCTTTTCAACTAGCTGCTTCAAATTCTTCTTGGTGATCTCACCACTGATCACCATGTTATATGTTTGTTCAGTACGCTGCCACCTTAATTAGTCTAGCTAGAGAGATTCTTTAACCTGGAGTAGTTGAAACATTAAACTTTACTACATTATAACTATTCACACTTCACACCAGTCTGTATGATTCCTCCAAAGCCACGCTGCATCTATCTTTGAGTCTCTCTCATATGTGTTCTCTTACATCATCATGGTAGGAGGTATTCTTTACACTCTTTCAATATTAACCCTATTAGATGCTTATACGTGCCCGATCAGGAGGGCCACCCTCCACAGCCCGCAAGGATGCCACCAAGTATTACTGGACAACCTCCTCAGGTAGTGAAGTGCCCATCCGCCACTGGTAAAATTAATTGGCCACTTAAGAGCCTCAATGGCCTAAAGGCAGGCAAGCTGCCTGCCACTTCAGGGGTGGGTAGATGACAGGCAAGGCGCCCCTGCCCCCTCCGCCTCTCAACCCACACCTGGGGGGTGGGGGGTGGAGGGAGTGGTGTTAAATTCCACTCGTTGTTCTCGTTACACATAATCACTATTCCACCAGTGAAATCTTTAATTATAAATATATCAATCTTTCTGTACCATACAACTCCAGCTAATTACCCCATTCTACAGAAACTTTAATTAAAATGATCACATTTACTTAGATGTTTCTCTTTGGCAAACTAACTTTTGTCCTTGCACCCATTATCAATGATTACAGCTGTCTGAAATTTAGGAACCAGCATGCAATTGCACACCTTTAATTAATTCCCATATTAAATAGGTGATTACTTCACACTGAAAGCCAGAGCTCTCGGGCCAGTTTCAATTCAAACGTTGTGTGGTCACTACTTTAAAATTGAATACTTCCCTACTTAGCAAACAAAGGCTAAAAGCTAACATTATTTCAAATAAAGAAAAATCGATAGCACTATTACATCAGTACACTTCAAGTCAGTGTGATTAACCCTTTCGTTACGTGGGATATTACAAACTGAATCAGTGGGCTGGATTTTATCCGGCCAGTGGGAGTGGGAGTGAAGGGTGTGGAGTGAGGGGGAGGGTGAAAAATTGTGGTGGACACACTCACCCGGAAATCCAACGTTGTGATGTCGGTTCCGGATTTTGTCAGTGGTGGAATGCTCCAAGGCGGCGTTGCCACCACAAAACGCCAGGACTGCAATTTGAATTGGTGAACAGCTAGTTAGAATGCATTTGCATTGAATTGAAGCCAATTTCACAGGGGGGTTTCAAATTTAGTAAACGGCACATGGGGATCACACGCCTTCAGTTTCCCGGCCGTTTAAATGTGGTGGCACCGAGGAGAGGCCTCGTGGCAGCCATGTGAACAGTGGATAAGGGAAGAGGTGGGAGCGGAGGCCATTGTCAGCCTGTGGTGCTGGGCTCTCTGCAAGAGTGGGAGCAGTCTTGGGTGCAAGGGTGGCCGCAGTTTCGAGTATTGAGATCTCTGCAAGAGTGTACATTGAGGGACATTAGCATGTCTTCAGAGGGGATCTTCAGAGGGGACTAGCAACAGGAAGGTCTCAAGGCAAGATCACTTCTCCAAGGACAGCTCTTGGGAGGAGCAGAGATCAGCTGGCATGGGTCTCATATACCAAGACTTTGTGGACCCTCGTGCTGCACAGAAATGGCTCAGAGGAAGGATCTGGCTGGGCATGCCCATGAAGCTCCAGTAGGTGAGTGGCAGCAGCCAGCCACATTAGGAATGGTCTATCTGCGCCAGAGAATGTACCGGACTCGCCTCAACTGCCTGCAAGTGTCCAAGTGGCAGTGCCAGCGAAGACCACAGCTGTCCAGAGAGGCCATCACTGACTTATGCACCATGCTACAGGACAAGCTGCAACCCATGGGCATCAGTGTACACACAATGCACGGCCGTTAAAGTCACCGTGGCACTCAACTTCCAAGCCTCTGGCTCTTTCCAGGGATCCACTGGGGATATGTGTGGGGTTTCCCAGGCAGCAGTCCACCGCTGCATCAAGGAGGTGACCAATGCCATGTTCAAGAGGGCTGATGACTCTGTGTGGCACTGAACCGACCCTGGTAGTCAGGCAGAGAGGGCAATTGTATTCAATGCCAACACTGGATTCTTCTAGGTGCAAGGTGTCATCGACTCCACGCATGTGGCCATCATGGCTCCCATGGACCAGCGAGCCGCCTTCCTCAACAGGAAGGGCTTCCATTCCACCAACATCCAATTGGTCTGCGATCACTGAAAGCGCATCCTGCAGGTCTGTGCCTGCTGCCCGGCAAGCAGCCATGATGCCTACATACTTCGACAACCCAGGTGCCACAGCTTTTCAGGCTGCTCACTCGCCTTCATGAATGGATTCTTGGAGACAAGGGTGAAGATATGGCTACTCACAAGTGTAAGGGACCCTCACACTGCAGCAGAGGAGTGATACAACACCTGTCACGGGTCCACCCGAGCAACCACTGACCAGGCCATCGGGCTGCTGAAGATAAGATGCTGGTGCCTCATTTGATCTGGTGGAGCCCAGAAATCTGCCCCAGCGACGGTCTCGTGTATCATGGTGGTCTGCTATGCTCTGCATGATCTAGCACAACAGAAGCAGGAGGCCTTGCATGAAGAGGACATGATTGATCGCCATTTCCTCATCCGATGACGAGGATGTGGAGGTGGCTACTGAGCAGACAGCGCAGGATCTTGCATGGCATGGATGTACTCCTCCATTGTCCACTCATGGCCACACATTGCCACTGGCAGCTCCACCAGATGTTGCCTTACCTCTCTCTGCAACTGCAGCATGTTCTGTGCTGCTTTCACCTCAGGCTCATCATCAGCCTGCGGTGCAGCATAGGCCTGGCCATCCACAGTCTCCGACTGTCAGTGGCCTCCGCTGTCACAGCCTCCGTCAGCTGCTTGGGCGCGTGTGTGGTGGTCTCACCAGCTTGTGACCCTGAATCTAAGCCCCAGCGCATGCCCACCGACATGAGAGTATCTGTTCTGGTGAAGGGTGCAGGGGAATGATGTGAAGGTGCATCCTCTGACTGTTCCCCTTCCTCAGAGGTTGACGGCTGGCCCCCTGGGCCAGCGGTTGAACTTGCCTCCGAAGTGCCACGACCTGCATGACAGAACACAAACATTTGTGGTTTAGGTTGTTCAGATGTTCTCATACTAACCATAGTGATGTGGATCTTCAGAAGTGGGGTAGAGCACACATGAACGCAATATCTCCTCACTTTCTTGTGCGGACACTCTAGTCTCACCATCAGCAATTGCGTGGATGCCTGGGCCCCCACAGGCTCCAGGGCCTCCTCCTCTGCCGGATTCAGAGCATGCACATCAGGGATCCCACTGCCAGTTCTTGATGTCTCCCTGGTGTTATAGGCCTGTTTTGCCTACAAGTGGAAAGAGGGACACAGTTAGACCTCACACGAAGAGCAAAGGAACACTGATGCTGGTGAAAGGCCCTCATCCCCTGATGGGGTCTCCCAAATAGCTCATACTCGTGCCCACTCTTTGGTGACTTAATAGGGGTGAGCTCTGAAAGAAGGTGGTCTGCTGCTGAGATGTAGCCATGCATCTGACAGGATGTGCTGATCCCTTACCCCCTTGTCACCACCTTTATGGTCACTCCCTCCCCATGTTGCGCTCCTTCCTGCATAACCGCATGCAAGCCCCAAAGAGCTTCTAATAATTTCTCCACAGTAACTGCAATTATTTCTTACCATCATGTCACTTCTTACCTTTGTGCCAGCTATCTTACTGGGTCCAGTTGCTAACTGGGTCCAGTTCCTAATACTGACAACATAGGAACATAAGAAATTGGAGCTGGAGTAGACCATACAGCCCCTTGAGCCTGTTCTGCCATTTAATAAGATCACAGTTGAACTTCTACATAAATTCCACTTTTCCACCCTATTCCCATATCCCTTTATTCCCAGAGTGCTCCAAAAATCTATTGATTCATTTATGAGGTGCTTCCTGAGTGACGCAACGTAGAAAGGTAAGTGGCTCCACTCTCAGCATTTCTTACTACACCCATGCTGGTTGAGTGGAAGCCTGACCCTTTTTGAGGGCCAAAATCAGCATCATTGATTTATTTCCTTAATTTAAGTAAGGTCCCTCACAAGAACACAAGAAATAGGAGCAGGAGTAGACCATATGACCCATTGAGCCTTCCCCGTCATTCAATACAATCATGGCTGATCTTAGGCTTCAAATCACTTTCTCGCCCACTTGCCATACCCCTTGATTCCCTGAGAAACCAAAAATCTTTCTATCCCGGCCTTAAATGTAATCAAAGATGGAGCATCCACAACCCTCTGGGGTAGAGAATTCCAAAGATTCACAACCCTTTGAGTTTTTTTTTATGCATTCATGGGATTTGGCATCGCTGGTCAGGCCAGCATTTTATTGCCCATCCCTAATTGCCCTTGAGAAGGTGGTGGTGAGCTGTCTTCTTGAACCGCTGCAGTCCACTTGGGGTAGGTACACCCACAGTGCTGTTAGGAAGGAAGCTCCAGGACTTTGACCCAGCAACAGTGAAGGAACAGCGATATAGTTCCAAGTCAGGATGGTGTGTGACTTGGAAGGGAACTTGCAGGTGGTGGTGTTCCCATGAGTCTCCAGCCCTTGTCCTTCTAATTGGTAGAGCTTGCAGGTTTGGAAGGTGCTGTCTAAGGAGCCTTGGTGCATTGCTACAGTGCATCTTGTAGATGGTACACACTGCTGCCACTGTGCGTCGGTGGTGAAGGGAGTGAATGTTTGTAGATGGAGTGCCAATCAAGCGGGCTTCTTTGTCCTGGATGGTGTCGAGCTTCTTGAGTGTTGTTGGAGCTGCACCCATCCAGGCAAGTGGAGAGTATTCCATCACACTCCTGACTTGTATTTTCTCCTCATCTCAGTCCTAAATGATCGGATCCTTATCCTGAGACTGTGCCCCGTGTTTCCCCAACCAGTGGAAACAATTGCTCAGTGTCTACCCTTTCCAGCCCCTTCAGAATCTTGTATGTTTCAATGAGATTGCCTCGCATTGTTCAAAATTCCAGAGAATATAGGCCCAATTTACTCAGCCTCTCATCATAGGACAACCCCCTCCTCCCAGGGACCAATTTAGTGAATATTCGCACCTCCAATGCAAGTATATTCTTTCTTAAATGTGGAGACCAAAACTGCACACAGTATTACAGATGTGGGCTCACCAAAACCTTGAACAATTGGAGCAAGACTTTATTCCTGTACACCAATCCCCTTGCAATAAAGGCCAACATGCCATTTGCCTTCTTAATAGCTTGCTGTACCTGCATGGTAACTTTCTGTGTTCCTTGTACAAGCATACCCATGTCTCTTTGAGCATCAACACTTATAAGTTTCACACCTTTTAAAAACATTCACTTTTCTATTCTTATGACTAAACTGAATAACTTCAAACTTCCCTACATTATACTCCACCTGCCATCTTGTTGCCCACTCACTTAACCTGTCTATATCTCTTTGTAGCCTCTTTGTGTCCTCCCTACAGCTTACCTTTCCACCTACCTTTGTAACATCTAAGCAAACTTAGATGCATTACTCTCTGTCTCTTCATCTAAGTCATTAACATATATTGTAAATATCTGAGGCCCCAGCTCTGATCCTTGCGGCACTCCACTTTTCACTGCCTGCCAACTTGAAAATGCCCCGTTTATGCCTTTCTTTGCCTCCTGTCCAAGAATCAATCCTCTATCCATGCTAGTGTAAGTTGAGGGTTTGCCCCAGTACCCAACAAGTATCCCATGATCCTCATACGCCAGTCTCCCCTTACACTAATATATTACCCCCAACTCCTTGAGCCCTTATCTTGCCTATTAACCTTTTGTGTAGCACCTAATCGAATGCCTTTTGGAAATCCAGGTATACTACATTCACTAGCTCCCCTTTATCTACCCTATTAGTTACATCCTCAATAAACTCTAATAAAATTGTCAAACAGGATTTCTCTTTAGTAAAACCATGTTTACATGTTCGAATCATACTGTGCTTTTCGAAGTGCATTGTTAAGACTTCCTTAATAATATATTCCAGCATTTTCCCAACGACTGATGTTAGGCTAACTAGCCTGTAGTTCCCTGTTTTCTCTCTCCCTCCTTTCTTGAAAAGCAATGTAACATTTGCCAACTTCCAATCTGATGGGACCATTCCTGAATCTAAGGAATTTTGGAAAACCATAGCTAGTGTATCCACTATATCTGCAGCTTTATTATATTTTATATTTAGAGATACAGCACTGAAACAGGCCCTTCGGCCCACTGAGTCTGTGCCGCCCAACAGCAACCCATTTATACTAATCCTACATTAATCCCATATTCCCTACCACATCCCCTCCATTCTCCTACCACCTGCTTACACTAGGGGCAATTTACAATGGCCAATTTACCTATCAACCTGCAAAAATCTATTTAGGTTTTGATGATCTGTATACTGCCCCACTATTTCTTTTACCTGTATCTCCAAGAGTACTTTTCTTCAGAAGGGTTATTTCAAAAGTTTTTCCAAATGTTCAAGGATAGCTGGCCTTTCAAGGCCAGAGGTATCTGTGTGTAGAATATTTTGCACAGACCTATATTCTGGATAATATAGATGAATTTTACTGGAAAAATATTTTCCACTTTTTGGCTTTGTGAAGCGTATGTCAGAATTTAGCTCTGCAACACTTGTCTCAGTATATATGGTATGTGATTAGCTTCATGAACATCTTCAGTTAATGCATTTTCTTATTACCATCTACCTAAAATTAAAATTGTTGATTTTCTTTTCTGGTAAACAGGACCCTTAACTAAAGGAGCAACACTCATTTTTGAATATGGAAAATTGCACGGTTTTGTGAAGGGTAGGTCGTGCCTCACAAACCTTATTGAGTTTTTCGAGAAGGTGACCAAACAGGTGGATGAGGGTAAAGCAGTGGATGTGGTGTATATGGATTTCAGTAAGGCGTTTGATAAGGTTCCCCACGGTAGGCTATTGCAGAAAATACGGAAGTATGGGGTTGAAGGTGATTTAGAGCTTTGGATCAGAAATTGGCTAGCTGAAAGAAGACAGAGGGTGGTGGTCGATGGCAAATGTTCATCCTGGAGTTTAGTTACTAGTGGTGTACCGCAAGGATCTGTTTTGGGGCCACTGCTGTTTGTCATTTTTATAAATCACCTGGAAGAGGGTGTAGAAGGGTGGGTTAGTAAATTTGCGGATGACACTAAGGTCGGTGGAGTTGTGGATAGTGCCGAAGGATGTTGCAGGGTACAGAGGGACATAGATAGGCTGCAGAGCTGGGCTGAGAGATGGCAAATGGAGTTTAATGCGGAAAAGTGTGAGGTGATTCACTTTGGAAGGAGTAACAGGAATGCAGAGTACTGGGCTAATGGGAAGATTCTTGGTAGTGTAGATGAACAGAGAGATCTTGGTGTCCAGGTACATAAATCCCTGAAAGTTGCTACCCAGGTTAATAGGGCTGTTCAGAAGGCATATGGTTTGTTAGCTTTTATTAGTAGGGGGATCAAGTTTCAGAGCCATGAGGTCATGCTGCAGCTGTACAAAACTCTGGTGAGACCGCACCTGGAGTATTGCGTGCAGTTCTGGTCACCGCATTATAGGAAGGATGTGGAAGCTTTGGAAAGGGTGCAGAGGAGATTTACTAGGATGTTGCCTGGTATGGAGGGAAGGTCTTACGAGGAAAGGCTGAGGGACTTGAGGTTGTTTTCGTTCGAGAGAAGGAGGAGAAGAGGTGACTTAATAGAGGCATATAAGATAATCAGAGGGTTGGACAGGGTGGATAGTGAGAGTCTTTTTCCTCGGATGGTGATGGCAAACACGAGGGGACATAGCTTTAAGTTGAGGGGTGATAGATATAGGACAGATGTCAGAGGTAGTTTCTTTACTCAGAGAGTAGTAGGGGCGTGGAACGCCCTGCCTGCAACAGTAGTAGACTCGCCAACTTTAAGGGCATTTAAGTGGTCATTGGATAGACATATGGATGAAAATGGAATAGTGTAGGTCAGATGGTTTCACAGGTCGGCGCAACATCGAGGGCCGAAGGGCCTGTACTGCGCTGTAATGTTCTAATGTTCTAAAAGTCTTTGGCTGTGGGAGGAAACTGGAGCACCCGGCGGAAACCCACGCAGTCACAGGGAGAACTTGCAAACTCTGCACAGGCAGTACCCAGAACTGAACCCAGGTCACTGGAGCGGTGAGGCTGCGGTGCTAACCACTGCGCCACTGTGCTCCTCCTATCTCTTTTAGAGCCCAAGGGTGTAGGCCATCAGGTCCTGGGGATTTGTCAGATTTTAGTCCTTTAAGTTTCTCCAATAACTTATTTCTGCTGATACTAATTTCCTTAATTTCCTCACTCTTTTTAGCCCCTAGATTACCGTCTCGTTCTGGTATGAAACTGTGTCTTCTGCTGTGAAGACAGACACTAAATATTTGTTCAATTCTTCTGCCATTTCCTCATTCCTCACAATAATTTCTCCTGTCTCTGCTTCTAAGGGACCAATGTTTACTTTAGCTGCTCTCTCCCTTTTTATATACCTATAAAAGCTCTTACAATCATGGCTTTTATATGCGCAGGTAATACTTATTCGCCAGGGATAGGTGGTAAATCTGTAGTGCAGCATCTCTTACAGGACTGAAAGGGAGTAGCTTATTTAGGTAAAGGCTGACTGCTGTTGAAAAGAGACTGGAGGTTTTCAAGAACTGCCCCGTTTATTGAAGGGAGCCTGGAGATCCCATTGGAAGAGGTGGTGATTGGCAATGTCACCATTTTGAAGCTGGGCATTCCTAAGTGCTGCTTTGAGGAAAATTGGGCCTTACAAGTTGAGTATCAATCTGACACAGTTTTGGAATTGCAACGGTGCTAAACTTGTGGGATGTAAATTGGATATTAAGACCCAAACTGACACTAAAATGAAGTGGAATGAGACTCTCTCCAACAGGCTTATGGCACGCTTGCCGTCATCGGCCGAGGCATTGTGTACAAGAGTTGGGACGTCATGTTACAGTTGTACATGACGTTGGTTAGGCCGCTTTTGGAGTACTGTGTGCAGCTCTGGTCGCCGCACTACAGCAAAGATGTGATTAAGCTAGAGAGGGTGCAGAAAAGATTCACAAGGATGTTGCCTGGTTTGGAGGGCTTGAGTTATAAAGAGAGATTGGATAGGCTGGGTCTGTTTTCCATGGAGCGAAGGAGGCTGAGATGGGACATGATAGAGGTATATAAAATTATGAGAGGCATAGATAGGGTAGATAGCCAGAGGCTGTTTCCCATGGTAGGGGTGACTAAAACTACAGGGCATAGATTTAAGGTGAGTGGGAGGAGGTTTAAAGGGGATCAAAGGGGTAAATTTTTCACACAAAAAATAGTGGGTATCTGGAATGAGCTGCCTGAGGAGGTGGTGGAGGCAGGAACAGTAGCGACATTTAAGAGGCATCTGGACAGGTACTTGAATGAGCAAGGCATAGAGGGATATGGAATTAATGCAGGCAGGTGGGATTAGTATAGATAGGCATTATGGTCGGCATGGACACGGTGGGCCGAAGGGCCTGTTTCTATGCTATACAACTCTATGACTTTACATCACTCTGATGTCAGGTCAGGCCCTGTCACCAATTGAGGTTAAATTTACTATAACTGCAGCATTGGTACTTCGGTATCAAGTGAACCCACTTTACACAAATACTAGTAAAAAAAAAGTTGGTAGTTTTTTTCAGAATGTTTCCTTTTAATTTTTTTCATTGATAGATTTAGGCATGTATGAAACATGTTATTCGCTCCTGCAGTGCTGAGCTTAGATACGATTACTCACACGTTATGGTCTGTTTCCTATGTCACATTTGCTACCAAATGTCATGGCTCAATAAAAAGTGGTAAATTAGCATATTTTGTCTAACTGACAACTAGACATTGTTGCCCCAAGCAGTAAATTACTTTGCTGTAATGTAAATGACACAATGCCTGCAGCTCAGTAGTGTACACCCTCTGTGTTTTTAATGTTTACCTTTAAAAATACATTATTACAGGAACATGCAGAATGGCTCTCATTGAGATTGTTCATAGTTCATTGCCTTATTACCAATGAATATTAATGGCTTGCTCTCCCTGGCTAGTATTAGTGAGCTGCATGTTAAATGCTTTATATAATTTTGTCCACATAATAACATCATGTCTTAGCTGAGCTTTGTTAAATCTAACAGTGAGATTAATGGTGTGAATATTAATTACAGCATGTTCAATGGTTAATTTGAAATTAATTTATTGCCTACCTTTAGATGTAAAATCCTATTTCAGTTTATTTTCATTATTAGCTGTCCTTGTTCTTGATGGATTGTTTAATATCTTAGATTTGCTGTCTTTACTTCTCACATTAAATAATGGAATTACATACATCAATATGCAAGGATGTGCAAGTGGCAACACCTGTCTCCTAGTCCAGAGTTAAGTATCAACAGGCTTGCTTTAGAGTCTCTTCTAATATAGCAAGTCAAATTCAGTCCACATAGACAGGATTAAAATATCTCCTTCTGACAGCTATTAAAGCTTGCATGTGAAACAGTCTTAACACAGCTCTCATGGGATCCGCCTTCCAAACACAAAGTAGACCATAATTCGGTACTGATGGTGCAATTGCAATCAGACAGTGTATTTGGATAGTTAGTGTTGGACATAGAAATTGTGCATTAGTGTTGTGAGAGCAGAAGCACTTTGTAGGTGATTAGGAAGACTTCTGCCCCTTCCAGAGAAATGGTTACTTTTGGTTCTGACAGACCACTTGGTTGCAAGCCTCATCACAGTTGTGATCCAGATCTTGATGCAAGATCAGTGCTGTATCTCTAATCTAATCTAAGAGTTGAATGCCAAAGAGGTTGCTGCCCTTGACATCAAGGAAGCATTCAATTGAACATATCACCAAGGATCCGTAACAAAGTTGAGGTCAATGAGGATCAAAGTGAAAAACGTCCAGTGGCTGGAATCAAAACTGACACAGATGAAGGTTGACAAGGTAGTTTCAGCTGCCAGGAAGGAGATCACTGTAGGGGTTCCTTAGATCAATATCTCAGCCCAACAATCTTCAGCTGCTTTATCAATGACCTTCCCTACATCATAAGGTCAGGAGCGGACTGTTCTGCTCTGTTCTCAACTTCTCCAGAACACAAGAACACAAGAAATAGGAGCAGGAATAGACCATATGGGCCATCGAGCCTATTCTGCCATTCAATACGATCATGGCTGATCTTAGGATTCAACTCCACTTTCCCATCTGCTCGCCATACCCCTTGATTTCCTGAGAGACCAAAAATCTTTCTATCTCAGCCTTAAATGTATTCAACAATGGAGCATCCACAACCCTCTGAGGTAGAGAATTCCAAAGATTCACAACCCTTTGAGTGAAGTAATTTCTCCTCATCTCAGTCCGAAATGATCAGCCCCTTATCCCGAGACTGTGCCCCCGTGTTTTATATTCCCCGACCCCAGCGAAAATAATCTCTCAGTGTCTACCCTATCCAGCCACTTTAGAAACTTATATGTTTCAATGAGATCACCTCTTATTCTTATAAACTCCAGAGAATACAGGCCTAATTTACTCAGTCTGTCATCATAGGACAACCCCCTCATCCCAGGGACCAAGCTAGTGAACCTTCATTGCACTGCCTCCAATGAAAATATATCCTTTCTTAAATGTGGAGACCAAAACACAGTATTCTAGATATGGTTTCATAAAAACCCTGTATAATTGTAGCAATACTTCCTCATTCCCATACTCCAATCCTCCTGCAATAAAGTTCAACATGCAATTTACCTTCCTAGTTGCTTGCTGTACCTGCATGATAACTTTCTACATTCCTTATACATGCACACCCAGGTCTCTTTGAACATCGACACTTACAAGTTTCACACCTTTTAAAAAATATTCTGCTTTTTTATTCTTATGACCAAAGTGAATAACTTCACACTTCACCACATTATACTCCATCTGCCATCTTGTTTCCCACTTACTTAACCTGTCTGTATCTCATGGCTGCAAGGTGACCAGGGATGGGAAATGACAGTGGAGTTGTATTGCTGGTTAAAGAGGAAATTAACGCAATAGTGAGGAAAGATGTTAGCTCTGACAATGTGGAATCTGTATGGGTAGAGCTGAGACACACTAAGGGGCAAAAAACGTTAGTGGGGGTTGTATATAGACCCCCAAACTGTAGTGGTAATGTTGGGAATGGCATTAAACAGGAAATTAGAGATGCATGCGATAAAGGAACATCTGTAATTATGGGTGACTTTAATCTGCACATAGATTGGGCAAATCAAACTAGTCACAATACCGTAGAGGAGGAATTCTTGGAGTGTATACAGGATGGTTTTCTGGACCAATACGTTGAGGAACCAACTAGAGAACAGGCCATCCTAGACTGGGTATTGTGTAATGAGAGAGGAATAATTGACAATCTAGTTGTGCGAGACCCCTTGGGGATGAGCAACCATAATATGATAGAATTCTTCATCAAGATGGAGATTGACGTAGTTGATTCTGAGACTAGAGTCCTGAATCTTAGTAAAGGAAACTACGAAGGTATGAGGCGCGAGTTGGCCATGATGGATTGGGAAATGTTACTTAAAGGGATGACGGTGGAAAGGCAATTGAAAACATTCAAAGAGCGCATGGATGAACGGCAACAATTGTTTATTCCTGTCTGGCGCAAAAGTAAAACGGGAAAGGTAGCCAAACCATGGCTTACAAGGGAAATTAGAGATAGCATTAGATCCAAGGAAGAGGCATACAAATGTTCCAGAAAAAACAACAGACCTGAGGATTGGGAGCAGTTTGGAATTCAGCAAAGGAGGACCAAGGGATTGATTAAGAAGAGGAAAATAGAGTACGAGAGCAAGCTTGCTGACTGTAAAAGTTTCTTTAGGTATGTGAAGAGAAAAAGATTGGTGAAGACAAAAGTAGGTCCCTTACAGTCAGAAACAGGGGAATTTATTATGGGGAACAAAGAAATGGCTGACCAACTAAATGTATACTTTGGTTCTGTCTTCACAAAGGGGGACACAAATATCATAGCAGAAATGTTGGGGAACACAGGGTTTAGTGAGAGAGAGGAGCTGAAGGAAATCAGTATTAGTAGAGAAATGGTGTTGGGGAAATTGATGGCATTGAAGGTCCATAAATCCCCAGGGCCTGATGGTATGCATCCCAGGATACTTAAGGAAGTGGCCCTAGAAATAGTGGAAGCATTGGTGGTCATCTTCCAAGACTCTATAGACACTGGAACAGTTCCTACAGATTGGAGGGTAGCTAATGTAACCCCATTATTTAAAAAGGGAGGTAGAGAGAAAGCAGGAAATTATAGACCAGTCAGCCTGATGTCAGTAGTGGGGAAAATACTAGAGTCCATTATCAAAGATTTTATAGCAGAGCACTTGGAGAACAGTGGTAGAATCGGACAGAGTCAGCATGGATTTACGAAAGGGAAATCATGCTTGAAAAATCTACTAGAATTTTTCGAGAATGTAACTAGTAGAGTTGATGAGGGGGAGCCAGTGGATGTGGTTTATTTGGACTTACAGAAGGCTTTCGACAAAGTTCCACATGAGGGATTAGCGTGTAAAATTAAAGCGCATGGGATTGGGGGTAGACAATTGGTTGGCAGATAAGAAACAAAGAGTAGGGATAAACGGGTCTTTTTCCGAATGGCAGGCAATGACTAGTGGGGTACCGCTGGGATAGATGCTAGGATCCCAGCTATTCACAATATATATTAATGATTTAGATGAAGGAACTAAATGTAATATCTCCAAATTTGCAGATGACACAAAACTGGGTGGGAGGGTGAGTTGTGAGGAGGATGCAGAGAGGCTTCAGGGTGATTTGGACAAGTTGAGTGAGTGGGCTAATGCATGGCAGATGCAGTATAATGTGGATAAATGTGAGATTATCCAGTTTGGTAGCAAAAACAGGAAGGCAGATTATTATCAGAACGGCGAGAAACTGAGAGATGGGAATATGCAGCGAGACCTGGGTGTTCTCGTACACCAGTTGCTGAAGGTAAGCATGCAGGTCCAACAGGCGGTAAAAAAGGCAAATGGTATGCTGGCCTTCATAGCGAGAGGATTTGAGTACAGAAGCAGGGATGTCTTGCTGCAATTATACAGGGCCTTGGTGAAGCCACACCTGGAATATTGTGTGCAGTTTTGGTCTCCTTATCTGAGGAAGGATGTTCTTGCTATAGAGGGAGTGCAGCGAAGGTTTACCAGACTGATTCCTGGGATGGTGGGACTGACGTATGAGGAGAGATTGAGTCGGTTAGGATTAAATTTGCTGGAGTTCAGAAGAGTGAGGAGGGATCTCATAGAAACCTATAAAATTCTAACAGGACTTGACAGGGTAGATGCAGGAAGGATGTTGCCGATGGTGGGGGAGTCCAGAACCAAAGGTCATAGTCTAAGGATACGAGGTAAACCATTCAGGACTGAGATAAGGAGAAATTTCTTCACCCAGAGAGTGGTGAACCTGTGGAATTTGCTACCACAGAAAGCAGTTGAGGCCAAAACATTATATGTTTTCAAGAAGGAGTTAGATATAGCTCTTGGGTTTAAAGGGATCAAAGGATATGGAGCGAAAGCAGGAACAGGTTACTGAGTTGGATGATCAGCCATGATCATAATGAATGGCGGAGCAGGCTTGAAGAGCCGAATGGCCAATTCCTGCTCTTATTTTCTATGTTTCTACCCTCCCCCAACTCTTTTTCCGGTACATTGATGACTGTAACTGTGCCGTTTCCTGCTTCTGCCCCGAACTGGAAAACTTTATCAACTTTGCTTCTAATTTCCACCCTTCTCTCACCTTTACATAGTCCAACTCCGACACTTGCATTCCCTTCCTCGACTTCTCTGTCTCCATCTCTGGTGATAGGCTGCCTACGAATGTCCATTATAAGCCCATTGACTCCCACAGCTACGTCGACTACACTTCTTCACACCCTGCCTCCTGTAAGGATTCCATTCCATTCTCCCAGTTTCTCCATCTCTGACGCATCTGCTCTGATGATGCTACCTTCCATGACCGCTTCTGATATGTCTTCCCTTTTCCTCAACCGAGGTTCCCCACTGTGGTTGATAGAGCCCTCAACTGTGTCTGGCCCATTTCCCGCACCTCTACCCTCATCCCTTCCCCGACTCCCAGAACCACTTGTCCTCACTTTCCACCCCATCAGCCTCCATATCCAAAGGATCATCCTCTGCTATTTCCGCCACCTCCAGCGTGATGCCACTACCAAACGCATCTTCTCCTCCCTTCCCCTGTCATCATTCTGAAGGGATTGTCCCCTCAGCGACACCCTGGTCCACTCCTCCATTACCCCCACCACCTCATCCCCTTCCCATGGCACCTTCCCCTGAAATCGCAGGAGGTGTAATACCTGCCCATTTACCTCCACTCCTCACTATCCCAGGCCCCAAACACTCTTTTCAGGTGAAGTAGCGATTTACTTGTACTTCTTTCAATGTGGTGTACTGTATTCGCTGCTCACAATATGGTCTCCTCTACATTGGGGAGACCAAACGCAGACTGGGTGACCGCTTTGAGGAACACCTCCGCTCAGTCCGCAAGCAGGACCCTGAGCTTCCAGTTGCTTGCCATTTCAACACTCCCCCCTGCTCTCATGCTCACATCTCTATCCTGGGCTTGCTGCGGTGTTCCAGTGAACATCAACGCAAGCTCGAGGAACAGCAACTCATTTACCAATTACACTACAGCCTGCCGGACTGAACATTGAGTTCAATAATTTCAGAGCATGACGGGCCCCTCATTTTACTTTTACTTTTAGTTATTTTTCTCTTTTTCCTTTTTAAAATTTTTTTTTGTGTTTATTTTATTCTATTTCATCTTAGTTTGTTCAGTTTGCTTACCCACTGTTTTTTTTACATGTTTGTACTTGCGGCTGTTCAATTTTCAGTCCATTAACACCCTATCTGTACTAATGCTTTGTCTTTCAATACACTCTTAACATATTGTTTGCCTTTGCTCCACGACCTTCTGGTCAGCTATTCTGTGACCTTGTCCTATTTACACCTTCTCCTTTGGTATCTCTTGCCCCACCCCCGGTTTACTTCCTTATAACCTTTTACATTTCTAATATTTGCTAGTTCTGAAGAAGGGTCACAGATGCTGCCAGACCTGCTGAGTATTTCCAGCATTTCTTGTTTTTATTTCAGATTTCCAGCATCTGCAGTATTTTGCTTTTATTCTATGTTTCAATGTTTCTTTGCAGCCTCTTTGTGTCCTCCCCACAGCTTACCTTTCCACCTACCTTTGTATCATCCGCAAACTTAGATACATTGCTCTTTGTCTCTTCATCTAAGTCATTAATATAGATTGTAAATAGCTGCTTGCCAACTTGAAAATGCCCCGTTTATGCCCACTCATTGTTTCCTGTCTATTAACCAATCATCTATCCATTCTACTAGACTGATACCTGGAATGGGCGGGCTATCTTATGAGGAAAGATTGGAAAAGCTAGCCTTGCATCCACTGAAATTTTGAAGAGTAAGAGGTGACTTGATTAAAACATATAAGATCCTGAAGGGCCTTGACAGGGTGGGTGTGGAAAGGATATTTCCCCTTGTGGGAGAATCCAGAACCAGGGATCACCCATTTAAAACAGAGATGAGGAGAATTTTTTTCTCTCAGAGGGTCAGGAGTCTTTGGAACTCTCTTCCTCAAAAGGCAGTGGAAGCAGCATCTTGAATATGTTTAAGGCAGAGGTAGATAGATCCTCAATAAGCAAGGGGGTGAAAGACTATTGGGGGTAGGTGGTAATGTGGAGAAATCAGTTCAGCCATGAACTTATTGAATGGCGGAACAGGCTCGAGTGGCCGAATGGCCTACTCCTGCTCCTAATGCGTATGTTCATATGCTCATATGTAATATATTAACCACAACTCCATGAGCCCTTATCTTGCCAATTAACCTTTTGTGTGGCACCTTATCAAATGCCTTTTGGAAATCCAGGTATTTTCTTCTTTGGCCTCCTTGTCTCAAGAGACAATGGGTAAGCGCCTAGAGGTGGTCAGTGGTTTGTGAAGCAGCACCTGGAGTGGCTATAAAGGCCAATTCTAGAGTGACAGACTCTTTCACAGGCCCTGCAGATAAAATTGGTTGTCGGGGCTGTTACACATTTGGCTCTCTCCTTGCTCTTCTGACTTTTTTCCTGCCAACAGTTAAATCTCTTTGACTCACCACACTTTAGCCCCGCCTTTATGGCTGTCCGCCAGCTCTGGCGATCACTGGCAACTGACTCCCACGACTTGTGGTCAATGTCACAGGACTTCATGTCGCATTTGCAGACGTCTTTAAAGAGGAGACATGGGTGGGTCTGATACCAGTGACGAGCTCGCTGTACAATGCGTCCTTGGGGATCCTGCCATCTTCCATGCGGCTCATATGGCCAAGTCATCTCAAGCGCTGCTGGCTCAGCAGGGTGTATATGCTGGGGACATTGGCCGCCTCGAGGACTTCTGCGTTGGAGATACGGTCCTGCCACCTGATGCCAAGTATTCTCCGGAGGCAGCGAAGATGAAATGAATTGAGACGTTGCTCTTGGCTCAATTCAAATCCAGGTATACTACATCTAATAATGAAGCAACCTGTACCAGCTACAGTAAACACATGGCAGGTATGACCTGCACCACATCAGTGCCGAAAATGATAATTCAAAACATGGAAATGTCCATTCACAGAATCACAGAATTGTTACAGTGCAGAAGGAGGCCATTCAGCCCATCATATCTGCACTGGCTCTCTGAAAGAGCAATGCATTTAGTGCCACTCTCCCGCCTTGTCCCCGTAACCCTGCACATTATTTCTTTTTGTATAACTGTCTAATTCCCTTTTGGATACTTCAATTGAACCTGCCTCCACCACTCTCAGGCAGTGCATTTCAGACCTTAACCACTCGCTGCGTGAAAAAGTTTTTCCTCATGTCACTTTTGGTTCTTTGACCCATTACTTTGAATCTGTGCCCTCTTGTTCTTGATCCTTTCATGAGTGGGAACAGTTTCTCCCATTCTACTCTGTCCAGACCCTTCATGATTTTGAATACCTCTATCAAATCACCCCTCAGCCTTCTCTTCTCCAAGGAAGACAGTCCTAAATTCTCCAATCTATCTTCATAACTGAAGTTTTTCATCTCTGGAACCATTCTCATGAATCTCTTCTGTACTCTCTCCAATGCCCTCACATCATTCAGCTCTCCCTGATTTTTAATGGCACCACCATTGCCAAGTGCTTACTCCATCAACATCCTGAGGGTCACCAGAAACCAGACGTTTAACAGGACCAACCATATCAACATTGTGACTTCAAAAGGCTAGACAAATATTGGGTACTTCAATGATGAACCATTCAGCTCCTGACCGCTGAATGCCTCTTTATGATCTACAAAGTTCAAGTCAGGAGTGTGATGGAATACTCACCACTTGTCTGGGTCGGTAATGTTGCAACAACACTCTGTAAGCTCAATACCATCCAGAACAGTACAGCCGCTTGATAGGCACTCCACCTACTGGATTCAATAATGATCACGGGTGCACTGTGACAGCAGTTTTAAAATCTACAGTATGCACTGCAGCAATTCACTGATTTTACTTCGACAGCAGTTCCCTGTCTCACATCCTCTACTACTGAGAGGGATGATTAGCAAGACTATGGGAATATCATCATCTCCAAGTTCCCCTCCTAGTCACAAACCATTCTAACTTGGACATATACTGCCATTGAAGGGTAAAAATTCCCTACCACCTTGGGAGCACAAAGACTGCAGCAGATCAAGGAAAAGTCCCACTTCAGGAGAACTAAGAATGGATAATTAATGCAACTTTATCAGTGTTTCTCACATACTGAGGGAAAATTTTTAAAATGACACTTATTTTCCTCTACATGTTTATGTCACATTGCTGGTAACGTGGTAAAAGAACTTTTCTCACCTTCACTTTCTTCCTTTATTTTTTTGATAAATAATAACAGAATAGTCTTGAAAAATGTCCTCAGATTTTGGCCCGGATTTTGCAGTTGTAATGACAGTGAAACTGTCAGCATTCGCTGTCATTACTCTGTGAAATCAAAAGTAACCTCTGACATTTGCACATACATAGTTAAAGGCAAAAAATTCAGAAGTTGCTGTTAATGATTCCCCGCTCCTCCACAGGGTGCACTGTTGAAGTCCTCAGAGATGGAAATCTAAGAAATCACTTGAATTAACATGAACTTCCAGTTTTTACATTATTATGTTCATGGAAAAAATCCTTGGAAAAGTTATGGTTTGTTGAATGAGCTGTAACTAGGTTTTTAATGGCTTACTAATTCATAATTACTGCTGGACAATCTCTCTGGCCCTGAAAAACTATTTTCATATTTCTGGAATGTAAAATTTCTTTATTATGATAAAACATTGCACAGATTTTTAAAGTAATTACTTTTTTGCAAATTTATGATATTTCATCTTCCACTTTAATGCCATGTATATGTTTCAATTATTTTGTTCTCTGTAAAACGATTAAAAAGTGAAGGATGATCATACTTTTTACTTCCTTGCTTGCTGCCTGTGATAATTCCTTAATGTGACTGGTTGCTTCACCTACTTGACATCTCTATTGCTGGATTCCTGAAATCCCTTATAACTGGCATCAGAATGAAAATAATATTGGGAAAGATGAAATCCACACCACAGACATTGCTAGATTTGTGGGCAGTTTTTTTCAAAGTCAGCGGTGAGTGCCATCACTTCGCCACTGACCTCAAAATCCAGGCCATAATTTTAGTAGTTTGTCTGTACGGATTGCAGTTATGTCTTATTAATATGGTGGTAAAGTAACTACTTGTTGCAGCTGTATACCTTCCTGATCCTATAAATGACTCCATTTTACAGGCCATTTGAACAATTCGGCCTGTGTGCAGGTGCTAGCTCTTTAATTGGAGCTACCTCCTGTAATCCCATTTCTCTTCCCTTTCCCACAATTCTTTTTTTATTCTTACTTTTCAAACAATTATCCAATTCTATTTTAAATGTTATTAAATCCTGAATTTTGGTGGGGGCGTTGTCCAGGTCTGCCCCCAAATCTTTGGTGGGAGATCAGTGGAACACCTGGAGAAACTGTGTAAATGACTGTTTTTAGCTAATTGGCACTGTTTCTCTGGGAGTTCACAAAATCTTCTGTTGAAATTATGGAAATCTCACTTGAAAATTTCAACTGACCTAGCAACCACAATGTTTTTTGGGAGAGTTCCATATTTTTACGACCTTTTATGTGAAAAAGTGCTTCCTGATGTCACTCCTAAATCGCCTCGCTCTAAATATAAGATTATGGCCCTTGTTCTGGATTCCTTTATCAGATGAAAGAGGAGTTGAGGTGTGGGACAGATCAGCCATGATCTTATTGAATGGTGGGGCAGGCTTGAGGGGCTGAATGGCCTACTCCTGCTCCGATTTCTTATGTTCTTATGTATTGGATTTCTGCTTTTACCTGGGCCTGTATGTCTGCACTTAAGTGGTAAGGATGCTGTTTTATAGGAAAGGATTCCCTTACATCCACATCATGTGTGGCTAAGGTTGTACATCCTGGCTTGTCCTCACTGGACTCTTTTAAATGCGGTGAGTAGCCTTGTTGTTCTGCATCTAAATACGAAAGCATTGTGTCCAATCTTCCTAGCAATTCCATATTAGCTAACCGGATAGTCGGAAGTTCAATTTGAGATTTGTCTGGGCCTCCTTCTGCCTCATCCTCACTATCCCTTTCATTCTTAACTGTCCCTATTACCTGACATATCTGTACTTGGTTATCCTTCTCCCTGCGATAATATTGCTTTAACGTATTGATATGACACAGTCGACTCATTTTTCCGGCGATCTGGGTGTCAATCAAATAATTTACCTTACCAATTCTTTTGACCACTTGAAGCAGACCACTGAACCATACGTTTAATGGTTCACCCTATAAAGATAATAATACTAACATTTCATCCCCTGGTTGAAATGTTCGGGTCTTTGCATACTTGTTGCCCATCTTTTTTCATAGTGGTTTGGGATACTTTAAGGTGTTTCTGAGCCACATTGCAAGCTTTCGTGAGCGGTTCCTGGAGCATGGATACTTAGTCTAGTACAGAAGATTCATCGCTCTGTGCTAAAAACCTTTCTTTGATTAGTTTTAGAGGACCTTTTATCTCATGTCTGTAAACTAATTCAAAAGGACTAAACCCCGTAGACTCATTGGGTGAATCTCCAGTGGCAAATCAAAGAAAGTCTTTATCCCAATCATGGGGATATTCATGACAGTATGCTCTAATCATTGTTTTGAGAGTTTGAGCCTTTCTAAAGCTCCCTGTGTCTGTGGGTGATATGCGGAGGACTTTAACTGTGTGATATCCAACTTACCCATAACATCTTGAAATATCTTAGACATAAAATTGGAACCTTGATCCAATTGAACTTCAATTGATAATCCATATCTCATAAAGAACTGGGTTAACTTCTGTACTACTACCTTAGCAGTAATTGTCCTGAAGGGAATGGCCTTTGGGAATCGAGTGGCCATATCCATGATAGTGAGTATATATCTGTGTCCTGCTTTTGTTTTTGGCAAGAGTCCGACACAGTCTATCAATACCCTACTAAATGGTTCTCCAATAACTAGTATGGGAATTAGAGGTGCCGGTTTTATGGCAGGTTGCGGTTTTCCCACAATCTGTCACGTATGGCCTGTTTTACAAAACTGCACCAGGTCCTTTCTACAACCTGGCCCGTAATAATGTTAACTTATACGCAATTTGGTCTTCCGGATGCCCATATGCCCTGCTATAGCAATGTCATGTGCTATCCTTAATAATTCCTGGCAATATTTAGGTGGTACCACTATCTGTCAAACAACCATCCATTCTTCGTCTGCAGGTCTGTGAGGTGGTCTCCATTTCCTCATCAGAACCCCAGCTTTAACATAATAGCCTTCTGGAACTCCCTTTGCCTCAGCTTCTGTCAGAGCTGATTGTGCTACTTTATTAAACTCTGGATTAGCTTGTTGTGCTGTGATCAGAGAAGATTTGTTAAACATCTCAATTGGATTAACTGAATCCCCAAAGAAAGTTTCAGATATTCGGCTATCTGTCTGTGGTGTCAATTTTACCTCCGACATTGGAACTTGTTTAGTCATTGCTCGGGTTACTACACATGAAGGAAATATTCCTGTAACTTTTTCCTGTAACTGTTCTGTTTATTTAACTTCACTTAGTTTCTCTGTGGCTACGGGAGAAACTAATACTTTCGTTCCAGCCAACTCATTCCCTAGCAGTAGGTGTGGGAAAATGGCGCACTGACACGGAACACAAAAGTCCGAGTGTATCAAGCCTGTGTCCCCACTACCTTGCTCTATGGCAGCGAGGCCTGGACAACGTATGTCAACCAAGAGCGACGTCTCAATTCATTCCATCTTCGCTGCCTCCGGAGAATACTTGGCATCAGGTGGCAGGACCGTATCTCCAACACAGAAGTCCTCGAGGCGGCCAACATCCCCAGCTTATACACACTACTGAGTCAGCGGCGCTTGAGATGGCTTTGCCATGTCAGCCGCATGGAAGATGGCAGGATCCCCAAAGACACATTGTACAGCGAGCTCGCCACTGGTATCAGACCCACCGGCCGTCCATGTCTCCGCTTTAAAGACATCTGAAAACGCGACATGAAGTCTTGTGACATTGATCACAAGTCGTGGGAGTCAGTTGCCAGCGATTGCCAGAGCTGGCGGACAGCCATAAAGGCGGGGCTAAAGTGTGGCGAGTCGAAGAGACTTAGCAGTTGGCAGGAAAAAAGACAGAAGCACAAGGGGAGAGCCAACTGTGTAACAGCCCCGACAAACAAATTTTTCTGCAGCACCTGTGGAAGAGTCTGTCACTCTAGAATTGGCTTTTCTAGCCACTCCAGGCGCTGCTCCACAAACCACTGACCACCTCCAGGCGTTTACCCATTGTCTCACGAGACAAGGAGGCCAAAGAAGAAGAAGAAGGTGAATTCCATCTAGTGGCAAACTATGGACAACTCCTATAGTTACCGGACCAGACATTAAGGGCTCAATTTTACCAGCCCCTTGTCTTCAGGGGTCGTGGCAGGGTAAAATGCTTGCGGGAGTGGCCTGCCATGACCCACGACACCAAGAAGGCCCTGCCACATACTACCGGTAGCAGCAAAGCCTTGGTGCGACATCCCTGCCACCAAGTGGTGGGGCCTTCATTTAAATATTAAAATTAGTGGAATAAACATGCAGATTAACCTACCTGGTCCCAGTGGCTTCAGGTCGATAACCTCTGGAGTTCTGAGGAAAGACACTGTTGGAGAGGGGGGAAGGACAGAAATTATCAGGGCGGGAGGGGTGGGGGAGCGGTGAAAGCTGCTTTAATTGGTTGCGGGGATGGTGGGAAGGGGTTTAGGATCAAAGGGAATAAAGTGCGGGAGGTAAAGGACATGAGTGATAACTCACATGTTTGGGGGATATAGGGCAAAGAATTAACTGTTTATTCATTGGGGGGGGGGATGGGAGAGGGGATTACAGGTGTGAACAGATTTTTATTTCAATTTGTAAACAAACCTGTCCCTTTAAACATTTTAATTGCTTCTGAGGGCTTGAAGCCCTTTAAAAATGGCGGCGGTGTCTACTGACAAATTGACCTATTGATTCCTATGACTGTTGCCTTTAGGACATCAATTCCTGGTGATGAATTCTAAAATTCACTCATAGCCGAAACTAATCTTCTAGCACTTCCCTATCCTTGCAGGATCTTTCTGGTCCTCTTCAGATAAGCCAGAGGTGTTGATTCTGCATAACTCCTCATTTCCAACTGCTATCAATATTTTCACAGTCTGCTTTTCTGGTTCTACAACCACTTGGTCTGTGAAGCATAACTGCATTTTTTGTTTAAAAAGTTTGAACTCAGATAGGATATCGATGACCTTCCAGTTTACACTGGGAAATTTGATATCCATCTTTCTGCTTTGTATTTAACTTTGTTCAGTTCTGTGTCTGCCTGCAGCATTGTATTTATTATGACTTTTCTGTTTATGGTATGAAACTGGTTTGAAAACTTGTTCTATTAACTCTGCTGTTTCCCCTTTAAGAAATTCTCTTTTGTTTAGACTAGCTGCTTTGATGGAGAATAACAGTTGCTTGACAGTATTGTCTGTTTATTTTGTTTTTAGCACTTCATCTTGTATGTTTACACAGCTTTCAATAGGCAGTTCAAGGGCTTTCCCCTTTGCTTTTTTTTAGAGCTTGTTTATTTTCTTCATGCTTGTGTGGTTTAATGATTTTTCTTTTAGCTTGACTGCTTCAATGAAGACTCTGCAGTGCTCAAGGTTTCCTATGCTTTTTGTTTTGGATGCCTCCTGTAATGGCGCCGACCTCGATCAGCTGAGAGACGAATTGGGTTTTCCCCGTTTTTTTTCTCTCCCACGGAGATTTTAAATAAATAATTTTTCAAGTAATACAAAGCTTTTTTTTAAACCGGGATTCCTTGACCGTCAGCAAAATGACTCATCGGATCACAGGAATTTATTTGCTGCCTGTCATTCAGTGCTCTGTCTCCCACAGCTGGAGGTACGTTTTTTTCTTCTTTCCACTGTTTGAGCCAGTATTTCTTTCACTCTTTTCAGGTACTTGTTTTAAAGTTTCTTCACTGGTTTGCTGTTTTGCCCGTGGTCTTCAAAGTTATAGTTGGTATTTTCACCACAGCTGCCACCATGTCATGTGTTCTTTGTGTTATATGAAGCAACACAATGAGGTATGTGGATTCTAGTGCCTTGAAGATCTCCAACAGGTTTATTAACAGCTAAACTAGTGTTTACAATACAGAGCGGCACAGTGGCGCAGTGGTTAGCACCGCAGCCTCACAGCTCCAGGGACCCGGGTTCAATTCTGGGTACTGCCTGTGTGGAGTTTGCAAGTTCTCCCTGTGTCTGCGTGGGTTTTCTCCGGGTGCTCCGGTTTCCTCCCACAAGCCAAAAGACTTGCAGGTTGATAGGTTAATTGGCCATGATAAATTGTCACTAGTATAGGTAGGTGGTAGGGAAATATAGGGACAGGTGGGGATGTTTGGTTGGAATATGGGATTAGTGTAGGATTAGTATAAATGGGTGGTTGATGTTCGGCACAGACTCGGTGGGCCGAAGGGCCTGTTTCAGTGCTGTATCTCTAATCTAATAAATTTACAGAACCTTTGTCTAGGGTGCTACAGTTGCAGGGTGATGCTGGCTTCTAGTCACATGACCACATCCTGGTACTTAGCTCACTAGCATACTGAGTTCTTAAAGGGTCATCACTCTTGAGGCAATCATACAACAACTAATCTATTCTCATACATGAGCAAAATCCCAAGGATGCTGGAAATCGGAAATTAAAAACAGAAAATGCTGGAAATGGTCAACAGGTCTGGCAGCATCTGTGGAGAGAGAAACAGAGTTAAAGCTTCAGGTCGATAACCTCTGAGTTCTTAGGAAAGGTTATCAACCTGAAATGTTAACTCTGTTTCTCTCTCCAAAGGTACTGCCAGACCTGCTGAATCTATGCTCATTCACTGTCTTGGCCTTTCTTATTCCCTTTTTTAATCTCCTCTGTACTTTCTATATTCAGCTTGCTTCTCTACTGTATTATGAACATTACAATTGTCATAAGCCTCCTTTTTCTGTCTCATTTTAACCTCTTTTTCTTTAGCTTTGGATGCCGTATCTTTCCCCCTCGTGGGAATGTGTCTACTTTGTACCCGAATCATCTCGTCTTTGAACACCTATCATTGTTTAATTAGCATTTTGCCTACCAATTATTGATTCCAATCCATCTGGGCCACATCCCTTTGCAACTCACTGAAGTTAGCACTTTTCCAGTTAATTATTTTTACACTTGATGGTGCCACTCTCATTCTTGCTGAGACATGTTCCACCTGCCTCTCTTTATTCCCCAGAACTAGATCCAGCACTGCTTCCTTCCTTGTTGGGCTGGAAACACTGATCAAGAAAGTTCTCTTGTACGCATTTCTGGAATTTTTCCCCAATTTGCCTTTACACTGTACTATCCCAGTTTATGTTAGGACAATTGAAGTCCCCCATTACCACTAATCTGTAGTTGTTGCATCTTTCTGTAATTTGCTTGCAAATTTTCTCCTTTATGAAACGGTGTGCAGATTGCAAGCTGAGTGTGGAGATTCGAGTTTGGTGAGTGGCGATTTTGTTGAAGGAGTGAGGAGGTGTTCCATTTTTCTACTTTTTTTCCCAACATTTTAACCCTCCAGTATTTGTTTTTTGCTTCGGTGCAGTGGAAAGAGCTGGTTGGTGAGTAATTGGTAAGCTATTCTACTTATAATAAATAGTCTGTAAAGTTAAGGTATGGCAGGGCAGCTCGGCCAAGTGGAATGTACAGCCTGTGGCATGCGGAAAGTCATCGACACAATTTGTGTCCTAGACAAACACATCTGTAGGAAGTGTCACCTGCTGCAGGAGCCTGAGCTCCTGGTTTCAGAACTCGAGCGGCAGCTGGAGTCACTGTTGTGCATCCGTGATGCGGAGGACTACGTGGATAGAACTTTTAGGGAGGTGGTCACACCGCAGGTTAGGAGCATGCAAGCAGATAGGGAATGGGTGACCGCCAGGCAGTCTAAGAGAACCAGGCAAGTAGTGCAGGAGTCCCCTGATATGATCTCACTCGCTAATTGTTTTTTTCCATTTTGGATACTGATGAGGGTGATGGTTCCTCAGAGGAGTGCAGTCAGACCCAAGTTTGTGGCACCATAGGTGGCACAGCTGCACAGGAGGGGATGAAAAAGAGTGGAACAGCAGTAGTGATAGGGGACTCGGGGGAACAGACAGGCAGTAAATGTGACTCCAGGGTGGTCTGTTGCCTCCCTGGTGCCAGGGTCAAGCATGTCACGGAGTGGCTGCAGGATATTCTTCTGGGGGAGGGTGAACAGCCAGAGATCGTGCTCCACATTGGTACCAATGACATAGGTAAGAAGGCAGATGAGGTCCTGAAAGCAGATTTTAGGGAGCTAGGAAGGAGATTAAAAAGCAGGACCTTAAAAGCAGTAATCTCGGGATTGCGTCCTGTCCCACATGCAAGTGAGCATAGGAATAGAAGAACTGAGCGATTGAACACGTGGCTGGAAAACTGGTGTAGGAGGGAGGGCATCAGATTTCTGAGACATTGGGACTGGTTCTGGGGCAGGTGGCACCTGTACAAGAAGGATGGGTTGCATCTTAGCAGGACTTAGAAGCTCTTACCTTCCGGGAGTGGAGTGGAGCGGAGCGAAGAGGACCTGTGGGGAGAACGCCGAGAGCGGAGCCTATAAATCCAACCCGAGGATTGAGGCCCAGTCTCTTACCTTCCAGGAGCGGAGTGGAGAGGATCTGTGGGGAGAACACCGAGAGCGGAGCCTATAAATCCAACCCGAGGATCGAGGCCCAGTCTCTTACCTTCCGGGACCGGAGATGAGCGGAGCGGAAAGGAGCTCTTCCAGCGCATCGGAGTTTTGGAAAAAAAAAGCCAACAGTGACGTCAGATGAGAGCTGCAAGGTGAGTGGTTGGGTGAGTAGCAGCTGTTAGTGCATTTAAATATCTTTCAAAAAAAAAGGGGAAAGATTTTTTTGTTGAAAAAAAAATCTCTGGTGATAAGGTGAGTACTACTAAAGTGTTTTTTTTTAAGGACTTTAGATTGAAGTGGGTAGAACAAGGCCCCTAGTGTAATTAGTATTTTTTAATTGAGGAAGTAACTAATTAACCTACGGGTAAGTCATGGCAGGAGAGCTCAGCCCAGTGATATGCTCCTCCTCCACTATGTGGGAAATCAGAGATGCTTCCAATGTCCCTGACATGTGTGCAGGAAGTGTATCCATCTGCAGCTACTGGCTACCTGCATTACGGAGCTGGAGCTGCAGGTGGATTCACTGTGGACCATCCGTGATGCTGAGGACATCGTGGATAGCACGTTTAGTGAGGTGGTCACACCGCAGGTAATGGCTACACAGGCAGAAAAGAGATGGGTGACCACCAGACGGAGTAGTAGGCGCAGGCAGGTAGTGCAGGAGTCCCCTGTGGCCATCCCCCTCTCAAACAGATATACCGCTTTGGAGACTGTTGGGGGGATGACCTCCCAGGGGAAAGCAGCAACAGCCAAGTTCGTGGCACCACGGAGGGCTCTGCTGCACAGCAGGGGAGGAAAAGGAGTGGAAGAGCTATAGTGATAGGGGATTCTATCGTAAAGGGTGCAGATAGGTGTTTCTGTGGCCACAAACGAGACTCCAGGATGATATGTTGCCTCCCTGGTGCTAGGGTCAAGGAAGTCTCGGAGTGGCTGCAGGACATTCTGAAAGGGGAGGGTGAGCAGCCAGAGGTCGTGGCCCATATTGGTACTAACGACATAGGCAGGAAGAGAGATGAGGTCCTGCAAAGTGAATGTAGGGAGTTAGGCAGAAGGTTAAAAAGCAGGACCTCTATGGTTGTAATCTCAGGATTACTCCCTGTGCCACGTACTAGTGAGGGTAGGAATAGGAGGATAAGGCAAATGAAAGCGTGGCTGAAGAGCTGGTGTAGGCGAGAGGGCTTCAGCTATTTGGATCATTGGGATCTCCTCTGGTGCAGAGGTGACCTGTACAAGAAGGACAGGTTGCATCTGAACTGGAAGGGGACCAATATCCTTGCGGGGAGGTTTGCTAGTACTACTCGGGAGGGTTTAAACTAGTCTTGCATGGGGATGGGACCCAAAGTAGTAGTCTCTCCGATGAGATAGTTGAGGCAAATGTAGAGGTTAAAGCAAGCAAGTCCAGTAGGCAGGCTGGGCAGGGACAGGGGCAGGACAGGGAGAGTGGAAGGTCTGGTAGGCTAAACTGCATTTACTTTAAGGCAAGAAGCCTTACAGGTAAGGCAGTTGAACTAGGAGCATGGATCGGTACATGGGATTGTGATATTATAGCTATTACGGAAACGTGGCTGAGGGATGCGCAGGACTGGCAGCTCAATTTTCCGGGATACTGATGCTTCCGGCGTGACAGAGGTTGAGGTAAGAGAGGAGGACATCACGACAGTAGTTAGAGAGGATATCCCGGGGGGAACGTCCAGCAAGGCCATATGGGTAGAACTTAGAAATAAAGAAAGGGGTGATCACTTTGATGGGATTATACAATAGGCCCCCCAATAGTCAGAGGGAATTGGAGGAGCATATATGTAGGGAAATCACAGATAGGTGTAGAAATTATAGGGTTGTAATAGTAGGTGATTTTAACTTCCCTAATATTGACTGGGAACTGCCTTAGTCCTAGGGATCAGATGGGGAAGAATTTGTTAAGTGTGTCCAGGATAATTTTCTGAAGCAGTATGTGGATGGCCCTACTAGAGAAGGGGCTACACTCGACCTCCTCTTAGGAAATGAGGCTGGGCAGGTGGTTGATGTGTCAGTGGGGGAGCACTTTGGGACCAGTGACCATAACTCTATTAGCTTCAAGATAGTTATGGAAAAGGATAGGACTGGTCCTCAGGTTGAAGTCCTAAAATGGGGGACGGCTAATTTCGATGGCATCAGACAGGAACTCTCAAAAGTTGGGAGAGGCTGTTTACAGGTAAAGGGACGTCTGGCAAGTGGGAGGCTTTTAAAAGTGAGCTAGGAAGAGTTCAGGACTGGCATGTTCCTGTTAGATGGAAGGGCAAGGCTGGCAAGTTTAGGGAACCTTGGTTGACGAGGGATATTGAGGGAAAATTTCTTAAGGGAAAATCATGTTTAACTAACTTGCTGGAGTTTTTTGAGGAGGTAACAGAGAGGGTTGATGAGGGCAATGCTGTTGATGTGGTGTACATGGACTTTCAAAAGGCGTTTGATACAGTGCCACACAACAGACATGTGAGCAAACTTGTACGGACAGCAGCAACATGGATACAAAATTGGCTGAGTGACAGGAAACAAAGAGTAGTGGTTAATGGGTGTTTTTTGGGCTAAAGGAAGGTTTGTAGTGGAGTTTCCCAGGGATCAGTGTTGGGACCCTTGCTTTACCTGATTTATATTAATGACCTAGACCTTGGTGTACAGGGCACAATTTCAAAGTTTGCAAATGATACGAAACTTGGAAGCATTGTGAACTGTGAGGAGGATACTGTAGAATTTCAGAAGGACATAGACAGGTTGGTGGAATGGGCAGAGAAATGTGAAGTGATTCATTTTGGTAGGAAGAACATTGAGAAACAATGTAAAATAAAGGGTACAATTCTAAAGGGGGTTCAGGAGCAGAGGGACCTAGGTGTAGATGTGCATAAGTCATTGAAGGTGGCAGGACAGGTTGAGACAGTGGTTAATAAAGCATACAGTATCCTGGGCTTTATTAATAGGGGCATAGTGTACAAAAGCAAGGAAGTTATGTTGAACTTGTATAAGACACTAGTTTGGCCTCAGCTGGAGTATTGCATCCAGTTCTGGGTGCCACACTTTAGGAAAGACGTGAAGGCATTGGAGATTGTACAGAAAAGTTCATGAGAATGGTTCCAGGGATGAGGAATTTCAGTTATGAAGATAGATTGGAGAAGTTAGGACTGTTTTCCTTGGAGGAGAAGGCTGAGAGGTAATTTGATAGAGGTATTCAAAATCATGAGCGGTCTGGACAGAGTAGATAGAGAGAAACTGTTCCCATTCGTGAAAGGATCGAGAACGAGAGGGCACAGATTTAAAGTATTTGGTAAGAGAAGTAAAAGTGACATGAATAAAAAGCTTTTCACGCAACGAGTGGTTAAGGTCTGGAATGCGCTGCCTGAGAACATGGTGGAGACAGGTTCAGTTGAAGCATTCAAAAGGGAATTATATGAAAGGCAAGAATGTGCACGGTTACGGGGAGAAGGCGACGGAATGGAACTGAGGGAATTGCTCTTTCAAAGAGCCAGTGTGGACACAATGGGCCGAATGGCCTCCTTCTGCACTGTAACGATTCTGTGAGTCGTCTCGTTCCCAACTCTTTGGAGGCCTATAGTACACATCCAATAGTCAAACAGCTCCTCCAGTTTTCTTCTAACCAAATAGACCCTTCAACTACTTTATCCCTCTTCAGTGTCTTTGATCAATTCCGTCACCCACCACCCCCCCTACCTGTTCTCATTTCTTTTCCTTCCATATCTTTCCTCAATACCGTACCTAGGATATTAAGTTCCTAATCCTCCACTTCTTTGAGCCAGGTCTCTTTTATTGCCATTATATGATAGAGCCTGCGTGTCTCTCTCTCTCCCCCTCCCTCTGTGTTTAACGCATTAACCCCCATCTGTCTCTTTCCTCCCTATCTGTTTCTCTCTTGCACTCTTACCGTTTTGCTCTCTCTCAATCTCTCTTTTTCTCCCTCTGTCTCTTCATTAATTTTCTGCATCTAAAAAATCTGTTTCGGTCGGCCTCATTGTAAAAGCACAAACCCTAGTTGAGTGCTGACCGCTGATGGGGATCCCACGGCTCCGCTCCTCACTCCGCCCGCTGCTATGCTAACCATGTTACTGGTTCGAATCCTACTCAGTTATGATGATGTCTGTCTTTGATGCAAAAAAAAAGCCACATGATGCACAACATAAACCCAACACCTAAGATACTGCACGACCCGAAAATAGCTAAGACAGTTGTGCAAAAGACAGGAAGATACTGCGCAAATAAACACTGGATCAACTTATGTCAAGATATCCAAACTGCCTGTGATAATGGTAATCTACGAGCTATGTATGAAAGGATCAAGAGGATGCTTGGCCCTACCATCGCCAAAGTTGCTCCCCTGACGTCGGCAGATGGTGAAGTACTCACCAACAGAAGTAAATAGATGTCCCGCTGGGCTGAACAATACTGAGCTGTACTCCTGCGAGTCGGATATCTCCCAGTTCACGCTTGACGCTGTCCTGCAGATTCCTGTCATGGATGAGTTAGATGAAGAACCCTCATCACTTGAGCTCAAGAAGGCCACAGACCGCCTAGCGAAAGGAAGGACACCCGGCAACGACGAGATCTCAGCCGAACTGCTCAAGCACAGAAAGTCCCATCTATCACCATGCCTTTATGACCTTCTTCTTCTCTGCTGAAAGGTAGGCTCTGTTTCACAGGAGATGCGTGATGCAAAAATCATTACACTATTCAAAAACAAAGGCGACACTGGAGACTGTAACAACTACAGGGGGCATCTCACTCAATCTTCATGGGGAAGGCCTTTGCTAGGGCCATAGTTAAAAGACTCCATCTACTTGCAGACCGAACGTACCAGGAAGCACAGTGCGGTCTCTGTGCTGGCAGATCTACTGTGGTAGACATGATCTTCTCTATATGCCAGCTACAAGAGAAGTGTAGGGAACAGGGTATACTTCTTTACCTTACTTTAGTAGATCTCACTAAGGCATTCGACAGCAGAGCAGGGCTCTACAAGATTTTGGGGACTTAAGCATCAAGAAAACCATGGTCATGGAACAAGGTGTTGTATCTCCGTTCCTGATCACACTAAAGACCACCCCACTGGAAGTGGGTTAGCAAATTCTGCTACCTCAGGTTCACGATGACAGACAGTCTGTCCCCTGATGCAGAGCTTGACACATGCATAGGGAAAGCAGCTACCACCTTTGGCCAACTCCCAAAACATGCATGGAATAACACCAAACTAAACCTTAGGGCCAATCTGATTGCTTATGTTCTCACTCAATCTTCATGGGGAAGGCCTTTGCTAGGGCCATAGTTAAAAGACTCCATCTACTTGCAGACCGAACGTACCAGGAAGTACAGTGCGGTCTCTGTGCTGGCAGATCTGTAGCCTGTGTTCTCAGCACCTTGCTGTATGGCTGTGAAACATGGGCGACTTACAGTTACCAGGAAAAGAAGCTCAATAATTTCCATCTTCGCTGTCTACGGCACATTCTGGGTATATCCTGGCAGAGCAAAATCACAAATGTGGCAGTCCTCTCAAAGGCAGAGCTCCCAAGTGTGTTTGCACTAATCAAAAATAGGCAGCGTTGGTGGATTTGGTAAGTCCACAGGATGGAAGACAGGCATATACCCAAGGACTTTCTGTATGGTGAGGTAGCCAGGGCCAGGCAACCAGTGGGGAGCACAAAGCTCTGCTTCAAGAATGCCTGAAAGTGTGACATGAAGGCCCTAAATATTGACTATTGCACCTTGGACTCACTAGCTGGCGAAAGAGGGAAATGGCAACACCTCTTGTGGACTGGTATGCGCCACCATGATGATCAGTGGCTACAGCAGCTTGGCAACAGGTGCCAACGCTGAAAGCAACAACCTAAAACGTCACCTAGCAGCTTTATACACGGCACTTGTGACAAAATCTGCTTCTCAAGGATTGGCCTTCACAGCCATCAGCAAACGTGCACCAAGAGAAGAAACCCCACCTAAATGGATTATTTGTTGCGTGTCCATCATCTCTCATAGATGGAAGGATACCAACATGATAGTCCCAGGTGGCGACGTATGCCTGCAGCTCACCAACCTTGTTTACCACACACAATGCATTTATGTACGTGCACTCCAAACCTATCTTACCCTGCTTCTCAATTGCCTCCTGTCTGATCTCTCCTATTTCTGAACTATTCTTTACTTTAGTGCTATTTGCCTCACCCAGTCCTCTGTACACCTTGGGCTGAATTTTGTTGAGATCCCGACGTCGGGCTTCATGGCTGGGGGATGGAAGATTGTTGAGGCAGATGTCTGCCACGGAGCCTGACGTAGGATTGCTGGGCCCAATCTTCCCGGCAGCGCGAGGCTCCGTGGCGGCCCTACCCTGCCGCTCGGCGATGGGACCCGACTTTAAATATTTAAATAAAGGACATGAATACATTAACATATCTTTCACTGCAATCTTGCCGGCTGTCCGTGATCTTGCGTGCAGCGGCCGGCACTCACGTACTTTCACTTTCTCGTTCAGGGAAAGCTGGCGTCACTGAGGTGGTGAAAGGGGAACTTAGGATTTTTGGTGCAGTCAGGGGGCAGGGGTGGGAACAGGGTCAAATCTGCATGTGTAGTGTAGGGGAGGGGGGAAGGGGTGACCTCTGCACTTTATGTAGTTGGCGGGGGCAAAGGTCACATATTAAATAGAAGTGTTTTTTTGGGGGTTAGGAGAACGGGCCAGCCATTTATTTTCTTTGCATGGGCAGGGGGTACAGGCAAAAAATCAATTCACGTTGTTTTTGGGTGGGGGTGGTGGGGTACAACCTTCAACTGTGCAGGTCTGGCAGCCCTTTAAAAATGGCGCCAGCTCCCGGCAGCAGGAGAATAAAATTCAGCCCCTTATTATTCCTAATGTTTCATCCTGGTGCCCCTCCCCTTCTAATGGAATCTTTAATGGACCTTTGTTGGCACAGGTAGGAATGGAACCAAAGCAGATTAATTGCACAAAAATTGATCATAAAAGAGAGATGATGCAAGAAGCTTGAGTGATCAACTGTGTTGATCATGGAGGGGTGATCAAGGATGACAGCACACCATAGGCATAAAGAGCATTGTTGGTGAATTTGACGAGGGCATTCTGCAGAAACTAGATTAAAGGGATTTGAAGAGAGAGTAATGGAAGAGATCTGCAAGGAGATAGGTAGCGATACACAT
Organism: Heterodontus francisci; assembly: GCF_036365525.1. Taxonomy (NCBI): domain Eukaryota; kingdom Metazoa; phylum Chordata; class Chondrichthyes; order Heterodontiformes; family Heterodontidae; genus Heterodontus; species Heterodontus francisci. The sequence continues at coordinate 88,644,821 of NC_090375.1, forward strand.
TCAAGGACTTTAGAAGGAGAAGAGAGATAGAAATAAGGCGGTATTTGACAAAGATGGATCAGTGGGAATATTTTTGGGATGAGATCATGACATTCGTTTTGAAGGACAGGAAAAGAACCAATGTCAGGGTACAGAAGGTTGGTGATAGGTAATTGTTGTTATGACCGAGGAAGGAGGAGTGCACCGTTTATTCTAGTTCCATTTCTCCACAAGTCACAACATATATTTAAATTTTCCCACTTACCGATATGGTTAATCCTATACTCTATTTTTTCCCAGAATAAAAGGCATTAACCAGGTTTCTTTGATGAACAAAATTATCAGTTCATTATAAACCAAGTCTTACCCAGTAATGACGTAAAGCATAAACACACATTGAAATATTAAAGTTCCTTTTTTACCTTTACCCCTCACACTCATACACACACCCATACACCAGTTTACTGGGAAAATAAAAGGGATTTTCGTTCAGAGCTCTGTTACAGACAAAAAACCCCACTTGGGATGAATACTTGCTCATTCTTGAAGAAAACAGTAGATGAGATATGTTGTGTTTCAAAACTGGCATGCAGTCTAGCCTCCAAGTACATGTAGACGGGTCACTGGGATCTTTCAGAACAGTTCTTTCTGGCAGCATTGAGAATTAATTTAGCAGGCTTTTCTTCAAAGACAGAAGACGAGATGAGTTGCCACAGTGGACTTCTCAGGGTCTTTTAGAGAGGTGCTGGAAAGCTGAGCTGGGTTGTGGTCTTCTCTCCTTTGGGAATTCTCTCCTTCTTCTGCAGGCTTTTTTAAAGAGATGGAACAGTCTGGGCTGAGCTGGGATTCTGACCTATCGGGGGCACACAATTGACACTTCTCTGCACACATCTTTTACAGTTACCAGGGTTTCTGTTCTAGTTTTAGCTTGAGTCAGGTGACAACCAATAAATGTTGTTGCCCAACTAATTCTTTCAGTATCCTCTTGATGACCCTCTTGAAAACAAAACTGGTCTGACATTTCTTCGGCTTGACTATGAATTCCTCAAAAAAGTTTTTTTTTGAAAAACAGAAGCACTTTCATGACATTGTGTAATGAGGTGTTAAATTGAAAGGGGGTCAAGAGGACAACAGATGTTATGTTGGAAGGGGGCGGGGGTGGTGGTGGTGGTGGTGGTGGACTGGTTGAGGGCCTGACAGAGAAATAGAGGAAACGTTACATTAATGGTAATGAGGTTGGCACAATGACATGGGCCAAGGGACGTCCAGGGAGGGAGAGGAGGCAACTGAATGGAGGATCTTTGAGATGAAATAATTGAACAGCTTCTCATTTTGTGTTGGAAATGAAATTGGGAGGAACAAAGTACGGGGTTTAGAGAAGTAGTTTGTTGTCGACAAGATGAACATGGGACTTTCCTTGCCCACCTGCAGCAATGGAAGGGTTTGGATCTGGAGAGGGTCGCTAAATCCATGGTCACAGCCTACTTAACACCAGAAGGAACAAGAACGACATTCCCGGGAGAAGATAGTATTGTTCCACTTCCGAGTCAATTTGAGCCTTAACATATTACTTATAATCCAAGTTTAAAATCATTGTGAAACCAAAACCACTTGCCACCGACGTAAACTTATGTGAATGCACACCTAAGGAATATAGTAAGGAAATATTGTAAGTGAATCTGTGATCAGATTACACAAACTGACACAGATTGTAAACCGGTCTAAGTGCAGGATCCATCGATATTTTTGACAGATAATTTAGTAGGCTTCATTTGTTTCAATACGAACGAGGAATTGCACACTATTTATGGTCACGCCCTCCTCAGGTGCTGCTGACCTCTGGCTCCGGGTTCAAACTGCCCGCCATCCGGGGGGGGGGGGGTCAGAGGTCAGGGGTTAGTGCTGGGTGAAATAGTTCCGGGAGCGGATGGCGGCTCGTTTCCCCTTCGTGCGGAGGATGGGGCCCTTCACTTTCATCGGTGAGTGCTTGATGGAGAGAAACAGAGAGTCCCGGGCTGGGGGACATTTTATCTCAGTGGGAATGAGATCCGCAGCTCCAGCGGCGGAGGCCGGGCTTTGGGCGGAGCTCATCCGCTTTCCAGCTGCTCAGGTCGCCGGCGGAGGCTCCTCACTGTTTCAGTCAGTATCCCAGCGACAGCTGAACCTGCTAAGGATTGGTGACATTACCCCAACCTGGCTCATTAACCAGCGCGGAACCTCGACAGCTCAGCAACCCCCCCGCCCCCCCAAATTCCAGCATCAACTGGAGGATTTCTGATTTTGCTTTACTCAGACATGTAGTCCAGATGTTGATTACTCTTTAGGACATCAGTTCTGAATACTGCCCTTTATCTGTTTAAGCCATGTTTATTTGCCCTACTACCATGGTTTTATTTAGATTTAGATTTTTTTCCCGTTTCGGGATGTTGGTAGCGCTGACAAGTCTGTATTCCGCCACCTCCCCACGCCCGCCCCATCCCTATTTGTGCCGGGAGGAGGTGGTGGTGTTGAGGCCTTTCTTGAACGGCTGCAGTCTTTGGGGTGAAGGTGGTTCAAAATTAAAACCAAAAAAGTGCTGGAAGTGCTCAGTCGGTCTGGCAGAACTGATTCATCTGGTTCATTTCTGATGAAAGGTCACTGACCTGAAACGTTAATTTTGCTTCTCTCTCCACAGATGCTGCCAGACCTGCTGAGTATTTCCAGCATTTTTGGGGGGGTTTATTTCAGATTTCCAGCATCTGCAGTATTTTGCTTTTATATTAAAGAGTTCCAGGATATTGACCCAATGACAATGAAATGTGTCCAAGTCAGGGTAGCATGGGACTTGGAGGGAACTTTGTGGTGATGGTGTTCCTTGACATTGCTGATCATGTCTGTCTTGGTTTGTGGTAGAGCTCACATGGGACAGAACCGCTGTCAAAGTAACCTCGATTAGTTGCTGCAATGCAACCAAAAGATCATATATGTTAGAAACAAAAGTCATGTAAAAACAAAGACTAGACAGTAATGTAAACAGAATGGTTTAAATTGTGTTCTTGAAAAGATTGGCAGAGATGAGAGGGCCCCATACTGTTACGTCCCATCATTGCTTTCCCCCTAGCCATAGCTTTGTGGGTAATGGTGTTGGGTAAGGAGTTCCAAGATTAAAATCAAAAAAGTGCTGGAAATACTCAGCAGGTCAGGCAGCAGCTGTGGAGAGAGAAGCAGAGTTAACGTTTCAGGTCAGTGACCTTTCATCAGAACTGATCATCTGGTTCAGTTCCCATTAATGCAGCTGATAACATTACAGAAAGATGAATTTCAGGACCAAGGATATTGTACTGTAAAGATAGGCAGATGGAAATGGCTAGGTAGAAAAATATTAAGATTAAATAATTATTAAAATTCAAACAGGCTTTGCATTACAGCATAGGGTAGTGCGAGAGCAGGATATTACTACAGTATAGAAAGCAGCATATTCCTTTAGAGCAAGCATCAAAGGTTGTTTACAACAAAGCTATAGCTAGGGGAAAAGCAATGATGGGAAGGAACAGTATGGGGCCCTCTCATCTCTGCCAATCAGTTCAAATAACTGGGTGGTCATCAGCCATTAGGTAGTGTTGCATCCAGCAGGAAGAAAGCCATAAAGAAAATGGTATGAAGAGGGGTGCCATGTTTGTACTTGGCTAGAAAGAGGTCTCTCTCTTTCTTCAAAGCCCGGTGGTTTGAATAGGCGTGGAGACGTCATCTTCAGGGTTCCTCATTAAATCTACACACACACAAGTTTTAGACGTTAGGCTAATGTGTGCTGATCTTTTAGGTTGTTTAAGATTATTACTTTATTAATAAATTAAGTGAATTATCAGACGTATTGCTGTCTCTAGCTTTATGAATCTTTAAGGGGTAAAGGACTTATCCAACAGTATGCTGATGATGGAGGGAGTGGATATTGAGGCCAGTGGTATAATATCTTAAACTTCTAAAGGATCCCCTTCAGTCACCCTCTTTTTCAAGACTGAAAAGTCCTAGTGTTCTCTAATTATCCCTCATAGTTCGGTCTCTTAATGCTGCAGAGTAGCTTTGTTTTTGACTATATTGCTTGCTCCCAAGGCTAGAATAATTCCTTGTGGCAAGGTATTAAAACTCAATACATACTCAAAGTGTGGGTTAACTTTAGATTTGTAACAGTTCAGCATTCTACGTGACATTTTAAACCAAAATGAGTGGATGCCTTTCCCATAAGCGCAATTTGACATGCCGACGAACTAACTGGATGGAAAACCACATGGATACAACCCTTTAGCAGCAAGCAATTTTGAAGGCAAATGTTAGCCATTATTGCAAGAGGATTTGAGTACAGGAGCAAAGAAGTCTAGCTTCAATTGTATAGAGCATTGGTGAGGCCGCACCTGGAATATTGTGTACAGTTCTGGTGCTCTTGCCTGAGGAAAGATAAACTTGCCATAGAGGGAGTGCAGCGGAGGTTCACCAGACTGATTCCTGGGATGGTGGGATTGTTCTTTGAGGAGGCTGGCCTAATTCTCTTGAGTTTCAAAGAATGGGAGGTGATCTCATAGAAACTTAGAAAATTCTTAAAGGAATACACAGGGTAGATGCAGAAATGTTGTTTTCCCTGGCTGTGGGGTCTAGAACAAGAGGGAGCAATCTCAGAATAAAGGGCAAGCCATTTAAAACTGAGATGAGGAGAAACTTCTTCACTCAGAGGGTGGTGACTCTTTGGAATTCTCTGCCTTAGAGGGTGGTGGAAGCTCAGTCACTGAGTAAGTTCAAGACAGAGATTGATGGATTTCTGATTGCTAATGACATCAAGGGAAGTGAGGATGATGTGGGAATATGGTGTTGAGGTAGACGATTGTCGATGGTCTAGAATGGCGGGGCAGGCTCGAGGGACTGAATGGCCTACTTCTGCTCCTATGTTCCTATGTTTAACCAGAACTGAAATGCTGGAAACTGTGACTTGGTGCAATGCTGTCCTGGATTTAGTTTGGATCTGTCAAATGCTATTCGTTAGAAGGGGAGTCTCTCATTTTGGTTTTGATGTCCATCACCTTAGAAAATGGTTAAATGGTTGTGCTATCTGTGTCAGCTCTAAAATGTCTCTATTGCTTCCAATGTTGATAGCTCTGTATCTTTGAATATGTGGAGTATGTGTGATATACTGTATAACATGCATTTGTAGTTTTGTTTTGCACATATTTACAAATAATTCAACTGGGCCCAAATTGGTAAAAGTAGTCCATGCGCTATTGAGCCATGCAGATCTCACAATTGGATCCTGGGGGGGAAGTTTTCCCTGACAAGGAGTCCTGACATCATCCTGTCCTTTCCTGGGTTTCACCAGGCAGGATTGAAGGCGAGCAGGGAACTCCTTTGCAGCTGTTGGGTAAGTAATTAAAATATTCAAATAGGCCATTAAGTACTGTTTCAACCCTCAATCCTGACTTTCAACAGCCAGGGCACCTGTTTTCCGATTTGTCAGCAACTCGCCAGGGTGACCGAGGCCCAATTTATGCATAGTAAGATCCCACAAATAGTAATGTGGTAATGACCAGATATTCTGTTTTAGTGATGTTGATTGAGCAATAAATATTGGCCAAGACACCAGGGAGAACTCCTCTTTGAAGAGTGACATGAGATCTTTTATGTCCACCTGAAAGGGCAGACATTAACATTATATGCGAAAGCTGGCACTTCTGATAGTAGTGCACAGAGTGTCAACTTAGATTTTTGCACTCAGGTTTCTGGAATGGGACTTGAACTTGCAATCCTCTGATTCAAAGGTGAGAATGCTAATAACTGAGCCACAGCTAACACCTCAGATTGAGACCTTGTGCTTCCTAGTGACTGGCCAAATAGGGACATTGACAGAAGTCTTGTTGCAGATTGACATATTCTCAGCTTGAGAGTGTGTGTGGAGGCATCTGAAGAAATACAGAAATGGATTACAGTAGGAAAAAAGTATGCGAGGAAGAATTTATAAATTGTCATGGTGCTTCTAACAAATGAATAGCATCCAGGACGGGTTGCATCTAAACTGGAGGGGCACTAATATCCTGGCTGCAAGGTTTGCTAGCGTCACTCGAGAGGGTTTAAACTAGTGTGGCAGGGGGGTGGGAACCAGAGCAGTAGGACAGCTAGTGAAATAAATGAGGAGGACATAGTAAATAAGGCCAGTAGGACTAAGAGGAAGAGCAGGCAGGGAGATGTTGCTGAGCACAGCGGGACTGGTGGTCTGCAGTGCATTTGTTTCAATGCGAGAAGTATAACAGGTAAGGCAGATGGACTTAGAGCTTGGATTAGTACTTGGAACTATGATGTTGTTGCTATTACAGAGACTTGGTTGAGGGAAGGGCAGGATTGGCAGCTAAATGTTTTAGGCTTTAGAAGCTTCAGGCGGGATAGAGGGGGATGTAAAAGGGGTGGGGGAGTTGCATTACTGGTTAAGGAGAATATCACAGCTGTACTACGGGAGGACACCTCAGAGGGGTCATGCAGCGATGCAATAAGGGTGGAGCTCAGGAATAGGAAGGGTGCAGACACGATGTTGGGGGTTTACTACAGGCCTCCCAACAGACAGCGGGAGGTAGAGGAGCAGATATGTAGACAGATTTTGGAAAGATGTAAAGGTAACAGGGTTGTGGTGGTGGGTGATTTTAACTTCCCCTATATTGACTGGGACTCACTTAATGCTAGGGGCTTGGATGGGGCAGAATTTGTGAGGAGCATCCAGGAGGGCTTCTTGAAACAGTATGTAGATAGTCCAACTAGGGATGTGGCCATTCTGGACCTGGTATTGGGGAATGAGCCCGGCCAGGTGGTCGAAGTTTCAGTGGGGGAGCATTTCAGGAGCAGTGACCATAATTCCATAAGTTTTAAGGTACTTGTGGATAAGGATAAGAGTCGTCCTCGGGTGAAGGTGCTAAATTGGGGGAAGGCTAATTATAACAATATTAGGCAGGAACTGAAGAATTTAGGTTGGGGGCAGCTGTTTGAGGGTAAGTCAACATCTGACATGTGGGAGTCTTTCAAACGTCAGCTGATTAGAATCCAGGACCAGCATGTTCCTGTGAGGAAGAAAGACAAGTTTGGCAAGTTTCGGGAACCTTGGATAACATGGGATATTGTGAGCCTTGTCAAAAAGAAAAAGGAAGCATTTGTCAGGGCTGGAAGGCTAGGAACAGTTGAAGCACTTGAGGAATATAAAGACAGTAGGAAGGAACTTAAGCAAGGAGTTAGGAGGGCGAAAAGGGGTCATGGAAAGTCATTGGCAAACAGGATTAAGGAAAATCCCAAGGCTTTTTATACATATATAAAGAGCAAGAGGGTAACCAGGGAAAGGGTTGGCCCACTCAAGGACAGAGAAGGGAATCTGTGTGGAGCCAGAGGAAATGGGCGAGGTACTAAATGAGTACTTTGCATCAGTAATCACCAAAGAGAAGGACTTGCTGGATGATGAGCCTTGGGAAGGGAGTGTAGATAGTCTCAGTCATCTCATTATCAAAAAGGAGGTGGTGTTGGGTGTCTTGCAAAGCATTAAGATAGATAGGTCCCCAGGGCCTGATGGGATCTACCCTAGAATACTGAGGGAGGCAAGGGAAGAAATTGCTGGGGCCTTGACAGAAATCTTTGCATCCTCATTGGCTACAGGTGAGGTCCCAGAGGACTGAAGAATAGCCAATGTTGTGCCTTTGTTTGAGATGGGTAGCAAGGATAATCCAGGAAATTATAGGCCGGTGAGCCTTACATCAGTGGTAGGGAAATTATTAGAGAGGATTCTTCGGGACAAGATTTACTCCCATTTGGAAACAAACGAACTTATTAGCGAGAGGCAGCATGGTTTTGTGAAGGGGAGGTCGTGTCTTACTAATTTGATTGAGTTTTTTGAAGAAGTGACAAAGATGATTGATGAAGGAAGGGCAGTGGATGTTATCTATATGGACTTCAGTAAAGCCTTTGACAAGGTCCCTCATGGCAGACTGGTACAAAAGGTGAAGTCACACGGGATCAGAGGTGAGCTGGCAAGATGGATACAGAACTGACCCAGTCATAGAAGACAGAGGGTATCAGTGGATGGGTGTTTCTCTGAATCGAGGAATGTAACTAGTGGTGTTCCGCAGGGATCAGTGCTGGGACCTTTGCTGTTTGTAGTATATATAAATGATTTGGAGGAAAATGTAGCTGGTCTGATTAGTAAGTTTGCGGACGACACAAAGGTTGGTAGAGTTGTGGATAATGATGAGGATTGTCAGAGGATACAGCAGGATATAGATCGGTTGGAGACTTGGGCGGAGAAATGGCAGATGGAGTTTAATCCGGACAAATGTGAGGTAATGCATTTTGGAAGGTCTAATGCAGGTGGGAGGTATACAGTAAATGGCAGAACCCTTAGGAGTATTGACAGGCAGAGAGATCTGGGCGTACAGGTCCACAGGTCACTGAAAGTGGCAACGCAGGTGGATAAGGTAGTCAAGAAGGCATACGGCATGCTTGCCTTCATCGGTCGGGGCATAGAGTATAAAAATTGGCAAGTTTCATGTTGCAGCTGTACAGAACCTTAGTTAGGCCACACTTCGAATATTGCGTGCAATTCTGGTCGCCACACTACCAGAAGGACGTGGAGGCTTTGGAGAGGGTACAGAAGAGGTTTACCAGGATGTTGCCAGGTCTGGGGGGCATTAGCTATGAGGAGAGGTTGGAAAAACTCGGATTGTTTTCACTGGAACGACGGAGGTGGAGGGGCGACGACTTGATGGAGGTTTACAAAGTTGAGTGGCATGGACAGAGTGGATAGTCAGAAGCTTTTTCCCAGGGTGGAAGAGTCAGTTACTAGGGGACATAGGTTTAAGGTGCTAGGGGCAAAGTTTAGAAGGGATGTGCGAGGCAAGTTTTTTTTACACAGAGGGTGGTGAGTGCCTGGAACTTGCTGCCAGGGGAGGTGGTGAAAGCAGATACGATAGCGACGTTTAAGAGACATCTTGACAAATACATGAATAGGAAGGGAATTGAGGGATACGGTCCTCGGAAGTGCAGAAGGTTGTTGTTTCGGCAAGCATTAAAATCGGCGCAGGCTTGGAGGGCCGAATGGCCTGTTCCTGTGCTGTACTGTTCTTTGTTTTTTTGCAGTCTTTAGAAAGTGTTAGTCTTGACAAGTGGAAGGAATGTGTATTTTCGGTTGGGTTGGTTCCTATGATGATACTCAATGCTATGTGGGCCAATTCATGAAAACTTGTTAATGTGCTATAATTCTGAATATGTGCAGAAATCTCATAGAATCATTCACAGTACAAACATAAATACCTCTGAACATCTTTTTTAATCATAATAGATCTTGCATTATTTTAAATGTAAAATAATTGACTTTTATTTTCTCAGATTTTCCTTTTGCTTTTGTGTGTAGCCTTTTATTTGTCTATATTTTTGTTGCTGTTTATTTTCTGTTGATCTCTTCAAATTCTTTTATACTTGATTTCTTTTTAAACAGATATTGGCATAAATCTGACAGATCCTATGTTTCGTGGGATTTATCGTGGTACTCAAAAACATCAAGGTAAGTCTTGGCATGTAACCTACAGCGTCTTCATGTTATATTCAAAGAATAGGACCATCTAAACTTTTTGTGAAATGTTGTTTATCTGTTTGTGCATAGAAGCCTAATATGTTTAAAGTGTTATTTTGATTGGATGCTATTGAACCATGAAATTTTATGTATGAACAGTAAGCTAACCTTTTGGTCCCTTTTAATGGGCATTCATAGTGGTGGTGAGATAATAAGCTCCAATTTCATATTAGTTTATTGACTTGCTGAAAGGAGAAAAGTGGTGGGATTTAGGATTAAATGTACCATTGGCATATCCAGGAATTGCCACTTCAGATGATCAGGGATAAGAATTTTCAGTCACTTAGTAGACTTCTAGCTATTTGCTTTTGGGATGTGGTTGCCTGTGAACTTTTTTGGTTCAGTGAGAATAAAGGGAAAGCTGATGCAGTTCTGGTATGCTGGCACTAATATTCTTGGAGTGACCTCTAGTGGTAGTAAGAGTATCCTAACTCCTTCTATAGGTTTATCTTCAGTAATTCATGCTTACTTGCAAATCCTAAATTGACATGACTGTTAGCAATAGCTTGTTTTTTTTTTAAGGCGATAATAACCTCATTCAAATATTCTGCATTAAAAGAACAGTTTACACAAATTGGGGAAAAATACTGAAAATATGAATTACATCCAGTGTAAAGGGCAGCCATAAAGACAGGGCTAAATTGTGGCGAGTCGAAGAGACTTAGTAGTTGGCAGGAAAAAAGACAGAGGCGCAAGGGGAGAGCCAACTGTGCAACAGCCCCAACAAACAAATTTCTCTGCAGCACCTGTGGAAGAGCCTGTCACTCCAGAATTGGCCTTTATAGCCACTCCAGGCGCTGCTTCACAAACCACTGACCACCTCCAGGCGCGTATCCATTGTCTCTCGAGATAAGGAGGCCCAAAAGAAGGCAAATATAAAACCGCCTCTTTTAAATGCTGCCTGGTTAGCTGTGCATTCAGCTGGATTGTTTCTACAAGATTCTTCCAGATAATCTGGATATTCAAGTAAACCTACAATTTGAGCTGGTATTGCCCAGCTTTCTGACATTAATTGTACGAAATATGCCTGCTGAACAAATGTACCACATGCTGTTCGGGTGTTCACTCACCAGAGTCAGGGATTCATCATTAAAAGAGTCACTGCATTTTGTTTACTGTACAGAAAAAGTGCTCCGGAGGGAGATGTACTCATTTCTTTACAATTAGGCTGCATTTGGTGATGCTGCAACTACAGAAGGCGCACTTCCTTATGCAGGCTGGTAAGAATCCTGCAATTTAATGGCATATTCTGTATGGTTTGTGTTATTGTAATTGATCCCTAATAATTGATCAAATTTGTCTCATCGCGAGATTTACTTTCTGCCCAGGGCTGATTTAAAAACAGAGGTCAACTCAGGGAAAAATTGAACTCCTCTCAGCACTAATTCATATACCAAATCGACGAGGAAAACTGTGCATGTGCGGCAAATGTGTGCATGCGCAAAGATGCCAAAGGCACCTGCAAGTTGGTCGTGGGAGATATTAGTGTTTTAATTATCTCCCAGCTGGTCATACAAAAGGTGGCATAGTGGTTATGTTACTGGACTGACAATCCAGCGATCTGGACTAATGATCTGGAGATATCAGTTCAAATTCCACCATGGCAGCTTGGGAATTTAAATTCAGTTCATTAAATAAATCTGGAGTAAAGAGCTAGTTATCAGTAATGTTAACCATGTAATGACTGGATTGTCATAAAAATCCATCTGATTCACTAATGTCCTTCAGGGAAGGAAATCTTACATGGTCTGGCTTACATGTGAATCTTACCCGGTCTGACTTATCTGTAATTCCAGCAATTTGGTTGAATCTTAACTGTGCTCTGAAATGGCTTGCCACCACCTTTTCAAGGGTAGTGCGGGAGCAGGCTTCGCCAGTAACTCACACATCCTGTAAGCGAATAAAAAATAGATCACCTTTGTTTCAGCTAAAGATTGGATAGATAAACAAATAAAAAGATAACGGACTTGCTGGAAATCTGAACTAAAACCAGAAAGTACTTTTAAAAAAATTTGTGTGGCAGTGAGCTGCCTTCTTGAACGGTTGTTGTCCTTGGGGTGTAGGTACAGTACAGTACTGTTAGGAAGGGAGTTCCAGGATTTTGACCCAGTGACCATGAAGGAACGGCAATATAGTTCCAAGTCAGGATGGTGTGTGACTTGGAGAGGAACTTGCAGGTGGTGGTGTTCCCATGCATCTGCTACCTTTTTGTCCTAGAAATACACAGCAGGTTAATCATCTGAAAAGCCAGGCTAATGTTTCAGATATGGGCTTTTCATCATCAGAATAGATGAAGGGTCTACCATAAAACATTAGTCTATGTTTTCATTTTTCAGATGCCTGTGGGCCTGCTGTGTATTTCCAGCATATACTGGTTTTATCCTTCCTTAAAATTCTTCTTTGCTGTCCTCTTCACTTCCTGATTTCTATGCTTTGCTGCTGCATTTCTTCTATCTAGTTTATCCTTTAAATTAAGCTTTATCTTTGCCTATTTGTCTACTTAACAATAACTGCATTTCATAATTTATTGCATGTGAGGTGCCTTGAAACATTTTTGAGAGAAGATAAGCTGCTTCTTAAATGCAAGCCTTTCCATTTCTAGTTGCCTCCCCATCACCTGAAAAATGATTAAAGGATTAAGGTTCTGAAATAATTTTGAAGTCTGACAGGAGGATAGAAGAAAAGGAAAAGTGAAGAAAATAATATTTATTCAACTGAGTGTTGAAAGAGTAAAAATTAGAGCGATAAAGCAAATTGGGACAAATTCTAGAAATACATCGCATCTCTTGAAAAAAAACAAAGCTGCATACTTTATTTGCAATTGCTGCTCAATGTGTGGCCAAGAATCCAGATAGCCAGCAACTTGGAGCCTCCAGTATTTTGAGAAATTATAAGGTCTTCGCTTCTTATTAACTTATATTATTAACTTAATTACCTCCTGTATTAAAAACATTATTTAATTACCAGGACCTTTGGACAGTCAAAGCACCTGATCACTTGTCTTGACTGAGAAGTTATAGACACAGAATCTGTTTGTGCACTCTTACAGATGATTTTTTGGATGTAGTACAGAGAGCTGTCAAAACTGGAGTTCAGAAGGTAAACAAAATTCTCTTTATGTCAAGGAGAAAAGAGTTTTCAAAATATTGTTTTTTTAAATCCTATTTGCATACTGTTTTGAATATTGGGACAAATTAAGATTGAGTTACCAGATCACTTAGTAAAGTTAAAGCAAATCCTAAAGGAATACACTGAATTTTGGAATACCTGGTCAAAATATAGCAACAGGCCTCAACTGCTAAAACTGTACAGTGAGTGAATTGCAGCAGCTGGGACACAAATTGTGTTTTGGGTATCAAAAATCTGAATATTCTGTTTTCCATTAAAATGTGGGCTAAGTATCAGCATTTAAAAAAAATTTTTTTTACTTGTATCTTGTGTAAATGCCCTTTTCACTGGTTGTGCTTGGTGATCTAGTTGTGTGTTGAGTCTGAATTATAATTTAAAGTATTTGGCACTTGTGGTATGCTGCATACATTTATTATGTATTAGATCCCACAGGAAATCAGATTTGGTTAATTGTCTGCCATGGAATGCAGTGAGCACAGAATTCATAAGAATTGTATTGAAAATTATTCTCGTATCTTAGTTTAGTTTAGAGATACAGCACTGAAACAGGCCCTTCGGCCCACCGAGTCTGTGCCGACCATCAACCACCCATTTATACTAATCCTACACTATTTCCATATTCCTACCACATCCCCACCTGTCCCTATATTTCCCTACCACCTACCTATACTAGGGGCAATTGCTAATGGCCAATTTACCTATCAACCTGCAAGTCTTTGGCATGTGGGAGGAAACCGGAGCACCCGGAGGAAACCCACGCAGACACAGGAAGAACTTGCAAACTCCACACAGACAGTACCCAGAATTGAACCCGGGTCGCTGGAGCTGCGAGGCTGCGGTGCTAACCACTGCGCCACCCAATATCTCTCAATAATTATTTCCCATCATAGTGACAGGATAACAGTCCGGTTTCCTAAATGTTTTGTTTATATTCTGTAAGTCATTTGCATGTTTAAAAATACAGGTTTTCCTCCAGACAAGTATAAATGGGTAAAATTGTTTAAAAAAGTGCACATTGTACATTTAATCTTTGTCTTGGCTAATATTTTTTCTTTCCTTCAGTTCATGATTACAGGAAGCAGTTTGCAAGATAGTACAGATGCACTGGAACTGGCAAAGACAAGTGGTAAGTTAAGAAACCTGTTCTGCTGCAATATTTCTCTTGAAAATGCACCACGGATGTATTAATCTTGTTGTAGAATTCAGTGTAAATTTAATTGCTGATTTAATTTATTCTTTAGATTTAAACTGTTCTAAGGAACAATTCTCTTGTCTTTGGCCTCCTTATCTCGAGAGACAATGGGTAAGCGCCTGGAGGTGGTCAGTGGTGTGTGGAGCAGCGCCTGGAGTGGCTATAAAGGCCAATTCTAGAGTGACAGGCTCTTCCGCAGGTGCTGCAGAAAAATTTGTTTTCGGGGATATTACACAGTTGGCTCTCCCCTTGCGCCTCTGTCTTTTTTCCTGCCAACTGCTAAATCTCTTCGACTCGCCACACTTTAGCCCCACCTTTATGGCTGCCCGCCAGCTCTGGCGAATGCTGGCAACTGACTCCCACGACTTGTGATCAATAGGGTTATGGAAAATATGGAACAGCTAATTAATTTGTGGGTTTTGAACTGTGAATTAAGATATGTTCCTTACCTCTATACACTTCTGATTCCCCTTTACATTTACAATATGGAAAAATGTAGTGCACCAGAATTTCTGCATAATTTGAAAGGTTCAAACTTAAATTGTAATTCTAATATTGCATTTTGTCTGCCATCAAGCCTGATAGCAATTTGACAAAACATGAAAATAATTTGTGCTCAAATCGACCATTAAGTGTTGAATCTTATCTTATTTTGGTTATATATTTGTTTCAAAAGATTTTTTATGTGAAATCAATTCTACTGAAATGGAATGGGTGCTGTGGCAGCTTTAATATACTATACATTTGAGTTTTCTCTTAGAAACTGAGACTTTGAGGAATGCCATTGTTACCATATTTTCCTCAATACCGATAGCCCATTTTAGATGGACAATTCTAATGGATAGGCCATCTTCCTAGCTGATGTGTGCAGGTCAATGATGTGTGCCAGCTTGGCTCATTTGATAGTATTTTTCTCTCTAACTGCGTGAGGAGTGTTTGGGTTTGAGTCCGCTCCATGGTTTGAGTACGTTTTCCGGGCTGACACTGTATACCAGTACTGAGGAAGTGTTGCACTGACAGAGATGTTGTCCTTTGGATGAAACATTAAATTGAGAATGCCTGTTCTGGTCATTCATATTCTAACCCTTGGGACTATTTGAAGAGGCAGGAAATTCTCATGTTCTCTTGATCAAAACTCCTCCCTTAACCTACACCAACAAAAAAATAGATGAACTCACTCACCTCATTGCTATTAATGGGATCTTGTTCTGAATGAAATGTCTGCCTTGTTTACCTATCTATTGGTCATTGTAGTTCAAAGTATTTCATTATAAAACAGTTACCTCAAAGCACTGCAGAGAGATGTTCCAAGATGCTATTTCAATGCAAATATTTATTTTTCTTTCTAATTGTAAAGGTGCATGTAACATGCCAATATTATTGGAAATATACAGAAGTGCTGCTACTGCTCTTCATTGATAACCTCACAATTATGTTAGTGATGTGATTTATTTGCCTGAAGGAATATCAGAAAAATATTTGCAAATAATAAGTGTCTAATGGCGAAGTACCATTTTTGTATAGTGCTGTGGCTGTGGTGACCATTAAGTAACTATTTGTTAAAATTGTAAATTTAGGTATTCAGTTTGAAGAATGATGTGTATTGAAATATGCACTTTGGTTAAGGATGCCGCTTTACTGCTGTTTTGCCATCAGTATGAAATAGTCATGCACAGATGTGAATAGTAGTATGACTTGTGTATTAAAAAAGGAAAGTGCTGGAAATACTCAGCAGGTCAGGCAGAAGCTGTGTAGGGAGAAAGAGAGTTATCATTTCTGGTTGATGACCTTTCCTCATAACTAGAAAATGTTAGATATAGCATGTTTTAAGCAAGTACAGAGATGGCATGGTGAAGACAGAACAAAGACGAAGATCTGTGATCGGGTGGAAGGCAGGAGTGATTAAATATCTATATTTATTTTATATTTTTTTTATTTAGAGATACAGCACTGAAGCAGGCCCTTCGGCCCACCGAGTCTGTGCTGACCCAACAACCACCCATTTATACTAATCCTACATTAATCCCATATTCCTACCACATCCCTACCATTCTTCGACCACCTACCTACACTAGGGGCAATTTACAATGGCCAATTTACCTATCAACCTGCAAGTCTTTGGCTGTGGGAGGAAACCGGAGCACCCGGCGGAAACCCAAGCGGTCACAGGGAGAACTTGCAAACTCTGCACAGGCAGTACCCAGAACTGGGCCCGAGTTGCTGGAGCTGTGAGGCTGCGGTGCTAACCACTGTGCCACCCATATCAAAAGGGATGATGGTGCAAGACAAACGGGATTGGTAGCAGGACAAGTAAAGAAACAAAAGTTGGTTCTGGAGGAGCTGTTAATGGCAACAGCAGAATCATAACGAGCACCTGCTGTCCAATAAAATGGGAGCAGTGGTTATGATCTGAAATCGTTGAACTCAGCGTTGAATCCAGAAGATAGATGAGGTTAGTGCAGTTGATGTGGTCAACATGGATTTTAGCAAGGCTTTTGACTAGGTCCCACATGGCAGGCTGGTTAAAAAATAAAATCCCATGGGATCCAGGGAAATGCAGCAAAGTGGATACAAAATTTTTTCAGTGGCAGGAAACAAAGGGTAATTGTTGACGGGTGTTTTTGTGACTGGAGGGCTGTTTCCAGTGGTGTTACGCAGGGCTCAGTACTGGGTCCCCTGCTTTTTGTGGTATATATTAACGATTTGGAAACAAATGTGGGGGGCATGATCAAGAAGTTTGCAGACGACACAAAGATTGGCCGTTTGGTAGATAGCGAGGTGCCAGCTATAGGCAACGGGAAGATATTGATGATCTGGTCAGGTGGGCAGAAAAGTGGCAAATGGAATTCAAACTGGAGAAGTGTGAGGTGATGCATTTGGGGAGGTCAAACAAGGCAAAGGAATACATGATTAATGGGAAAATACTGAGAGGTGTGGAGGAAGTGAAAGACCTTGGAGTAAGTGTCCACAGATCCCTGAAGGTTGCAGGACAGGTTGATAGGTGGTTAAGAAGGCACATGGAATCCTTTCCTTTATTAGCCAAGGTATAGAATATAAGAGCAGGGAGGTTATGCTGGAACTGTATAAATCATTGGATCGGCCACAACTTGCGTACTATGTGCAGTTCTGGTCACCTCATTACAGAAATGATGTAATTTCACTAGAGAGGGTACAGAGGAGATTTAAGAGGATGTTGCCGGGGCTGGAAAAATACAGCTATGAGGAAAGAGTGGATAGGCTGGGGTTGTTCTCCATGGAACAGAGAAGGCTGAGGGGTGATCTGATTAAAATGTACAAAATTTTGAGGGGCCTGAATAGAGTGGAAGTGAAGGGCCTATTTACCTTAACAGAGAGTTCAGTGTCTAGGGGGCATAGATTTAAAGTGATTGGTAGAAATATTAGAAGGGCGATGAGGAAAAGTTTTTTTTGCCCGGAGGGTGGTGGGGGTCTGGAACGCACTGCCTGAAAAGGTTGTTGAGGCAGAAACCCTCAACTCATTCAAAGGAAGTCTGGATATGCACCTCAAGTGGATTATCTGCAAGGCTACAGACCCCAAATGCTGCAAGGTGGGACTAGAATGGGTGAAATGTTTTTTGGCTGGCATAGACACGATGGGCCAAGTGGCCTCTTTCTGTGCAGTAAACTTTTTATGATTCTAAGACTGTAAAGTACCTAATGGGAAGATAAGGTACTTCTGTTGAGCTTCATTTGGGACAGCCAGGGGACAGAGAGATCAGAGTGGGCTTGGGGCAGAGAGTTAAATGGAAAGGGACCGAAATCTCAGGGTCACACTTGCAGACAGAATGAAGGTGTTCAGCAAAGTGATCACCTTGTTGATCTCCCCATTCTAAAGGAGACCACATCGTGAGCAGCAGATACTGTATACTAAACTGAAAGCAATGCAGGTAAATTGCTGTTTCATTGGAAGGGTCAATGGGGTCCTGAATGGTGAGAAGTGAGAAGGTGAAAGCCCCCTTTTTCAGGTTCTTTACTTGCCTAAAAACTGTTAAATCTCTAACATTTTCCACTTCTGATGAAAGGCACTAATCTGAAACATTAATTCTGTTTTTCTCTCCACAGCTGCTGCATGACCTGCTGAGTATTTCCAGCATTTTCTGTTTTTATTTCAGATTTCCACCATCTATGAACATACGAATTAGGAGCAGGAGTAGGTCACTCGGCCCTTCGAGCCTGCTCTGCTACTCAATAAGTTCATGGCTGAACTGATTACTCCACATTTCCACCTATCCCCGATAACCTTCCATCCCCTTGCTTATCAAGCACCTATCTACCTCTGCCTTAAAAATATTCAAAGACTCTGCTTCGACCGCCTTTTGAGGAAGAGAATTCCAAAGATGCTTGACCCTCTGAGAGAAGAAAATTCTCCTCATCTCTGTCTTAAATGGGTGACCCCTTATTTTTAAACAATGACAGTATTTTGCTTTTTTTTTTATGACTTGAATGACAATTCCTGACCTGAAATTTGAGTGCACTAAAGCAAAACGGTACATGATGCACTCTGAAATGTTTTCACCTCTAGTTTGCATCAGTTGTGGTATATCATTTGATTTCTATAAAGTTAAATTTCAAAAGTACCCAGAGGATCTGGTGGACATCCTGGGAATTTCAAAAAATTTGATGAGAATGTCTTTAATTTTAAGAAAGCAGGAACTCATTTAACAGTGAAATTAAACATTAGCAAGTTTGCCAAGTGGAATTCTGCGAATGAAATAAATAACAAGAAAGAAAGTCTTGCATTTATATATGCCTTTCATGACATCAGCACATCCCAAAGTGCTTCACAACCACTAAAGTAGTTTTTGAAGTGCAATCACTGTTAGAGCAGCATGCAGCATAGCTAGTGGATACTGGTTTCAGGTTGTTAACTGCAGTATAATTCCAGCCGAAGAACTTGCTAAAATACATCCTTACTTTGCCGAATAGGAAAAGATACAAATCGGATGCAGAATCAAACTGACTTAGAATTTTAAAAGCTCTTTATACTCAAACAACTCTCATTAAAGATACAAGAAGTCCAGGAAGCCGGTGATTAGCCTTTTTAAAAATTTGTTTCATGGGATGTGGGTGTCGCTGGCCAGGTCAGCATTTATTGCCCATCCCTAATTGCCCATGACAAGGTGGCGGTGAGCTGCGTTACAAAGAACAAAGAAAATTACAGCACAGGAACAGGCCCTTCGGCCCTCCAAGCCTGCGCCGATCCAGATCCTCTATCTAAACATGTCGCCTATTTTCTAAGGGTCTGTATCTCTTTGCTTCCTGCCCATTCATGTATCTGTCTAGATACATCTTAAAAGACGCTATTGTGTTCGCATCTACCACCTCCGCTGGCAACGCGTTCCAGGCACCCACCACCCTCTGCGTAAAGAAATTTCCACGCATATCCCCCCTAAACTTTTCCCCTCTCACTTTGAACTCGTGACCCCTAGTATTTGAATCCCCCACTCTGGGGGGGAAAAAGCTTCTTGCTATCCACCCTGTCTATACCTCTCATGATTTTGTACACCTCAATCAGGTCCCCCCTCAACCTCCGCCTTTCTAATGAAAATAATCCTAATCTGCTCAACCTCTCTTCATAGCTAGCGCCCTCCATACCAGGCAACATCCTGGTGAACCTCCTCTGCACCCTCTCCAAAGCATCCACATCCTTTTGGTAATGTGACGACCAGAACTGCACGCAGTATTCCAAATGTGGCCGAACCAAAGTCCTATACAACTGTAACATGACCTGCCAACTCTTGTACTCAATACCCCGTCCGATGAAGGAAAGCATGCCGTATGCCTTCTTGACCACTCTATTGACCTGCGTTGCCACCTTCAGGGAACAATGGACCTGAACACCCAAATCTCTCTGGACATCAATTTTCCCCAGGACTTTTCCATTTACTGTATAGTTCACTCTTGAATTGGATCTTCCAAAATGCATCACCTCGCATTTTCCCTGATTGAACTCCATCTGCCATTTCTCTGCCCAACTCTCCAATCTATCTATATTCTGCTGTATTCTCTGACAGTCCCCTTCACTATCTGCTACTCCACCAATCTTAGTGTCGTCTGCAAACTTGCTAATCAGACCACCTATACTTTCCTCCAAATCATTAATGTATATCACAAACAACAGTGGTCCCAGCACGGATCCCTGTGGAACACCACTGGTCACACGTCTCCATTTTGAGAAACTCCCTTCTACTGCTACTCTCTGTCTCCTGTTGCCCAGCCAGTTCTTTATCCATCTAGCTAGTACACCCTGGATCCCATGCGACTTCACTTTCTCCATCAGCCTACCATGGGGAACCTTATCAAACGCCTTACTGAAGTCCATGTATATGACATCGACAGCCCTTCCCTCATCAATCAACTTTGTCACTTCCTCAAAGAATTCTATTAAGTTGGTAAGACATGACCTTCCCTGCACAAAACCATGTTGCCTATCACTGATAAGCCCATTTTCTTCCAAATGGGAATAGATCCTATCCCTCAGTATCTTCTCCAGCAGCTTCCCTACCACTGACGTCAGGCTCACCGGTCTATAATTACCTGGATTATCCCTGCTACCCTTCTTAAACAAGGGGACAACATTAGCAATTCTCCGGTCCTCCGGGACCTCACCCGTGTTTAAGGATGCTGCAAAGATATCTGTTAAGGCCCCGGCTATTTCCTCTCTCGCTTCCCTCAGTAACCTGGGATAGATCCCATCCGGACCTGGGGACTTGTCCACCTTAATGCCTTTTAGAATACCCAACACTTCCTCCCTCCTTATGCCGACTTGACCTAGAGTAATCAAACATCTGTCCCTCACCTCAACATCAGTCATGTCCCTCTCCTCGGTGAATACCGATGCAAAGTACTCGTTTAGAATCTCACCCATTTTCTCTGACTCCACGCATTACATTCCTCTTCTGTCCTTGAGTGGGCCAATCCTTTCTCTGGTTACCCTCTTGCTCCTTATATATGAATAAAAGGCTTTGGGATTTTCCTTAACCCTGTTTGCTAAAGATATTTCATGACCCCTTTTAGCCCTCTTAATTCCTCGTTTCAGATTGCGCCTACAATCCCGATATTCTTTCAAAGCTTCGTCTGTCTTCAGCCGCCTAGACCTAATGTATGCTTCCTTTTTCCTCTTAGCTAGTCTCACAATTTCACCTGTCATCCATGGTTCCCTAATCTTGCCATTTCTACCCCTCATTTTCACAGGAACATGTCTCTCCTGCACGCTAATCAACCTCCCTTTAAAAGCCTCCCACATATCAAATGTGGATTTACCTTCAAACAGCTGCTCCCAATCTACATTCCCCAGCTCCTGCCGAATTTTGGTTTAGTTGGCCTTCCCCCAATTTAGCACTCTTCCTTTAGGACCACTCTCGTCTTTGTCCATAAGTATTCTAAAACTTACGGAATTGTGATCACTATTCCCAAAGTATTCCCCTACTGAAACTTCAACCACCTGGCCGGGCTCATTCCCCAACACCAGGTCCAGTATGGCCCCTTCCCGAGTTGGACTATTTACATACTGCTCTAGAAAACCCTCCTGGATGCTCCTTACAAATTCTGCTCCATCTAGACCTCTAACACTAAGTGAATCCCAGTCAATGTTGGGAAAATTAAAATTTCCTATCACCACCACCCTGTTGCTCCTACATCTTTCCATAATCTGTTTACATATTTGTACCTCTATCTCACGCTCGCTGTTGGGAGGCCTGTAGTACAGCCCCAACATTGTTACCGCACCCTTCCTATTTCTGAGTTCTGCCCATATTGCCTCACCGCTCGAGTCCTCCATAGTGCCTTCCTTCAGCACAGCTGTGATATCCTCTTTGACCAGTAATGCAACTCCTCCACCCCTTTTACCTCCCTCTCTATCCCGCCTGAAGCATCGGTATCCTGGGATATTTAGTTGCCAATCATGCCCTTCCCTTAACCAAGTCTCAGTAATAGCAATAACATCATACTGCCAGGTACTAATCCAAGCCCTAAGTTCATCTGCCTTATCTACTACACTTCTTGCATTAAAACAAATGCACCTCAGACCACCAGTCCATTTGCTTTCATCATCTGCTCCCTGCCTACTCTTCCCCTTAGTTACGCTGACTTCATTATCTAGTTCCTTACAGGCTTTAGTTGCTACCTCCTTACTGTCCACTGACCTCCTCATTTGGTTCCCATCCCCCTGCCACATTATTTTAAACCCTCCCCAACAGCGTTAGCAAAAGCACCCCCAAGGACATTGGTTCCAGTCCGGCCCAGGTGTAGACCGTCCAATTTGTAATAGTCCCACCTCCCCCAGAACCGGTCCCAATGTCCCAAAAATCTGAACCCCTCCCTCCTACACCATCTCTCAAGCCACGCATTCATCCTGACTATTCTTTCATTTCTACTCTGACTATCACGTGGCACTGGTAGCAATCCTGAGATTACTACCTCTGAGGTCCTACTTTTTAACTTGGCTCCTAACTCCCTAAATTCTGCTTGTCGGACCTCATCCCGTTTTTTACCTATATCATTGGTGCCTGTGTGCACAACGACAACTGGCTGTTCACCCTCCCCCTTCAGAATGTTCTGCAGCCGATCTGTGACATCCCTGACCGTGCACCTGGGAGGCAACATACCATTCGGGAGTCTCGTTTTCGACCACAGAACCGCCCGCCTATTTACTCCCCTTACAATCGAATCCCCTATGACGATAGCCCTTCCACTCTTTTTCCCGCCCTTCTGAACAGCAGAGCCAGCCACGGTGCCATGAACCTGGCTACTGCTGCCTTCCCCTAGTGAGCCATCTCCCTCAACAGTCTCCAAAACAGTATACCTGTTGTGGAGGGAGATGACTGCAGGGGACACCTGCGCTGCCTTCCTGCTGTTTCTCTGCCTTTTGGTCACCCATTCCCTTTCTCCCTCAGCAATCCTAATCTGCGGTGTGACCAATTCGCTAAACATGCTATCCACTACCTCCTCAGCATCGCAAATGCTCCAAAGTGAGTCCATCCGCAGCTCCAGAGCCGTCATGCGGTCCAACAAGAGCTGCAGCTGGACACGCTTCCTGCACATGAAGGAGTCAGGGACATCAGCCGTGTCCCTGAGCTCCCACATTGAGCAAGAGGAGCATAACACGGGTCTGAGATCTCCTGCCATTTTTAATCTTAAGCTTAACTTAGTCTGAAACTTAGATAAATGAAAAAGGAACGAAAGGTTTTTACCAATCACACGATAAAAAACAAAGTAGAAAAAGCCTTACCTTATCTACATACCACTGAGTCCTTTTTTTTTGGTTAGAGGAGGAGGGCGGGTGGGAGACACTACCCGTGTAGTGTCTCGGGTTCAGAAACTGCCCAAATATATAGGGTTTTACTTACCCAGCAGCCCCTTGGTCCGCCGTAAACAAAAGGAAATTAAGTTTAATCTGAAACTGACCATCCCAGCTGCTCACTCGCTTGCACTCTCTGCTCCCGAATAAGCTGCGTTCTTGAACCACTGCAGTCCTTGTGGGGTAGGTACACCCACAGTGCTATTGGGAACGGTGTTCCAGGATTTTGACCCAGTAACAGTGAAGGAACGGCCATATAGTTCCGAGTCAGGATATTGTGTGGCTTGGAGGGGAACTTGCAGGTGGTGGTATTCCCAAGCATCTGCTGCCCTTGTCCTTCTAGGTGGTAGAGGTTGCGGGTTTGGAAGGTGCTGCCTGAGTAGCCTTGGTGTGTTGCTGTAGGACATCTTGTGGATAGTACACATTGCTGCCACTGTGTGTCGGTGGTGGAGGGAGTGAATATTTGTGAACGGGGTGCCAATCAAGCAGGTTGCTTTGTCCTGGAAGGTGTCGAGCTTCTTGAGTGTTGTTGGAGCTGCAGCCATCCAGGCAAGTGGAGAGTATTGCATCACACTCCTGACTTGTGCCTTGTAGATGGTGGAAAGGTTTTGGGGAGTCAGGATTCCTAGCCTCTGACCAGCTCTTGTAGCTACTGGCTACTCCAGTTCACCTTCTGGTCAATGGTAACCCCCAGGATGTTGATAATGGGGGATTCAGCAATCATAATGCCGTTGAATGTCAAGGGGAGATGGTTAGATTTTCTCTTGTTGGAGATGGTCATTGCCTGGCAGTTATGTGATGCAAATGTTACTTGCCACTTCTCATCCCAAGATTGGATATTGTCCAGGTCTTGCTGCATTTCTATACGGACTGCTTCAGTATCTGAGGAGTCGTGAATGGTGCTGAACATTGTGCAATCATCAGCGAACATCCCCACTTCTGACCTTATTGAAGGAAGGTCATTGATGAAGCAGCTGAAGATGGTGGGCCTAGGACATTATCCTGAGGAATTCTTGCAGTGATGTCCTGGAGCTCCGATGATTGACCTCCAGCAACCACAAGCATCTTCCTTTGCGCTAGATACGACTCCAACCAGCAGAGAGTTTTCCCCCTGATTCCCATTGACTCCAGTTTTGCTGGGGCTCCTTGATGCCATACTCGGTCAAGTGCTGCCTTGATGTCAAGGGCAGTCACTCTCACCTCACTGCTGAGTTCAGCTCTTTTGTCCATGTTTGAACCAAGGCTGTAATGAGGTCAGGAGCTGAGTGGCCCTGGCGGGACCCAAATTGAGCGTCAGTAAACAGGTTATTGCTGAGCAAGTGCCACTTGATAGTACTGTCAATGGCACCTTCCATCACTTTACTGATGATTGAAAGACGATGATGGAGAGCACCCTTCTTGAACTGCTGCAGTCTATGTGGTGTTGGTCCACCCACAGTGCTATTAGGGAATGAACAAAGAACAAAGATAATTACAGCACAGGAACAGGCCCTTCGGCCCTCCAAGCCTGTGCCGATCCAGATCCTCTCACTAAACATGTCGCCTATTTTCTAAGGTTCTGTATCTCTTTACTTCCTGCCCATTCATGTATCTGTCTAGATACATCTTAAAAGACTCCATCGTGCCCGCATCTACCACCTCCGCTGGCAATGCGTTCCAGGTGCCCACCACCCTCTGCGTAAAGAACTTTCCACGCATATCCCCCCTAAACTTTTCCCCTTTCACTTTGAACTCGTGTCCTCTAGTAATTGAAACCCCCACTCTGGGGGAAAAAGCCTCTTGCTATCCACCCTGTCTATACCTCTCATGATTTTGTACACCTCAATCAGGTCCCCCCTCAACCTCCGTCTTTCTAATGAAAATAATCCTAATCTACTCAACCTCTCTTCATAGCTAGCGCCCTCCATACCAGGCAACATCCTGGTGAACCTCCTCTGCACCCTCTCCAAAGCATCCACATCCTTTTGATAATGTGGCGACCAGAACTGTACGCAGTATTCCAAATGTGGCCGAACCAAAGTCCTATACAACTGTAACATGACCTGCCAACTCTTGTACTCAATGCCCCGTCCGATGAAGGAAAGCATGCTGTATGCCTTCTTGACCACTCTATTTACCTGCGTTGCCACCTTCAGGGAACAGTGGACCTGAACACCCAAATCTCTCTGGACATCAATTTTCCCCAGGACTTTTCCATTTACTGTATAGTTCACTCTTGAATTGGATCTTCCAAAATGCATCACCTCGCATTTGCCCTGATTGAACTCCATCTGCCATTTCTCTGCCCAACTCTCCAATCTATCTATATTCTGCTGTATTCTCTGACTCCCCTTCACTATCTGCTACTCCACCAATCTTAGTGTCGTCTGCAAACTTGCTAATCAGTCCACCTATACTTTCCTCCAAATCATTAATGTATATCACAAACAACAGTGGTCCCAGCATGGATCCCTGTGGAACACCACTGGTCACACGTCTCCATTTTGAGAAACTCCCTTCTACTGCTACTCTCTGTCTCCTGTTGCCCAGCCAGTTCTTTATCCATCTAGCTAGTACACCTTGGACCCCAAGCGCCTTCACTTTCTCCATCAGCCTGCCATGGGGAACCTTATCAAACGCCTTACTGAAGTCCATGTATATGACATCGACAGCCCTTCCCTCATCAATCAACTTTGTCACTTCCTCAAAGAATTCTATTAAGTTGGTAAGACATGACCTTCCCTGCACAAAACCATGTTGCCTATCACTGATAAGCCCATTTTCTTCCAAATGGGAATAGATCCTATCCCTCAGTATCTTCTCCAGCAGCTTCCCTACCACTGACGTCAGGCTCACCGGTCTATAATTACCTGGATTATCCCTGCTAGCCTTCTTAAACAAGGGGACAACATTAGCAATTCTCCAGTCCTCCGGGACCTCACCCGTGTTTAAGGATGCTGCAAAGATATCTGTTAAGGCCCCAGCTATTTCCTCTCTCGCTTCCCTCAGTAACCTGGGATAGATCCCATCCGGACCTGGGGACTTGTCCACCTTAATGCCCTTTAGAATACCCAACACTTCCTCCCTCCTTATGCCGACTTGACCTAGAGTAATCAAACATCTGTTCCTAACCTCAACATCCGTCATGTCCCTCTCCTCGGTGAATACCGATGCAAAGAACTCGTTTAGAGGTCCAGGATTTTAACCCAGCGACAGTGAAGGAACAACGCTGTATTTCCAAGTTAGGATGGTGTATGACTTGGAGGGGCACTTGCAGGTGGTGATCTTTCCATGCATCTGCTGCCCTTGTTCTTCTCGGTGGTAAAGGTCACGGGTTTGGAAGGTGCTGTCAATGAACCCTTGACGAGTTGCTCCAGTGCATCTTGTAGACAGTGCACACTGTTGCCATTCTGCACCAGTCGCGGAGGCGGTGAATGTTTAAAGTGGCTCCCAACTTTCCAGCCTTTGGACCTCTATTGACCATGACCTTCAGCTCAATCACCTCCACTTATAGTACCCTTGTCCCTATTAAAGTCATTACTCTCTCTCACTGGACATTCCCACTGGTACAACCTTCATCTCTGCTCCTTTAAGTCCAAGGGCACAGATTTGAATGTTTATGGCAGATAACTGGTTTAGCCATTCATTGCCAGAACCATGTAAAGCACTATCACGTCATGCTCTCCTCAGCCTAAACTGCTCACTATTCCAAGATCATCCTGGAACGCAAAGATAACCAACAGCTTCTTTTCACTACAAACTGTCGTCTTCAACCCATCTCTGCTGCTGCCTCTACCCTGACTTCCAACAAGTGTGCGGAGCTCATGAACCTCATTGTCACTAAGATTCATCCGTTCAGCTGCCTCTGCTGCTTCCCTCCCTTCCTCTAGCCAAACTTCCCTGAATGTTCCCATCCCTGCCCTAACTCTGAACTCACATCTTTCTCTGATTTCTCTTCTTTGTCCCTTCATACCCTTTCTGAGATCATCTTGTAGATGATGCCCACCTCCTGATCCCTCAAACCTGTTCTCCACAAACTGCTGACTACCAGTTACCCTCTTGGCTCCATGTTAGATTATCTTGTTAACCATTTTCTCTCCTCGGGTACTGTTTTCCCCTCTCCATCATATATTGGCACCTTCGCCCCCATCCTCAAAAAATCCATCCTTGATCCTTCTGACCTTGCAAACTACAGCCCCATCTCCAACCTCCCTTTTCTGTCAAGTCCTTGAATGGGCTGTTGCCTCCCAAATCCGTGCCCATCTTCCCCACAACTTCATTTGAACTGCTTCAGTTGGCTTTTGCCCCTGCCACAGTGTTATTAAATGGTGCTATTAAACAGAATTATTAGAATCCTAATTGACAGCCTATGTGACTGTGACAAGTGTAACTCTGTCTCCAAATCCTTCTTGACTTGTGTGCAGCCTTTGACATGGTTGATCACACTGCGCTGCTCCAACACCTCTCCTCCATCGTCCAGCTGGGTGGGACTGCACTTGCCTGGTTTCATTCTTATCTATCCAGTCATAGCCTAAGAATCACCTGCAATGACTTTGCTTCCGTCTCCCACACCATTACCTCTGGAGCCCCTCAGGGAACTATCCTTGGCCCTGCTTCCTTTTTCTCAGCTTCATGCTGTTGGTGACATTATTCAAAAACACGTCAGGTTCAACATGACAACACCTCTCTCAACCCATGTACTGTCTCTGAGTTTTTGCCCTAATTGTCCGACATCCAGTCTTGGATGAGAAGAAATTTCCTCCAACTAAAAATGGTGAAGATTGTAGCCGTTGTTATCTTCAGTTCCTCCCACAAGCTCCATTCCCTAACCACTGGCTTCATCCCTCTCCCTGGACACTGTCTAAAGTTGAACCGGACCCTTTGTAACCTTGCAGTCCTATTTAACCTTGAGATGAAGCTCCAACCACAAATCTGCTCCGTCACCAAGACCAGCTACTTCCACCTCTGTAACATCGCCCTTCTCTTTCCCCTTACCTCGGACTGTCTGTTGAAAGCCTCATCCATGCCTTTGTTACCTCTAGACTTGACTATTCAATGCTGTCTGGCTGGCCTCCCACTTTGCATCCTCCATAAACTTGAGCTCATCCAAACCTCTGCTGCTTGTGTTCTTACTCGTGCCAAGTCTCATTCATCCATTGCCCCTGCACTCGCTGACCTACATTGGCAAGGCCTCGGTTTTGAAGTTTTCAGCATGTTTACATATCTCTTCAGGGCCTCATTTCTTGCTATCTCTGTAACCTCCTAAGACATTCTGAGATTTCTATGCTCCTCCAATTCGGGCTTCTTGTGCTTCCCCGATTTTTAATCACCATTGGTGGCCGTGTCTTCAGCTGTCTGGACTGTAGGCTCGGAGTTCCCATCCTATGCCTCTTTGCCTCTCTATCTCTTTCTCCTCCTTTAAACGCTGCTTAAAACCTGCCTCCTCGACAAAGTTTTTGGTTACCTGTCCTAATATCTCCTTATGTTGTTGTCAAATTTTGTTAATTTTTTTTATTCCTTCGAGGGATGTGGGCATCACTGGCTAGGCCAGCATTTCTTGCCCATCCCTACGTGCCCTTGAGAAGGTGGTGGTGAGCTGCCTTCTTGAACCGCTGCAGTCCATGTAGGGTAGGTACACCCACAGTTCTGTTAGGAAGGGAGTTCCAGGATTTTGACCCAGCGACAGTGAAGGAATGGCAATATAATTCCAAGTCAGGATGGTGTGTGGCTTGGAGGGGAACTTGCAGCTGGTGGTGTTCTCCTGTATCTGCTGCCCTTGTCCTTCTAGTTTGTAGAGGTCGCGGATTTGAAAAGTGCCGTCTGAGGAGTCTTGGTGAGTTTCTGCAGTGCATCTTGTAGGTGGTACATACTGCTGCCACTGTGCATCTGTGGTATATGGAGTGAATGGGGTGTCAGTCAAGTGGGTTGCTTTGTCCTGGATGGTGTTGAGCTTTTTGAGTGTTATTGAAGCTGCAGTTATCTAGGCAAGTGGAGAGTATTCCATCACGCTGCTGAATTTTTTTTATTCATTCATGGGATGTGGGCGTCGCTGGCTTCACCAGCATTTATTGCCCATCCCTAATTGCCCTTGAGAAGGTGGTGGTGAGCTGCCTTCTTGAACCGCTGCAGAAAATGTGAGGTAGGTACACTGACAGTGCTGTTGGGAAGGAAGTTCCAGGATTTTGACCCAGCGACAGTGAAAGAATGGCGATATAGTTCCAAATCAGGATGGTGTGTGACATGGAGGGAAACTTGCAGGTGGTGGTGTTCCCATGCATTTGCTGCCCTGGTCCTTCTAGTTGGTAGAGGTCGCAGGTTTGGAAGGTGCTGTCTAAGGAGCCTTGGTGTGTTGCTGCAGTGCATCATGTAGATGGTAGATAGATCATCCCCACTTCTGACCTTATGATGGAGGGAAGGTCATTGATGAAGCAGCTGAAGATGGTTGGGCCTAGGACACTACCCTGAGGAACTCCTGCAATGATGTCCTAGGACTGAGATGATTGACCTCTAACAACTACAACCATCTTCCTTTGTGCAAGGTATGATTCCAACCAAGGGAGAGTTTTCCTCCGATTCCGATTCACTCCAGTTTTGCTAGGGCTCCTTGATGCCATACTCACTCAAATGATGTCAAGGACAGTCACTCTCACTTCACCTCTGGAATTTAGCTCTTTTGTCCATGATTGAACCAAGGCTATAATGAGTTCAGGAGCTGAGTGGCCCTGGCAGAATAAAACAGCATCTATGGGCAGGTTATCACTGAGCAGGTGCCACTTGATAGCACTGTCGATGACCCCTTCCATCACTTTGCTGATGATCGAGAGTAGACTGATTGCGGTAACGGCCGGGTTGGATTTGTCCTTTTTGTGGACTGGTTCAATAATGTTCCAATGAAGCACCTTGGGACGTTTTACTATGTTAAAGGTGCCATATGAATGCACGTTGTTATAGTTATATATACCTTGATAATTCCCTATGTTATTTTAGAATAACGCCTTAGTGGAATCGCCCCTTAATCTCCTCATCGCCAGGGAATATACCCTAGGTTTACAAAGTCTCTCTTGTAGTCATGGTGTATGGTTCTATGCAAAATTTGTTGCTGATTTCTATTTTATGCCGTTGCTTCACAGATACTTTCTACAGTACAATTGGCTGTCACCCCACACGCTGTGGTGAATTTGAGCAGAATAATCCAGAGCAGTACCTGTCTGATCTGAAAACACTGACCACAGAGAACAAAGGGAAAGTGGTGGCCATTGGGGAGTGTGGTTTGGGTAAGTTTAAGAAATGATTCCTGTTATGTTACAGGGTTGTTTTTGGCCTATTTTCTAATGGAACAGGCTGATAGCAGTTTTAGTAAGTGGACAGTATGTGAGGCTTATGATAGTACTAATGTTACTGATCCTTGTTATTTTTACTTTTTATAGATTTTGACCGATTGGAGTTCTGTCCTAAAGAGATTCAACTAAAGTAAGTGTTTAATTTTTTTTCTTCCCACAGACCACTTGAGCTACAGTGATCCTGTTCTTAGCCCAAATTCCTTTCTTAACCATAGACTATGGATAGCTACTACTATCTAATGTTCCTATAGTGATAGTAATGGCCAAACAGTAGTTAGAAAGTAATGAAAAGTCTCTGCGCTCAGAGATAGCAATCACTAGTGTAAGACTTTAAACAATTTTTGTTACGTCTATATTGTTCTCGCAAGCCAGTTATTTCTGATAATGTGCAATTAGCCTATTGGCCTCTGTGATGAATTGCCCAGATTTCTTTCAGAAAGGTATCATGACGTAAGTGGTCTCAGTTTTTTTTTCTTGCATTTGCAATTTTGGATAATGTCTTTTGCTGGATGATGCAACAACTTTAGCTCCATTTGTCAAGAACTTTGTTAAAATGAGGGCCTTTGGTCCAAAATAATTAAAGGTTATTTGTAAACCTTGTGTAGATCTTGGCCAGGTTAAACAACAAATATTTTTTGATTAATGCAAGTACAGAAAAGTAGATCATCACTGGTTTTGTGGGATTAATTTCAAAGAATAAAAACAGCTATAAAAGGAATATCTTGACAAACCAGGAATAAAGGCTGCAGGTAAAAGTTCAGAAATAAATGATTATAGAATAAAGCCCAGAGGAAATCATTGTCACTTGGTACACCAAGTACTGAGTTAACTTAATTTGTTAGCAATTTATTTATCAAGCCAAATTTTATTTAAATCATAGCTCCATGGTATTCTAAACAGGTTGGTTAAGAGAATAATGTAAGACATAAGTGCAATGTTGTAACTGAAGATGTGAAACATAGGTCACCAGCTCTAATGTGAAAAAGTATTCCCTTCATCTTAGGCATAATTGCTTGTATACAGTGTTTGCTGCTGACCAGTAATAGCAATCATTCTGGTTGGATAAATGAATTGCTATTAACTGTCCATTCTGACATCAAAACAATATTACTTTCTAACCCTGACTATTTTCTGTGTATATGATGCAAAAGACAAGCATTTGTTTCATAATAAGCCTACGTGATCGGAGATATTGGCCTCGGCTTTCTGTTCCTGTTCCTGTTCCCTCTCCGTTACTTTTTATTGAGAAGCATCTTTTTCTTTTGGCACCCAGCTCAAAGCAACTTCTCAACACTCTAGGATATATTGAACTTTTCTGTCATATCATTGAATAGCATAGGTAAGTTGACTTTAAGACCTTAACAGATAGCTGCTTTTTTTTTTCCTATGAACTGTTTTTCCTTAATTGATAAACCTTAGTATTGGAAATAATAAGATTTTTTTTTTTCTTTCAGATACTTTGAAAAGCAGTTTGACTTGGCTGAAGAAACTAAATTGCCCATGTTTCTACACTGCAGAAATTCACATCCAGAATTTTTAGGTATGATTGAAACTCCGCCATCTTATATCAAAATACTGGTTCTTCAATGGTTAAATGTTTCCCATAGTGTAATATTGGCCCTTACATACTAGAAAGGTTCTAGTTTGATCAGTGATGAATTAGCTGATCTCAACTAGGGTAGAAGTGGGATGCTGCAATTGACTCTGTGTTCTCCTAGCATTGAGAAGGGAAATGTCAGTGACAATTCCCTCTCCCAAGTGCTTGCTGACACCCCTACTGGATGTGTGTGGATGTTGATTACAGGCAGGACCAGGCTTGGCTATGATGCTGAAATAGTCCGCAATTGTTTCCACAACAAATAAAATTCATTTTTCTCTGAACCTTGAATGTATTGTAGAAAGTTTTTCAGCATGTATTATAGAAATGGAAATGAGAATAAACAAAGCTCCCAAAATGCATCTCTTTCATTGTTCCCTTCATTTCATCTTCATATTCTGTCATTAAACTTTCTTCAGCCAGAGTGGTCATGGCTTCAATTCTTCTTGGCTGATGCGCTTCATCATTGACTAGTTGACAGAGGTTTCACTTCTGGTGGGTAGTAATCAGTGTTTGATTTAATAGCTTTCCAATAAAATGTTGGTACTTCAACTATAGAGATAATCTAAGTTGTATGATATGTGGAGGAATACAGATATCTGGGGTAAGAAGTTCAGATGTTGTCACACATGCTGATTTCTAATTATGAAATGCTTGTATCATTGTATCAACTTTTATTTTTAAAATGTGCTGTAAAATTCATTGGGATTATTTTATTCACCAAGGCTCTATTCAATTGTAGCAAGACTTATTTACTCCTGTACTCAATTCCGCTTGCGATGAAGGCCAACATACCATTTGCCTTCCTAATTGCTTGCTGCACCTGAATGCTAGCTTTCAGTGACTCATGAACAAGGACACTCAGGTCCCTTTGGGCATCAACACTTCCCAACCCCTCTCCATTTAAGAAATACTCTGCCTTTCTGTTTTTTCTACCAAAGTGAATGACTTCACACTTATTCCCATTATATTCCATCTGCCATGTTTTTGTCCATTCACTTAGCCTGTCCAAGACCCTTGAAGCCTCCTTGCATTCTCCTCGCAACTTACATTCCAACCTAGTTTTGTGTCATCAGCAAATTTGGAAATATTACATTTGGTCCCCACATCCAAATCATTTATGTAGATTGTGAACAGTTGTGGCCCTAGCACTCATCCTTACAGTACCCCACTGGTAACTGCTTGCCATCCTGGAATGACCCATTTATTCCTACTGTCTGTTTTCTGTCTGTTAACCAATTCTCAATCTATATCAGTGTATTACCCCCAATCCCTTGTGCTCTAATTTTGTTTACTAACCTCCTGTGTGGGACCTTATCAAAAGCTTTCTGAAAATTTAAATATACCACATCCAACAGTTCCCCCTTATCTATTCTGCTGGTTACATCCTCAAAAACCTCCGACAGGTTTGTTCCCTTTCATAAATCCATGTTGACTCTGCCCAATGTTACCATTATTTTCTAAGTGTCCTTTTTTCACATCCTTTATTATAGATTCTAGCATTTTCCCTATGACTGATGTTAGACTAACAGTTCTGTAGTTCCCTGTTTTCTCTCTCCCTCCTTTCTTAAATAGTGGGGTTACAACAATTGCCACCTTCCAATCTGCAGGAACCATTCCAGAGTCTATAGAATTTTGAAAGATGACCACCAATGCATTTGCTATCTCTACAGCCACCTCTTTCAACACTCTGGGATATGGATCATAAGGTCAAGGGGATTTATCCATTAATTTCTCTAGTACTAATATTAATATCTTGCAGTTCCTCATTTACACGAGTCCCTTGATTCTCAAATTATTTGAGAGGTTTTTAGTATTTTCCTCTATGAAGACAGAAATGCTTAGCTTCTCTGCCTTTTCCTTATTCCCCATTATAAATTCTTCTGACTCTGCTTGTAATGGATTCACATTTGTTTTTGCTAATCTCTTCCTTTTTACATACCATAGAAGCTTTTACAGTCCGTTTTTCTGTTTTTCGCTAGTTTACTCTCATTCTATTTTCCCTTAATCTTTTTCTTGGTCCTCCTTTGCAGAATTCTGAAATGCTCCCAATCCTCAGGCTTTCATTTTTTTTGGACAACTTTTTACACCTCTTCCTTTGTTGTAATACAATTCTTGATTTCGTTCCATAGCCACAGTTGGAACACTCTCCATGCTGGGTTTTTTTGCATTGTAAACTATGAATTAGTTCTTTAAATGTTAGCCATTGCCTGCCTACCATCATAACTTTAATGTAGTTTCCCAATCCACCATGGCCAATTTGCCACACATACCTTCATAGTCTCCCTTGCTTAGATTTAAGACCCTAGTTTCTGATTGAACTACATCACTTTCAAACTTAATGTAAAATTCTATCATATTATGATCACTCTTTCCTAAAGGCTTCTTCACAACAAGATTATTCATTAGCCCTTATTCATTGAACAATACTAGATCTAAAATAGCCCATTCCCTTGTTGGTTCCTCAACGTACTGCCCTACAAAACCATCTCGTATACGTTCCAAGAATTCGTCCTCCATGCATTAGTATGTTTACCCAGTCTGTATGTAGATTGAAATGCCCCATGATTATTGGATTACCTTGTTCCACGCACCTCTAATTTCCTGATTTATACTGTGATTTACTTACCACTGTTCTTTGGTGGCCTGTAAAGAACTCCGACCAGTGTTTTCTGCCCCTTGCTGTATCTTAGTTCCACCCAAACTGATTCGACATCTTGATCTTTAGAACTAATGCCCTCTTTAATTAACAGAGCTACCCCACTTCCTTTTCTCAGCTTCC
The DNA here is from genome assembly GCF_036365525.1 of Heterodontus francisci. Lineage (NCBI taxonomy): Eukaryota > Metazoa > Chordata > Chondrichthyes > Heterodontiformes > Heterodontidae > Heterodontus > Heterodontus francisci. The sequence goes on from NC_090375.1 coordinate 88,679,751, forward strand.
TGTCCTTCCTGACTGTCACGCACCCTTGGATATTCAGGTCCCAGTTTTGATTTCCTTGTAGCCCTGTCTCTGTAATGGCTGTCTGGTCATGCATATGAGTTTCTATTTCAGCATGTTTTATTGTGAATGCTGTGGGCATTCAGACACAGAGCTCTTAATTCAGTTTTTTTAAACTATTTTTGTAAACTTTGGCCCTATCTGCTGGCACACTCTTAAGTTTGCAAGCACTGTCCCTTCCTGCCATACTCTGATTATCATTGCCTTTATTGCTACTTTGATCTATAACCTTGCCATTTCCCTTTAATTTACTCAATCTTTCACGACATGATCCCTTCACCAGCCCCTCTCTACTTCCCTGGCTATATGACTCACTAGAACACTAGTCCCAGCACTGTTCAAGTGAAGGAATGTTCCACTTGAGTGGAAGAAGAGGATCGCAACTTCACAGGACTCTGGGACACAGCAGGGTAAGTATGTGGCAGCAAAGCAGAAAGTGATGGGGAAACTCAGCAAGTCTGGCAGCATCTGTGGAGAGCGAAGCAGAGTTAACTTTCAGGTCTATGAACTTGGACCTGCTGAGTTTCCCCAGCACTTTCTGCTGCCAGATTGACAGCAGCCCCACTCTTCAATCGTGAGGTAAGTATTTCTTTGACAGTTGTCAGGAAGCAGGAGCTGCGCTAAATGTCCCGCCTCTCCCCACGTAATATTGGGGGGGGGGGGGGAGGTGGGGTAGGTTGAGTGTCACAGCGATGCTAATGAGCCCCTGCGCGTAATATCGCGGGGCCTCTGTGGCGGCCGCTCAGTGCGGGCAGGCCGCCGATGTGCAGCGCGCTATTAAAATTCAGCCAGTACAAAGTAATTGTTTAGTTTCTCCACCATTTCCCCATTCTCCATTGTAAATTCCCTTGTCTTTGCCTGTAATGGACCCACATTTGTCCTTGCTAATCTTTTCCTTTTCACATACCTGAAGAAACTTTTACAGTCTGCCTTTATGTTTCTCACTAGCTTGCATTCATATTCTGTTTTCCCTTTCTTTATCAGTTTCTTGATCATCCTTTGCTGGATTCTAAATTGCTCCCAATCCTCGGGCTTACCCCTTTTTCTGGCAACCTTTAAAAGTCACTTCCTTTGATCTAATGCAATCTTTAACTTCTTTTGTTAGCCCTGGTTGATTCATCTTTCATGTTGTGTTTTTGTGTCTTAGAGGAATGTATATTTGTTGTAGACCCTGTAATACTTCTTTAAATATTAGCCATTGCCATCAAAGCTTTTAGTGTATTTTCCCAATCCACCATAGCCAACTTGCCCCTCATACTTTCATAGTTTCCTTTGTTCAGATTTAAAACCCTAGTTTCAGAATGAGCTGTATCACTTCACAATTAAATTTCACAATTTGTCATGGTCACTGGGTTGTTAGTCCAGTATCATAACCACCAAACTACCATTGCCATCCACTGGAGTCAGCCATGTTTCTAATTTTCCTAATAGACAATGGTTCTCAACTGGTCCAACAGCTTGTATACTTCGTCACATTACTCCATTTCTACATTGTCAATCACTACTGAAACTACAACTTCTGAGCTGTGTTGTTCACAGATATGTGCCTTTAGTTTTTCAATTGTCTTTTGGTGTCCGAACTATATTTGTTGTTTTTTTTCTACTTCTGTTTCCGTGGTTTTCTGTATCCTTCAGCGCAAAACTCTGTTTCTGAAAAGTGAGATACTTCAAGTAATCTTTTGAGAAAGTTGATAGCCCTGAATTTGCTGTAATTGTTTAATCATATTTTGCAGTGAAAGTTGTTGCAAGTGAGAGATGGAAACAGAGTCTGTGATCTGATTGAACAGGGCAAACAACTGTGTACCTCCTTAGCCAATCAAATTGAAGGATTGCAAAACAAACCATGCAAAGTCTGAACAAGGAAGTGCAAGTTAGAATAGTGAATTCACTGTCAAATCAGTATAGAAAGAAAGTAACAAAATACATTTTTAAAAAACTTTTTATAAAATCTCTTAACAGCAGTTAAAACCTGAAAGAATGGGACCCCAGACTTGGAATAGTTAATTTTCAGTGCCAGTGAGTTTTACTGGCAGTAACTAACATGCATCACATCATTAAAAGGGTACTTAGACTGAAATCGGCAAGGCTGACTTTCTGTGGCAAGTTTAGTTTGTATCTACTGTGCAAGTACAGGAACTTTGTGTTCAATGCATTTGATTGTTGAGTCAGACAGTGAGATGTTGTTTACATGAAGCTAACAGTGGAGAGGCGCATTTCGAACAGCAACTTTTGTATCTTTGTGTTTTAACTGCCTTCCCCTGAAATTGCTGTGCAATTTGTGCATACGTAATGGTGAACACAGTTAGTCTCACCGTTATTTTGACAGAGAATTCGGGACATTGTTTCTGCACCAATAAGGTGAGAACTTGGTACTCCTAACACTCTAGTGCTTACAACAATGAACTCAAAAATCATTTAATATACATTGGTTGTAAGAAACAGGCAGAACAATGCAGCAAACCAAGCATGATAAACCCAGCAACGAAAGGTCAGTCAGTTCAACCTCTGTGGTGGGAAAGATTTTAGAAACAATAATCTGGGACAAAACTAACAGTCACTTGGACAAATGTAGATTAGTTCAGGAAAGCCACCATGGATTTTGTTTTAAGGGCAAGTCGTGTTTGACTATCTTTCTTGAATTTTTTGATGAGGTAACAGAGATTGTTGATGAGGGTAAGGCAGTTGATGTGGTGTACATGGGCTTCCAAAAGGCATTTGATAAATTGTCACATAATAGGCTTGTCAGCAAATTGACAAAGTAGATGGGGAGAAACGGTTCCCAATGGCAGAAGAGTTGAGAACCAGAGGACACCGATGTAAAGTGTTTGGCAAAACAACCAGAGGCGACATGAGGAAAACCTTTTTACTTAGCTTGAGAGTGTGGTGGTGTTAGATTCAATCATGGCTTTCAAAAGGAATTGGATAATTTTGTGAAGAGAAATTTGCAGGGCTAGGGGAAAAGGCAGGCGAATGGGTCTAGCTGAGTTGCTTTTAGAGAGCCAACATGCATGTGACTGGCCAAATGGCCTCCTTCTGTGCTGTTACCATTCTGATTCTATAAACAACTCATGCCACACCAGTTCATTCACAGTGGCACCAGCAAACTGAAATCAAAAAGTTACTTCTTTACCTAGCATGTGAGCTAGCCAGTGAAAATAATGAAACCCCTGGACTTTCATTGCCAGAAACTGCTCATCAACTACAGTGCATTGGGAAATTGAACCAGAAGTTACTGTTTGAATTGTATTCTGTAAGGCTACTGCAAGCTGGATGAAATGTTAAACTGGGTTGCATTTGTGGGGCATAGGTTGAACAGTGTAGACATAGTAGTTGTTGATCTGAGTGCATTTAGTGTTGGCATGTAGTGATATTTGTGGGACATTGGTACGGTATTACATTTGTGGTAAATTTTGTGCTGGGAAATGGAAATCATCTTGACATCTGTGTTGCTTTATTAATGCAATATTTTGCTGTTTTGTAATACTTGAGCAAAAGTCTTTAAAAAAAAACCACAAGATTTCCTGAAGCTGGCAAAATATGTAACTGTACAGAAATCACTGGAACTCAAGTGGTCAGCTGCCTTCAAGTTACCAATCAGCTGTGGTAGACTGCTAAATAATTGTGTGCTTTATAACAAAAGTGTGGAAGGACTGGAATGACAATCTTTTTCTGTTATATTTTACCTTTCTCCATTAAAATAACATTACTGATTCCCTCACATTAAAATTATTTTTTGTTCCTCTTCAGTTTTATTGACCCATGCTGACTTCTTGGACAATAAGGACAGGCAGGCTATCTGATCTCTGGCATCTGCCAGCGTTGCAGTGTACTTGTCAAGTGGAGTTTGTTTCAGCTTCGGTACTGATTTGCTCTTGGTATTAATTTACTTTGTCATCTTAGAGAGGTGTCTCACCTACCTGTGAAAACCTGACTAAGTGGCTAAGTTCAGAGCATTTGGGAATGAAACCCACTTGATTTCTTTACCTTAATTTTTGTTTTCTCTACTATGATTTTTTTTTAAAGTTAATTTTTTACAGAATCATATAAACAAATAGTAAATCCTTTCTGATGCCGATGTCTCGGGTTGAGCAAAATACACTAGGTGTGATCTGTAATAAAATTCGTAACCTTTTCAACTGCTTCATTTGTAGATATAATGAAGAGAAATATGGACAGATGTGTTGGAGGAGTGGTAAGTCTAACTAATGCTTATGTCAATCTATTTGGCTCATTATAGAGAATTAGGAATTTAATTTTCACAATGCACTCTTTGTGACATGAACTTACTCTACAGCTATAGTTCAGGAATTGCGTAGAAAGACTCCAAACCAGTAAAGAGGTTTACTGATTTTAATTAAGTGGTGGAAATGTAAGGTCCATGTGAATGATAAATATAAGGATACACAAATATCACACATGGGGTAAATTTTTGTCTTCATTGCATGGGCAGTAATGTGACTGAGTGGATTGCCTATTATAAAAATCAATGGAATCTGAATCTGGTGAATTCTGTACATGTGATCCACTCTGGCAAATTACCACCTATGTGGTGAAAGCGAAAATTTACCCATTGGACTTTGGAATTGAACCACCATTGCATTAAAAACAAACATTGTTGGCTAAGGTATGTTAAGTATTGGATCATGTAAAACAAAAGAATTTGCATTTGTATAGTGTCTTATTGCCTCCTCAAGGGGCTGGATTTTACCAAGACCTCGACTTCGGGCTCTGTGGCGGGGGTGGGGTGGAGGGTGTGGGGGGGCGAAAGATGGCACCGGCAGCAGTCTGCGACAGAGCCCAGGTCGAGAGGGCCTGGTCTGATCTTCCAGGCGGCGGCGAGGCTCCATGGCAGCCTCCCCACCACTGGGCGATGGGACCTGGATTTCAGTATTTAAATTAATTACGTGCATAAATTTAAATGGACATACCTGCAATCTTGCGGGTCCACTATGACCTTTGGCTTGGTGGCCGGTACTCCCACGCCTTCAATTTCCCTTCTGGGGAAAGGAAGCGTGACACTGGTGAGGAGTGGGGAGGTGGTAAGATTTTCAGTGCGATGGAGGCCATGGGGTCAAATAAACATAATGGAAGTAGGGGATGGTGGGAAGGGGTGAACTTCAAACTCTGTGTAGTCTGGGAGGGGGAAGGTCAGATTTGAAAGTTGTGTTTTAGTGAGGGAGGGCAAATAGTTAAGGTAATTGTTATTGACGGTTGGGAAAGGAGTGTTAGATATTTATTTAATAAATCGGGGTTGGTTGGGTGTGGGCTGCCCGGGCTATTCAAATGAGCTGCTGTGTGTGAGCTCAGCAGCGAGATCAGCGGCGGGCTTTTAAAATCCAGCCCTGAAAGCGCTTTATGATTGATGAATTACTTTGCAGTGAAATGACTGTTGTTATGTAAGCAAATAGTTGTAGGACAGCAAGGTCCTACAAAAAGAAAATAAATGAATGCCTAGGTAATTTGTTTTTGTTAGTGTTGCTGGAGAGAAGAGTGTTGGCAGAGTTTAACATCTCATTTGAAATTCGGCATCTCCATCAATGCAGCACTCCCTCGGTACTACACTAGAGTGTTATCCTAAATGTTGTACTCCAATCCATAGTGGTATAAAATACAGATGTCTCCTTAAAGTAATGTGTGAAAATCCTTTCTCCCCCTAAATTTGATACAGGCCATATCTGATATTTTCCACTTCTGGCAGCCCACAATTTCAGCTCCCCATTCATTTTTAATGGATAGAAAATTGTGGACTGGAGAGCACACAGTGACAAAGCTCTGGGCCTCTTGTCATTTAATCTGTGTATTTTATTCAATACTCTGATCCTTTTGTTTGCCTGGGTCTTATTTATTCTGTCAAACCTTTACGTATCTTACATCACCTTTGTTTTTTCTCAACTTCTTGTTCTCTCCAACTCCCTTTCTGTATTGATCCTCAGTCTGCCTCTATAGATTGTATTTTGGTTTTCTTTTCTTATTCTTTAAACTTTATCAGATGACATGTGGATCACCTGCCCCAATCTATGTGACCTTGCAGAATGCTTAAGTTGTCAAAGCTGAAACCTGATTGGAGCCTTGGCCAATGTGGTCAGTAGGTGCAATCTTGGTGCGTTAGCTGATGCTAGGATGGAAAATTTAGAGTAACAAATAATCAAAAACTTATTTATCATATTAACTATCCTACTTAAAATTATAATTTCTTCTTTGGCCTCCTTATCTCGAGAGACAATGGGTAAGCGCCTGGAGGTGGTCAGTGGTGTGTGGAGCAGCGCCTGGAGTGGCTATAAAGGCCAATTCTAGAGTGACAGGCTCTTCCACAGGTGCTGCAGAAAAATTTGTTTGTCGGGGCTGTTACACAGTTGGCTCTCCCCTTACGCTTTTGTCTTTTTTCCTGCCAACTGCTAAGTCTCTTCGACTCGCCACACTTTAGACCCGCCTTTATGACTGCCCGCCAGCTCTGGCGACTGACTCCCACGACTTGTGATCAATGTCACAGGACCTCATGTCATGTTTGTAGACGTCTTTGAAGCGGAGACATGGACGGTCGGTGGGTCTGATACCAGTGGCAAGCTCACTGTACAATGTGTCTTTGGGGATCCTGCCATCTTCCATGCGGCTCACATGGCCAAGCCATCTCAAGCGCCGCTGACTCAGTAGTGTGTATAAGCTGGGGATGTTGGCCGCCTCGAGGACTTCTGTGTTGGAGATACGGTCCTGTCACCTGATGCCAAGTATTCTCCGGAGGCAGCGAAGATGGAATGAATTGAGACGTCGCTCTTGGCTGACATACGTTGTCCAGGCCTCGCTGCCATAGAGCAAGGTACTGAGGACACAGGCTTGATACACTCGGACTTTTGTGTTCCGTGTCAGTGCGCCATTTTCCCACACTCTCTTGGCCAGTCTGGACATAGCAGTGGAAGCCTTTCCCATGTGCTTGTTGATTTCTGCATCTAGAGACAGGTTACTGGTGATAGTTGAGGTGATAGTTAAAATTATAATTTATTGTCTCATAAAAGCCATCACTTGATAATTAGTGGATTTTAAAAGCAAGAATTATTAAAGAGTGATTTGTAAGTTTTAAAAATCAATTTTCTTTAGGTGCACTCTTTCGATGGTACAAAAGAGGAAGCTGCTGCACTTCTAGAACTGGGTCTCTATATTGGAATCAATGGCTGGTAAGTTTTAACGTACAATTTCAGTTGTGCTTACCGTGAATTTGTGGCCTTTAAAGTACACGAAGCAATGATTTCCTTGCAGCTAAAGTCGGAAACAGATTGAAGTCAGAGCCTGCTAGTCACTTCTTCATTAAGCAGGGTCCTGTTAGCTACAAGGGGAAGGGGAACTGTAAGGCAACAACAAAAGGTCTTCAAAGAGGTACTTGACATCTCTTTGGAGCAACCAAGAGCTGTTGGAAGGATGAATTATGATGCAGCAAGTCATGAGGATTATTAGACAGATGAGCCAGGATCAGTGGGTTGTATCCATAGGGTTGTACAATTATATGAAAGTGATCCACCAATCATGGTCAGTCTAGTGCACATGACAAGCTATCTACTAGAACTGTGATGCATCGTCAGCACCCAGAGAGAACATTATTTTGAAGTGGCATATGACCCAACAGATCATAGTAAAGGACCATTTACATGGAGATTGAAACAGCCAGTGGAGTACACTAAGGACTTCGAAGATCTTAATGAACCAGTTGAGTGGGAAGAAGTAGACTTTGTACTGTGCTGCTTAGTTAACAATAGAAAAGGGGATGTGGATGCGATCCCTTTCAAATTTTTAAAGGCTGTTCTAGACATGAGGAGGGAGTGTCAGCAATGGTTTTGGAGAAGACTGCCAGGAACCACTGACATGCCTTGGAGCTGCTCTTTTGAGGCACCTGAAGACGATTCTTTTTGAGGTATTCGGCTAGGTGGTAGGAGGTTAAGAGTAGGGAGCAAAGGTTTGTTCTTTGGTGGGATGTGACCAGTGGTGTTTGCCGGGCATCTGAACTGGGGCATCAGCTTTACATCATATATATTTGTGATATATTAGATGAAGCAATAGAGAGTTGTATACCTAAGTTTGTAGGTGACACTAAGCTAGAATGGGAGAATAAGGTTTTGGAGGGACAAAGACAGACTAAGTGTGTGAACAAAACTATGGAAGATGAAATGCAATGCAGAAAGTTTGAAGTTGTCCAGTTTGGATCTGGATGTCATCTTAAATGTTTGTTTCATGTATTTCTGAAAGTATTTCACAATCCTTTTCCCAAATGGTAATGTGCTGTTCTCACCATCTTGAAAAATGGGCTAACCAGTGGGATATTGGAGTGGGTGCTTCCAAGTGTATTATTTATGACCTTGTATAAGTGTAGAAAGGACCTCAAAAGTATTTGATACCTTTTTTGATTTAATTTGATAGGCATGTATCCCAGTGGTTGCTTTTTTTATTCATTCTTGGGATGTGGTCATTGTTGGTTAGGCCAGCATTTATTCCCCATCTCCAATTGCCCTTGTGAAGGTGGTGGTGAGCCGCCTTCTTGAACTGCTGCAGTCCATGTGGGGTAGGTACATCCATAGTGCTGTTGGGGAGAGAGTTCCAGGATTTTGACCCAGCAAAAGTGAAGAAATGACAATACAGTTCCAAATCAGGATGGCGAGTGAGTTGGAGAGAAACTTGCAGATGGTGGCGTTCCCATGCATTTGCTGCCCTTGTCCTTCTCGGTGGTGGAGGTTGCAGGTTTGGAAGGAGCCTTGGTGAGTTGCTGTAGTGCATCTCATAGATGGTACACACTGCAGCCACTGTGCGTTGGTGGTGGAGGGAGTGAATGTTTAAGGTGGTAGATAGGGTGCTGATCAAGGGAACTGCTTTGTCCTGGATAGTGTCAAGCTTCTTGAGTGTTGTTGGAGCTGCACTCATCCAGGCCAGTGGAGAGTATTCCATCACACTCCTGACTTGTGGGTCGGCTTTAGGGAGTCAGGGGGTGAGTTACCACAGAAATTCCAGCCTCTGACCTGCTTTTGTAGCCACAGTATCTTTATGGCTGGCCCACTTAAGCTTCTGGTCAATGGTAACCCCAGGATGCTGATCATGGGGGATTCAGTGTTAGTAATGCCTTTGAATGCCAAGGATAGATGGTTAGCTTCTTTCTTGATGGAGGTGGTCATTGCCTGGCACTTGTATGCGACAAATGTTACTTGCCACTTATCAGCCCAAGCCTGAATGTTATCCCAGTTTTGCTACTTGCAGGCACAGACTGCTTCAGCATCTGAGGAGTTGCAGATGGTACTGAATACGGTGTAATCATCAGCAAGCATCCCCACTTATGGTTGGAGGGAAGATCATTAATGAAGCAGCTGAAGGTGGTTGTGCCGAGGACACTAACCTGAGTCACGCCTGCAATGATATCCAGGGGCTGAGATGATTGGCCTTCAGCAATCACAACCACCTTCCTTTTGTGCTAAGCATGACTCTAGCATGAGCTTTCCTCTGGTTCCCATTGACTTCAGTTTTGGCAGGGCTCCTTGTTGCCATACTCCGTCAAATGCTGCCTTGATGTCAAGGGCATCGTATTGGTAGATGCCAATTTCACCCTGAGCACAGTCCATTGGGACTGTATTACAATTTTACTATTGCTGAAATAATAACAGTGAAGTGCTTTTTACTCTTTCTCAGTCCATTGCTGAGAAAGAGTAAAAAGCACTTCACTGTTACAATTTTACTATTGCTGGAATAATAATACAACTTAAACTTGTGGTATATAACACATCCAGATAGCTTGTCATGGTTCAGAATTTCTAGGGATGCAACAGAAGGTTCAAGAAGCCCAGGTTCCAGATCTCTTCTCTCCACATTCTCTGACCAATTGCCATCTCTCCTTTCCTCTATCTCCATTTCCCGATCAGCCTTTACCTCCTCCTTGAGTCTCCAGACAACTACTGCCTTCTCATCTGCTTCCCCAAGTTCTTCCTCAGCCTCTTCCACAATCTGCTGCTGAGCAAACTCCCACTGTGAGGGCCCCTGTGCATTCTCCAAGTGCAGGATCTAATTATAAAGTAACACATATTTTTATATATATATATAACTCATAGCAATACATAGGAAATAACCCATATGTACCACAGACCAGGATTTATTTTCTTTTTAGATGTAATTCATTGCTAATGCATATTTTAATAGATATACAACTATAGGTATTAAAAATGTAATACATGCATGCATTTTCTAATTGCAAACTTCACTTCCTCTTCTCATAATTTCTGATCATAATGTTAAATGTTGCCATAAAACGTGATATTGCCAATGTAACCAGCTATATTGGGAATTCCGTTATAAATAGATTTTGGTGACACTGTAGTTGCAGGCTGTATCCAGTAGGTGCCATTATAGCTTCATCATATCCTGTAACATTGCATCCTTTGACACACCATAAGCAATGCCACAGGAGATTTGATTGTAAGATCTTAAAAAACCTTGCATATAATGTGCCATTCCTATGTTGCATTTACATCCTCTAACACTTTCTTTGTCGTATTTTCCTGATAACAATCATATTATAAAACAGCTGATCAATAACAATAATTTGCATTTATGTAGCGCCTTAAAAGCAGTAAAACATCCCAAGATGCTTCACATGAGTATTGTTAAACAAAATTTGACATCAAGCTACATGAGATATTAGGACAGATGACCAAAAGCTTGACCAAGGAGCGTCTTAAAGGAGAAAAATGACAGAGAGGTTTAGGTAGGGAATTCCAGAGCTTTGGGCCTAGGCAGCTGAAGGCATGACTGCTAATGGTGGAGAGATTAAAATCTGGAATGCACAAGGGGCTAGAATTGGAGGAGCACAGAGCTTGAAGGATTGTAGGGCTGGAAGAAATTAGAGATGAGCAGGGGCAAGGCCATGAAGGGATATGAAGATGAGAATTTCTGATGCCAGATCAGAAGCCAATATAAGTTGGTGAGCACAGGGGTGATGGGTGAACAGGACTTAGTGTGAGATAGGATACAGGCTGCTGACTTTTGGATGAACTTAAGTTTATGTAAGGTGCAAGGTGGGTGGCTGGCCAGGAGTGCATTAGAATAGTCAAGTCTAGAGGTAACAAAGGCATAGATGAGCATTTCAGCAGCAGCTGAGTGGGGTGGAGGCAGGGGATGTTATGGAGGTGGAAATAGGCGGTCGTGGTGTTGTAACAGATAAGTGGTCGAATGCTCATCTTGGGATCAGATAGGCACCAGGGTTGCGAACAATCTGGTTCAGCCTCAGACTGTAGCCAGGGAGAGGAGCGGAGCAGACTTGTGGGGAGAACACTGAGAGCGGACCCTGTAAATCGAACCCGAGGATCGAGTCCCAGTCTCTTACCTTCCGGGAGAGCAGTCCAGGCACGCCGGAGTTTGAAAAAAAAGTCAACAGTGATGTCACAGGAAAGCTGCAAAGAGATTGGTTGGTGAATAACTGCTGTTAGGGAATAGCTCTAAATAGCTGGCTTAGTAACTAAGGTAAGAAAGGTTTTAGTTTTTTTAGTTTTAGTTTTAGAGATACAGCACTGAAACAGGCCCTTCGGCCAACCGAGTCTGTGCCGACCATCAACCACCCATTTATACTAATCCTACACTAATCCCACATTCCTACCACATCCCCACCTGTCCCTATATTTTCCTACCACCTACCTATACTAGGGGCAATTTATAATGGCCAATTAACCTATCAACCTGCAAGTCTTTGGCATGTGGGAGGAAACCGGAGCACCCGGAGGAAACCCACGCAGACACAGGGAGAACTTGCAAACTCCACACAGGCAGTACCCAGAATTGAACCCGGGTCGCTGGAGCTGTGAGGCTGCGGTGCTAACCACTGCGCCACTGAGGTCTACAGTTTATTTTCATATATAGTAAATAGTGTTTTTTAGGGAGCTCTGTAGTAACGAGGACCAGGGAAGAAGGGCCCCAGAGTAATTGACATCTTCCAAAAGGTTTATTTTAAAGGGTTAAGTCATGGCAGGAGAGCTCAAAGCCTTGGTGTGCTCTATGTGGGAAGCCGGGAACAATTCCAGTGCCCGGGACAAGTATGTGTGCAGTAAGTGTCTCCAGCTGTAGCTCCTGGAAGTCCGGGTTTCAGAGCTGGAGCAGCGGCTGGGGAAACTTTGGAGCATCTGCGAGGCAGAGAGTATCGTGGATAGCACGTATAGCGAGGTGCTCACACCGCAGGCTCAGACTCCACAGGCATGAAGGGAATGGGTGACCGTCAGGCAGAGCAAGAGGACTAGGCAGGCTATGCAGGAATTTCCTGTGGCTATTCCCCTGCAAAACAGATATACTGCTTTGGATACTGTTGGGGGGAATGGCCTCTTGGGAAAGCAGCAACAGTCCAATTCGTTGTTCCACGGTTGGCTCTGCTGCACAGGGGAGGAGTAAACAGTGTGGGAATGCAATAGTTATAGGGGATTCAATTGTAAGGGGGATAGATAGGCATTTCTGTGGCCGCAAACGAGACACCAGAATGGTATGTTGCCTCCCTGGTGTTAGGGTCAAGGATGTCTCAGAGCGGTTGCAGGACATTCTGAAGGGGGAGGGTGAACAGCCAGTGGTCGTGGTACACATTGGTACAAACTACAGTGGTAAAAAAAGGGATGAGGTCCTAAAAGCAGAATATAGGGAGTTAGGAAGTAAGTTGAAAAGTAGGACCTCAAAGCTAGTGATCTCAGGATTACTACCAGTGCCACGTGCTAGTCAGAGTAGGAATAGCAGAATATATCGGATGAATACGTGGCTGAAGAGATGGTGTGAAGGGGAGGGTTTTAAATTCCTGGGACATTGGGACTGGTTCTGGGGGAGGTGGGACCAGTACAAACTGGGCGGGTTATACCTGGGCAGGACCGGGACTGATGTCCAAGGGGGAGTATTTGCTAGTGTGGTTGGGGAGTGTTTAAACTAAAATGGCAGGGGGACGGGAACCTTTGCAAGGAGTCAGAGGAGTGGGGATCAAAGATATGAACAAAAGACAGTAAGGGGAATAAGAAAAGTGATAGGCAGAGAAATCAAGGGCCAGAATCAAACAGGGCCACAGTGAAAAATAGTGGAAAGGGGAAAAGTAATGTTAAAAAGACAAGCCTTAAGGCTTTATGCCTTAACGGGCGGAGCATTCGCAATAAAGTGGATGAATTAATCGTGCAAATAGATGTAAATGGGTATGATATAGTCGGGATTACGGAGACATAGCTGCAGGGTGACCAGGAATGGGAAATGAACATCCGGGGGTATTCAGTATTTAGGAAGGGCAGACAAAAAGTGAAAGGTGGTGGAGTTACATTGCTGGTTAAAGAGGAAATTAATGCAATAGGGAGGAAGGATATTCGCTCTGACGATGTGGAATCTGTATGGGTAGAGCTGAGATGCACGAAGGGGCAAAAAACATTAGTGGGGATTGTATGTAGCCCCCCAAACTGTAGTGGTGATGTTGGGAATGGCATTGAACAGGAAATTAGAGACGTATGCGATAAAGGAACATCTGTAATTATGGGTGACTTTAATTTGATTTGCCCAATCTATATGCAGATTAGTCACAATACCGTAGAGAAATTCTTGGAGTGTATATGGGATGGTTTTCTGGACCAATACGTTGAGGAACCAACTAGAGAACAGGCCATCCTAGACTGGGTATTGTGTAATGAGAGAGGAATAATTGACAATCTAGTTGTGCGAGACCCCTTGGGGATAAGCGACCATAATATGATAGAATTCTTCATCTTCTGAGTGAGACCGGCAGCGCGCCGGAGTTTTGAAAAAACAATGCCAACAGAGATGTCACAGGAGAGCTGCAAGGTGATTGGTTGGTGAGTCACTGCTGTTAGGGAATAGCTCTAAATAGCTGGGTAAGTATTTCAGGTAAGAAAAGTTTAAAGTTTATTTCAAATATAGTAAGTTGTGTTTTTTTTTAGGGAATTCTGTAGTAATGAGGACAGGGGAAGAAGGGCCCTAGAGTAACTGATATTATTGGACATTAAGAACTTCCAGAAGGTTTAATTTAATTTAATTTGAAGGGTTAAGTGATGGCAGGAGAGCTCAAAGCCGTGGTGTGCTCCATGTCGGAAGCCGGGAACATTTCCAGTGCCCGGGACCAGCATGTGTACAGGAAATGTATCCAGCTGCAGCTCCTGGAAGCCCAGGTTTCAGAGCTGGAGCGCCAGCTGGGGTCACTGTGGAGCATCCACGAGGCGGATAATATTGTGGATAGCACATATAGAGAGGTGGTCACACTGCTGCTCAGACCCCACAGGCAGGAGGGGAATGGGTGACCACCAGGCAGAGCAAGAGGACTAGGCAGGCAGTTCAGGAATCTCCTGTGGCTATTCCCTGGCAAAACAGGTATACTGCTTTGGATACTGTTGCGGGGGGGGGGGGGGAATGGCCTCTTGGGAAAGCAGCAACAGCACCACGGTTGGCTCTGCTGCACAGGGGAGGAGTAAAAAGTGTGGGAATGCAATAGTTATAGGGGATTCATTTGTAAGGGGAATAGATAGGCGTTTCTGTGGCTGCAGAAGAGACTCCAGAATGGTATGTTGCCTCCCTGGTGCTAGGGTCAAGGGTGTCTCAGAGCGGATAGAGGACATTCTGAAGGGGGAGGGCGAACAGCCAGTGGTCGTGGTACACATTGGTACAAACAACAGAGGTAAACAAAAGGATGAGGTCCTAAAAGCGAAATATAGGGAGCTAGGAAGTAAGTTGAAAAGTAGGACCTCAAAGGTAGTGATCTCAGGATTACTACCAGTGCCACGTGCTTGTCAGAGTAGAAATAGCAGGATATATCAGATGAATACGTGGCTGAAGAGATGGTGTGAGGAGGAGCTTTTAAATTCCTGGGGCATTGGGACCGGTTCTGGGGGAGGTGGGACCAGTACAAACTGGACGGGTTATACCTGGGCAGGACCGGGACTGATGTCCAAGGGGGAGTATTTGCTAGTGTGGTTGGGGAGTGTTTAAACTAAAATGGCAGGGGGACGGGAACCTTTGCAAGGAGTCAGAGGAGTGGGGATCAAAGATATGAACAAAAGACAGTAAGGGGAATAAGAAAAGTGATAGGCAGAGAAATCAAGGGCCAGAATCAAACAGGGCCACAGTGAAAAATAGTGGAAAGGGGAAAAGTAATGTTAAAAAGACAAGCCTTAAGGCTTTGTGCCTTAACGGGCGGAGCATTCGCAATAAAGTGGATGAATTAATCGTGCAAATAGATGTAAATGGGTATGATATAGTCGGGATTACGGAGACATAGCTGCAAGGTGACCAGGGATGGGAAATGAACATCCAGAGGTATTCAGTATTTAGGAAGGACAGACAAAAAGCAAAAGGTGGTGGAGTTGCATTGCTGGTTAAAGAGGAAATTAACGCAACAGTGAGGAAAGATTTAAGCTCTGACTATGTGGAATCTGTATGGGTAGAGCTGAGACATACTAAGGGGCAAAAAGTGATAGTGGGCGTTGTATCTAGACCTCCAAACTGTAGTGTTGATGTTGGGAATGGCATTAAACAGGAAGTTAGAGATGCATGCGATAAAGGTACATCCGTAATTATGGGTGAATTTAATCTGCATATAGATTGGGCAAATCAAACTAGTCACAATACCGTAGAGGAGGAATTCTTGGAGTGTGTACAGGATGGTTTTCTGGACCAATACGTCGAGGAACCAACTAGAGAACAGGCCATCCTAGACTGGGTATTGCGTAATGAGAGAGGAATAATTGACAATCTAGTTGTGCGAGACCCCTTGGGGATAAGCGACCATAATATGATAGAATTCTTCATCAAGATGGAGAGTGACCTAGTTGATTCTGAGACAAGGGTCCTGAATCTTAGTAAAGGAAACTACGAAGGTATGAGGTGCGAGTTGGCCATGATGGATTGGGAAACGTTACTTAAAGGGATGATGCTGAATAGGCAATGGCAAACGTTTAAAGAGCGCATGGATGAATTGCAACAATTGTTTATCCCTGTCTGGCGCAAAAGTAAAATGGGACAGGTAGCCAAACCATGGCTTACAAGGGAAGTTAGAAAAAAGCATTAGATCTAAGGAAGAGGCAAATAACTTTTCCAGGAAAAACAACAGACCTGAGGATTAGGAGCAGTTTAGAATTCAGCAAAGGAGGACCAAGGGATTGATTAAGAAGGGGAAAATAGAGTACGAGAGCAAGCTTGAGGGGAACATAAAAACTGACTGTAAAAGTTTCTTTAGGTATGTGAAGAGAAAAAGATTGGTGAAGACAAATGTAGGTCCCTTACAGTCAGAAACAGGGGAACTTATGGGGAATAAAGAAATGGCTGACCAACTAAATGCATTCTTTGGTTCTGTCTTCACAAAGGAGGACACAAATATCATACCACAAATGTTGGGGAACACAGGGCTTAGTGAGAGAGAGAGCAACTGAAAGAAATCAGTATTAGTAGAGAAATGGTGTTGGGGAAATTGATGGGATTGAAGGCTGATAAATCCCCAGGGCCTGATGGTATGCATCCCAGAGTACTTAAGGAAGTGGCCCTAGAAATAGTGGATGCATTGGTGGTCATCCAAGATTCTATAGATTCTGGAACAGTTCCTACAGATTGGAGGGTAGCTAATGTAATCCCACTATTTAAAATGGGAGGTAGAGGGAAAACAGGGAATTATAGACCAGTCAGCCTGACGTCGGAAGTGGGGAAGATTCTAGAGTCCATTATCAAAAATTTTATAGCAGAGCACTTGGACAACAGTGGTAGAATCCGACACAGTCAGCATGGATTTACGAAGGGAAATCATGCTTGACAAATCTACTAGAATTCTTCAAGCATGTAACTAGTAGAGTTGACGAGGGGGAGCCAGTGGATGTGGTTTATTTGGACTTTCAGAAGGCTTTCGACAAAGTCCCACATAAGAGATTAGCGTGTAAAATTAAAGCGCATGGAATTGAGGGTAGTGTATTGCGATGGATAGAAAATTGGTTGGCAGACAGAAAACAAAGAGTAGGAATAAATGGGTCTTTTTCCGAATGGCAGGCAGTGACTAGTGGGGTACCGCAGGGATCGGTGCTAGGACCGCAGCTATTCACAATATATATTAATGGTTGAGGTGAGAGAACTAAATATAATATCTCCAAATTTGCAGATGACACAAGACTGGGTGGGAAGGTGAGTTGTGAGGAGGATGCAGAGAGGCTTCAGGGTGATTTGGACAAGTTGAGTGAGTGGGCAAATGCATGGCAGATGCAGTATAATGTGGATAAATGTGAGGTTATCCACTTTGGTAGCAAAAACAGGAAGGCAGATTATTATCTGAACAGCTATAAACTGAGAGAGGGGAATATGCAACGAGACCTGCATGCAGGTACAACAGGCGGTAAAAAGTCAAATGGTATGTTGGCCTTCATAGCGAGAGCATTCGAGTACAGGAGCAGGGATGACTTGCTGAAATTATACAGGGCCTTGGTGAGGCCACACCTGGAATATTGTGTGCAGTTTTGGTCTCCTTATCTGAGGAAGGATGTTATTGCTATCGAGGGAGTGCAGCGAAGATTTACCAGACTGATTCCTGGGATGGTAGGACTAATGGATGAGGAGAGATTGAATTGGTTAGGATTATATTCGCTGGAGTTCAGAAGAGTGAGGGGGGAATCTCATCGAAACCTATCAAATTCTAACCGGACTTGACAGGGTAGATGCAGCAAGGATGTTCCCGATGGTGGGGGAGTCAGAACCAGGGGTCATTGTCTAAGGATACAGGGCAAACCTTTCAGGACTGAGATGAGAAATTTCTTCACCCAGAGTGGTGAGCCTGTGGAATTTGCTACCACAGAAAGCAGTTGAGGCCAAAGCATTGTATGTTTTCAAGAAGGAGTTAGATATAGCTCTTGGGGCAAAAGGGACCAAAGGATGTGGGGGGAAAGCGGGAACAGGTTACTGAGTTGGATGATCAGTCATAATCATAATGAATGGCCTACTCCTGCTCCTATTTTCTATGTTTCTATGAGAGAGTTGTGGTCAATGACAAGGGAATGGAGTTTGTGGCGAGGACCAAAGACAATGGCTTTAGTCTTCCCAATATTTAGTTGGACTCATGCAATATATCCACTGACCCACGTGAGCAATGCTATTGGGAGATCTGCTAATTTTTAAAATCTTATACGATTAAAAGTATCCCTTATTGGCATATTAATGATTTGCATACCAAAAAACAGTGATTGGGTCTCATCACAGTATCTTGCTTGCTGACTCTTTTGTCCCTTTTTTTTTTACTGATTGTTTTGAATGAGGGGAATGGGTCAGTAATTAGAAACTGAACTGTCAATATCATGGCACCAATAGTGAGAAATTGCAAGATGACTAAACTACTCTTGTTAGTTTATAAATACTAATGTTTCAAGTACGTAGATCCTGAACAGGATTTATTGTTGAGGATTGGAGCAGCATTTGTGTGTCAGCTGTGGCTCAGTTGTTAACACTTTTGCCTCTGAGTCACAAGGCTCTGGGTTCAAGTCCCACTCCAAGGCTTGAGCACAAAAATCAACGCTGACACTCCAGTGCAGTACTAAGGGAGTGCTGCACTGTTGGAGGTGCTGCCTTTCACATGAGACATTAAACTGAGGCCCCATCCCCTTGCTAGGGTTGATGTAAAAGACCCTGTTGCGCTGTTTTGAAGTAGAGCATGGGAGTTTTCCCTGGTGTTCTAACCAATGTTTATCCCTTAATCAACCAAAATAGATAATCTGGGCACTATCACATTGCTGTTTGTAGGTGTTTGCTGTGTGCACGCTGGCTGCCATGTTTTTTGCATTACAACAGTGACTACACTTCAAAAAGTACTTCATTGCCTGTAGTGCATTTTGAGATGTCCGGTGGTCATGAAAGACACTATATAAAAGCAAGTCTTTCTTTTTTTTTCTTTTCTATTTGACTGACTATTTTTTAATGCAAGTTGTTGCTTATGATAGGATGAGAATCATGCTTGAGAGAAGTTATCTTTTTGTCTTGTAAAATCTGCTGTTATGCTAGTGCCTTATTACAAGCCAGCATGTCCACATCCCACGACAGAATAAAAAAAAAACTTTGTTTCAAATAGTTCATCACAGGTTCTGAATCAATTTTCAACAATTTTTCTCATCGCAGCCATTCCCGATTTTTATCCATTTCTCCTCTAGCTCTGAAGATTAAAGGAAAAACTTTCTCGTCCCCTACCTCATCCATCTTAGTTGATGTTCAAAATTAAAGGGAATTTTTCCACTCATCATCCACCAGACTGATAGATCTATTGCAGATGATGGAGATTTTTGAAAGTCCTATGCTAACACCTTCATTTGCACAGATTTATGACGTTCAAAAGATTTTCAATAATTGCAGCCTTAATTCTTGGATACACTTTTCATTATAGGGATGGGCAATAATTGCTGCCCTAGCCAGTGACGCCGACATCCCATGAATGAATTTAAAATAAATAATTAAAAATGCAATTTAATAAATAAAGTTACACAGTTGATGATTCTACGTTATGCAGGCAGCAGCCAGTACAATAAATGTAGATTGAGAACAGTAATTTACAGATACATAGATTGTTATAATACGAGCCTATTCTCATTGTAATTAAAATTTCTAAACTTTTAACAAAGATAATCAGTATCTTGCCAGTTAAAGTGAATAAATGTAACCAACCACAGTTTAATAAAAACAAACCTTTTACTTTGTATGGAGCTCAAATTTTCTTTCAGCTTTACTTTTCAAAAAAAAATTCTTTAAAGGCAGAAGCAATTGAAATACTCAGATATACATTGTCATGACTGCTTCTGTTCCTTCACTGCTCATTCTTTTTGCTGTTCGAGTTGGTAAGTGTATTTATTGTGAATAATTGACGAATGAGTGACTGGGAAAATTCAAGTGGCATATTGATCGAGTAGATTTGAGTTAATAGATTGGTATGATAGAGAACATGTAGAAATAGAGGAAGGCTGGTGGAGAAGGAGTTTAAGAACCAGTAATGTTAATTATATTGATATAGCAGCATTCACGAAATAATTTGAAACATTTGGGCTGAATTTTATCAGCGTGCTACGCTCCGCAGTGGCGCACTGTGAAGTCGGCAGCCTTCCGACACTGAAGTGTCGCCACGTAGCCCCCACAATATTGCGCGCGGGGGCTCATTTAAATGGAGGGGGCGGAGCAGCCGCTCCTGATAACGTAGAGGGGGCGTCCGCCGTTTCCTTGACAACAGCGTCCAACGCCATTTTTAAAGGGTTTCAAGCCCTTCAGGAGAGATTTAAATATTTAAAGATGCCAGTGTCATAAAAAAGTCGATAAAAGTTTAATTTAACTTTGATTCCCCCACTGAGTCCTCAATACATAAATTGACCTTTCCGCCCAAAAAACACTTTTTGAAATTCCGAACATTCCCTCCCAAACTTCAGTATCTTTGCCCCACAACCAATAGGAATAGTTTTCTCCCTTCTCTCTCCCCACCCTGATAATTTTATTCCTCCATCCTCCCCACCAATGTCTCGCCTCGGAACTCCAACGGAGTTCCAAAGGTGTGCAAGTTGCAGCCGGTTAGCCGTAAAATTGGCGTGGGACAGCCGGCGTTGGAAGGTAAGTTCATTTGCATGTTAATTTATCTAATTTCAATATTTTAATGAAGGCCTTGCCACTTGGCGGCGTGGGGGCTGCACCGAGGCCTCGCTGCATCCGCTAATATCCAGCAGGCCTTCTAGCCGTCGTGGGTCGTGGCGGGCCACTCCCACTAGCATTTTACGAGCCTTCCCGCCACGACCCATGGCGTCAAGGGGCTGGTAAAATTCAGCCCATTATCCCAGTTAAATGTAAAATCTAGCATATTTCTGAACGAATAATTGGTTTACAATTCTTAATACTGTATGTATTAAGTGCAACTTTGATTCTTTCAGCTCCTTAAAAACGGAATCCAATCTTGAAGCCATGAAATCTATCCCAAGTGAAAGGCTGATGATAGAAACTGGTAAGTTATACTTCTACAGTTATCCAAGATGTAAAGTTTGGATCTAGGATAGACCAACAATAGGACACTGAATTTCTATTCGGAGAGCTTGGTATAAAAATTAGTTGACATATTTTCTGTACCGCCCTCTAGACCTGTGTTCTTTTTAAACTAAATTTATTATAATCCTGTAATTCTATGCATACAAGAGCATGGCTGAAAAGGTAGATGACAAACAGAACTGGAGCCATTACGCAGCCTTGCTTGGTCCCATTGGTGACATAAAAGGCATCTGATAAGGCACCATTCTGCATCACATTGGCCATCATGCCGTCATGAAATGAGCAGATGACCCTGATCATCTTCTCAGGGCAGCTGTATTGGTACAGCAGCTTCCACACACCTTCAAGGTTTACTGTGTTGAAGGCCTTGGTCAGGTCAACAAACACCATGTTCTGTTTGTGGGACTTTTCTTGAATTTTATGCGCCGCAAAGATCATGTCAATCGTTCCTCGTCCACCACGAAAGTTACACTGTGACTCTGGGTACACAGTCTGTAAGATGAGTGACAATCCTGCTGAGAATAACTCTTGCCATCTACTTTTCGGCCATGTTCTTGTATGCACTCAAAGATTTCGACATAGGCGTACACATTCAGTTCAGAAGAGATGGCAAACTCTTCAATCTGTGAAAACTCAAAACTCCCACGAAGAACAGCTACTAAGTGAACTCTCATTTGCTAACAACTGTGCTCTCATAGCACACACTCCAGAGGACATTCAGTTGCTTGTTGACCGCTTTGCCTAAACGCCAGAACATTTCGGCTCTACAAGTCTGAAAAAGACAGAGATTCTGTACCAACCTCCCCCGGCCACATACTTCAAGGCCCCATAGTCACAATCAACAATACACCCCTGAACTCATTTCAGAAGTTCTGCTACTTTGGGAATATCCTCTTCAACAACACCATGTTGGATGATGAAATTGCCCATTGGCTGGCGACAGCAAGCTCAGTATTTAGCAGGCTTATACATAGTCTTTGGAGAGAGCATGGAGCCTGTCTCAGAACAAAGACTGAAGTCTACCAGGCAGCGGTTCTCACATCACTTCTCTATGGCTGTGAGGCATGGACAACCTACTGGCATCACATAAGGCAACAAGTTGCATTCCACCTTCCTTGCTTAAGATCTGTCTGCAACATCAAGTGGCAGGACAATATCCGTAACACCAAAGTTCTTGCAAGGTGCCACATACCTGGCATTGAGAGCATGCTCATGAGAGCTTGGCTTCATTCGGTCGGCCATGTGGTTTGCATGGAGGATTTCCGCACACCATAGGCAGTATTCACGGGAACCTGCACCATAGGACGTCTCAAACTTAGATACAGGGACATTCCGAAAGCCAATCTCAGAGCCTGTAAGTTGGACCCTACTACATGGGGAAAAAACAACCATGCACAGATCCAAATGGAGAAGTCTCTGTCGCAGGCAATCTCAACATTTAAGGAGAACAGAGTCAGGGCCCTACGGGACAAGCGAGCACATTGCAAGGCCAGTGCCAACACCCACCCGTCCAACGGTGACTTCATATGCAATGTTTGCAATCATATCTGCAAATCAAGATTTAGTTTCACATCACATACAAGGCGACACCAACTTAGATGGTGAACAACCAGTCTCTTTGCTGAACACTCATCTGTCAAAGCAACAGGAGAATCCTTCATCAATCCTGCAATTTGGTCTCTTAGACTGTAGAGATTGGGTATAATAATTCATCAGAAAAAGTGTAGTGCTAAAAACTGCTGGATAGATTAGATTAGAGAGATTAGATTAGAGATACAGCACTGAAACAGGCCCTTCGGCCCACCGAGTCTGTGCCGAACATCAACCACCCATTTATACTAATCCTACACTAATCCCATATTCCTACCAAACATCCCCACCTGTCCCTATATTTCCCTACCACCTACCTATACTAGTGACAATTTATAATGGCCAATTTACCTATCAACCTGCAAGTCTTTTGGCTTGTGGGAGGAAACCGGAGCACCCGGAGAAAACCCACGCAGACACAGGGAGACCTTGCAAACTCCACACAGGCAGTACCCGGAATCGAATAGCTAATGTAATTCCTATATTTAAGAAGAGGGACAGAACATGCCCAGGGAATTGTAGACCAGTTAGTTTAACATCGATAGTAGGAAAAATAATGGAATCCCATTAGGGAATAGAAGAACAAGTAAAATACAAAATATAATAATGAATAGCCAGCATTGATTTCGAAAGGGAAAATCTTGCTTGAATAGCCTTATTTTATTTTTTGAAGAGGTAACAGATAGAATAGACAATGGCAATGCTGTAGATGTAATTTATCTGAATTTTCAAAAGGCCTTTGATAAAGTGCCCCATAATAGATTAATGAGTAAGGTCAGAGAATATGGAGTCAGAGGACAAGTGGCAGGATGGCCAGCTAGCTTCAAGACAGAAGCAGATAATGGGAGTAAAGGGTGGCAAAAGGTGGGAAGTGGTTTTCCACAAGGATAAGTGCTGGGACCACTGGTGTTCACAATTTACATTAACAATTTGGACTTTGGAATCAAAAACAATTTCTAAATTTGCTGATGACACCAAATTTGGGGAGAAGCCAATACTGAGGAAGACTAACAAATTACAGGAGGACATTAATAAACTTGCAGAATGGGCAAATAATTGACAAATGAAGTTCAACACCGATAAATGTGAGGTAGTACCTTTTGGTAGGAAGAATAAGGAGGTTGCTTATTACTTGTGTTATGACCAGGTGAGAAGGAGTCTAGGGGTTCCCTCTCAGCCTTTTCCTGGTTTAACCGTAACCGGGTTTAATTTTAAAACACTGTTTTTAGCTCCCTCTTAGTGAATCCTTGTTCATTGCTCCAATTGTAAGGCAAAGAAATCAAACAGGTTTCCTTGCAGCGAGGCAATATGGGTGGAGCTCAGGAATAGGAAGGGTGCAGTCACGATGTTGGGGGCTTTCTACAGGCCTCCCAACAGCCAGCGGGAGATAGAGGAGCAGATATGTAGACAGATTTTGGAAAGATGTAAAGGTAACAGGGTTGTAGTGGTGGGTGATTTTAACTTCCCCTATATTAACTGGGACTCACTTAGTGCTAGGGGCTTAGATGGGGCAGAATTTGTAAGGAGCATCCAGGAGGGCTTCTTGAAACAATATGTCCAACTAAGGATGGGGCCGTACTGGACCTGATATTGGGGAATGAGCCCAGCCAGGTGGTTGAAGTTTCAGTAGGGGAGCATTTCGGGAACAGTGACCATAATTCCATAAGTTTTAAGGTACTTGTTGATAAGGATAAGAGTAGTCCTCGGGTGAAGGTGCTAAATTGGGGGAAGGCTAATTATAACAATATTAGGCAGGAACTGAAGAATTTGGATTGGGGGTGGCTGTTTGAGGGTAAATCAACATCTGACATGTAGGAGTCTTTCAAATGTCAGTTGATTAGAATCCAGGACCAGCACGTTCCTGTGAGGAAGAAGGATAAGTTTGGCAAGTTTCGGGAACCTTGGATAATGCGGGATATTGTGAGCCTAGTCAAAAAGAAAAAGGAAGCATTCGTAAGGGCTGGAAGGCTAGGAACAGACGAATCCCTTGAGGAATATAAAGACAGTAGAAAGGAACTTAAGCAAGGAGTCAGGAGGGCTAAAAGGGGTCATGGAAAGTCATTGGCAAACAGGATTAAGGAAAATCCCAAGGCTTTTTATACGTATATAAAGAGCAAGAGGGTAACCAGGGAAAGGGTTGGCCCACTCAAGGACAGAGAAGGGAATCTATGTGTGGAGCCAGAGGAAATGGGCGAGGTACTGAATGAGTACTTTGTATCAGTATTCACCAAAGAGAAGGACTTGGTGGATGATAGTCTCAGTCATCTCATTATCAAAAAGGAGGAGGTGTTGGGTGTCTTGCAAAGCATTAAGGTAGATAAGTCCCCAGGGCCTGAAGGGATCTACCCCAGAATACTAAGGGAGGTAAGGGAAGAAATTGCTGGGGCCTTGACAGAAATCTTTGCATCCTCATTGGCTACAGGTGAGGTCCCAGAGGACTGGAGAATAGCCAATGTTTTTCCTTTGTTTAAGAAGGGTAGCAAGGATAATCCAGGAAATTATAGGCCGGTGAGCCTTACGTCAGTGGTAGGGAAATTATTAGAGAGGATTCTTTGGGACAGGATTTACTCCCATTTGGAAACAAACGAACTTAGCGAGAGGCAGCATGGTTTTGTGAAGGGGAGGTTGTGTCTCACTAATTTGATTGAGTTTTTTGAGGAAGTGACAAAGATGATTGATGAAGGAAGGGCAGTGGATGTTATCTATATGGACTTCAGTAAAGCCTTTGACAAGGTCCCTCATGGCAGACTGGTACAAAAGGTGAAGTCACACGGGATCAGAGGTGAGCTGGCAAGATGGATACAGAACTGGCTCTGTCATAGAAGACAGAGGGTAGCAGTGGAAGGGTGCTTTTCTGAATGGAGGGATGTGACTAGTGGTGTTCCGCAGGTATCAGTGCTGGGACCTTTGCTCTTTTTAGTATATATAAATGATTTGGAGGAAAATGTAGCTGGTCTGATTAGTAAGTTTGCGGACGACACAAAGGTTGGTGGAGTTACGGATAGTGATGAGGATTGTCAGAGGATACAGCAGGATATAGATCGGTTGGAGACTTGGGCGGAGAAATGGCAGATGGAGTTTAATCCGGACAAATGTGAGGTAATGCATTTTGGAAGATCTAATGCAGGTGGGAAGTATACAGTAAATGGCAGAACCCTTAGGAGTATTGACAGGCAGAGATATCTGTGCGTACAGGTCCACAGGTCGCTGAAAGTGGCAACGCAGGTGGATAAGGTAGTCAAGAAGGCATACGGCATGCTTGCCTTCATCGGTTGGGGCATGGAGTATAAAAATTGGCAAGTCATGCTGCAGATGTACAGAACTTTACTTAGGCCACACTTAGAATATTGCGTGCAATTCTGGTCACCACACTACCAGAAGGACGTGGAGGCTTTGGAGAGGGTACAGAAGAGGTTTACCAGGATGTTGCCTGGTCTGGAGGGCATTAGCTATGAGGAGAGGTTGGATAAACTCGGATTGTTTTCACTGGAACGACGGAGGTGGAGGGGTGACATGATAGAGGTTTACAGAGTTATGAGCAGCATGGACAGAGTGGATAGTCAGAAGCTATTTCCCAGGGTGGAAGAGTCAGTTACTAGGGGACATAGGTTTAAGGTGAGAGGGGCAAAGTTTAGAGGGGATGTGCGAGGCAAGTTCTTTACACAGAGGGTGGTGAGTGCCTGGAACTTGCTGCCGGGGGAGGTGGTGGAAGCAGGTACGATAATGACGTTTAAGAGGCATCTTGACAAATACATGAATAGGATGGGAATAGAGGGATATGTTCCCGGAAGTGCAGAAGGTTTTAGTTTAGGCAGGCATCAAGATTGGCGCAGGCTTGGAGGGCCGAATGGCCTGTTCCTATGCTGTACTGTTCTTTGTAAAGGTAGAAGTTTATTAATCTTAAACTCTAATCTGGTTAATGGCTACGAATATGCTACACGACAACGCTAGCATGCATACGCGATAAACACACGCAGATAGAAACAGAAAAAGTAGAAGGAATAAAGCGGAAAAGGTTGAGGCAATATCTGGTAGTTACAGTCCTTTAAGTTCAATGTGGAGTCTTTGGTTGCCGATAAGTCTTGCAATTCGTTGGGGCCCGGTTCAGGCTTCAACTTGTTCCGATGTAGGACTCTTTTCTGTCTTGAGGTTTATGTGTCTTCCGTGGGTCCAGTGGCTTGGGAGAAGCGAGAGAGAGACTTCCTAGTTCCAACTTCAGTTACACACTGCCTTCTGATCCTTTCTGTGTGGCACAATTCAAAAAATCCCAGGTTGCCCAGCAGGTTAGTCATGTGACTAGCTCCTTATTTGGAACACTCCTGCACGGTTTGTGGATTGTATTACCTTAGCAGTCTCTGGATTGCGCTTCCTTACACCTTCAATATCTGGTGATCAAAATCCATTTGTGTTAATTGGAGCAGGAATAGTCCTTTGTCTCCACAAGCAGCATCTCTTAGTCTGCAAATGTCCTTCCAGTCCAGTGTCTGGTGATCTTCAAACAAGTCATTTCTTCACTCCAGCAACAGTTTAAAATCAATGTTCATATGACAAAATTAATATGCCTCATTCTTGGCAGTTGGGGGTCTGCATGACACTTGGAAGGTGCAAGTCTCGGTGGGGTAGCGGAACAAAGGGATCTCGGAGTACAAATACACCAATCACTAAAAGTTGCCCTGTAGGTTAGCAAGGCCATTTTTTTTTTTAAATAAGCAAATCAAACACTGGATTTTATTTCTAGAGGGATAGAATTGAAGAATAGGGAGGTTATGCTAAATCTGTATAGAACCTTAATTAGACCATACTTAAGTACTGCGTACAGTTCTGTCACCATATTATAGAAAGGATATAGAGGCACTAGAGAGGGTGTGGTGAAGATTTGCAAGGATGATACCAGAAATGCGTGGGTATACATATCAGGGAAGGATTAATGGGCTGGGTCTCTTTTCTCTTGGGGGGGAAAAAGGAAGGTTGAGGGGCCTTTAAAATTATGAAAAGTTTTGGTAGAGTGGATAGAGAGAGAATGTTTCCACTTGTGGGGAAGAGCATAACTAGAGGCCATCAATATAAGATAGTCACAAAGAAATCCAATAGGGAATTCAGAAGAAATTTCTTTACCAAAAGAGTATGAGAATGTGGAACTCACTACCACAGGGAGATGTTGAAGCAAATAATATAGATTAATTTAAGGGAAAGCCAGATAAGCATATGAGGGAAAAGGGAGTAGATGGGTACGATGATAGATTTAGATGAGGAAAGTTGATTGTAGACTCGAGTTGAGCATAAATGCCGGCATGGACTGGTTGGGCTGAATGGCCTGTTTCTGTGCTGTATATCCTATGTAGTCAGTCGATAGAGCTGGCTAGAAAGTATTTGATACCTTATACTGGAATCTGATCTGGAACAGGTAAAATTTCAATGGCAAGCCAATTTGAGTTCATAAATGCTTTTTATTTACAGTAATAGCTACAGATAGGTTGTTTCACAATGCAGAGTAGCTAATATTGATTCATTTGCTTTTTGGCATTTAACTGCTGGATGTGCAGAAGACTGACACAGACTGACACATATTGCCCTTACTACCTGAACTATTGCCAAAGTAAAATTACTGTATCCTTACTGTGGTAATAGTTACAAAAATTTCTGTGTTCATACTGTTTGGACAATACAATAACACTGTTGCATTTTTCTTGCCTGTTTTCTCTCTATCTCCTGCATGTATTGATTTTTGATTGGGGTGAAGTTCTACGCCATTCACCCTCCAGTACTTCACCGATGTGGCCATTATTCAAGTGTGAGTTAAGAAAATGAGCATCAGCATGCTGTTCAACTGCAGGAGCATTACAATCCTGTCCTTTCCCATGAAATCAGATAACTCGGCAAAGACTGGGGATCAAATCTGGAACCTTCCTAGGCTTAATGGCTCAGCTATTTTTCAAGTAAACTCACTGAGCCATTGTGAAGAGCCATTGTGTCAGTTTTCTTCCACTAATTTTCACTACTTCTCTCCTGAGGCTGTGCCTCATGCTGGAGTATGGTTCCCTGAATTTCTGACAGCTGTCATTTTTATTGTGTCAGTACCAGTACCAGCAGACTATTTTTTACCAATTGGGGGTTGTGCCCAGTTGTGTCCTGAGTGAAATCAGCTAACGAAGCAGACTTGAAAGATTCTGGGCACTTTCTAAATTGTACAGCTCTGCACATATTGCCCTTACTACCTGAACTATTGCCAAAGATTGCAATTTGAATTTTTGGTAAATTTTTGTGCTTATTAAAACAGGATGGCAGTAATGAAATGGTATGTTAGTCTTTATTGCAAAGGGGTTGGAGTTCAAAAGGAATTTCTGCTGCAATTATACATAGAGCTTTAATGAGACTTCACTGGAGTACTGGGTGCAGTTTTGGTCTGCTTATCTAAAGAAGGCTGATTTCTGGGATGAGAGGATTGTCCTATAAGGAGAGATTGAGTAGAATGTGCCTATACTCTGGAGTTTAGAAGAATGTGAGATGATCTCTTTGAAATCTATAAAATTCTTAGAGGGCTTGAACAGGGTAGATTCTGAAAGACTGCTTGCCCTGCCTGAAGAGTCTAGAATTAGGGGTCATAGTCTGAGGATAAGGGAGAGGCCATTTAGGACTGAGATGAGGAGAAATTTCGTCACTCAGAGGGTTGGAATTCTCTACCCCAGAGAGCTATGAATGCTCAGTCGCTGAGTATATCCGACTGAGATTGATAGGTTTTTGGACACTAAGGGAATCAAGGTTTATGGGGATAGGGTGGGAAAGTGAAGTTGAGGTAGAAGATTAGCCATGATCTTATTGAATGTCATTGCAGAACAGAGGGGCTGTATGGCTTACTCCTGCTGCCATTTCTTATGAAGAATAGAAGTTATTGAATTCAGTATCAGCATTGAGCATTCTTAGGCCAAATATATTAAGGGTTGGCTGCAGTACAGAGCTCTTTCAGAAGGGCCCCAACAATACACCACAACAACCACAAAAGGGCACCTATTACTGCTTCTTTATGGTTGAATTAGAGGCAAACTCATTTCATATAGCATATTTATTATTAGCAGAAGAAGCTTAGGGTTGGTTTAAACCCAGGCCCCAGAAGTGAAAAGATCTTTTTCACTAACCGTTTTTTTAATTAAGTGTCTGGATTAGAAACTGAGAAGATCTTGTACTGCGCAGATGTTTGTTTGGTTCTAGCTCTTTTAAGCCTTTCATGTAATTATTTATTTATATTCTTTCTTTGAAAGATGCACCATGGTGTGGAGTAAAGACCACACATGCAGGTGCTAAATTTGTGAAAACAACCTTTCCAACAAAGAAGAAGTGGGAAGAGGGATACTGCCTAAAGGACAGGAATGAACCGTGCCATATTATGTGAGTACCGAGTAGAATTCCCACATAGCTGACTCAAATGCTCAACATGTTTTGTGCCTGTGCATTTATCAAGACTATCTCAAGATGATTATTGCAAATGAGAGACCATTAGGGGCATATTTTCAACATACCGCATATACTCGAACTTAATGTGTGAACAAGAAACAGTTATTCAGCATGCTCCATTAGTCAGATTGTATTTGACATTCAGTTGCATTACTTTGTTTCTGAGTTGGGGAATATATTTAGTTTCCTTCCCTGTGCTTCATCCAAGGTAGAATGCAATGCACTAGGCATAATTGGTTCACAAGTTGCTAAATCTACAAACAAGAAGTTATTTCTGAAGTTCACTTTATAGTCTCTGTAATGTAAAATGATCTCTAATTCTTAAAGTATCATTCTCTGATCCAGGGAATCAGGTACACAGCTACAAATTGGGGACAGGTACTCAAAAAAAAAAATTAAAAAAAATTAAAAAAAAAAAATTTTCAGCTGTTCAGTGCATGCCAATTTTCCTGATTTAATAGAGAATTTTTCTATCTATCATACAAGTAATGTGAACATGTACACTTCTTTAGACACCTTTATTCCTTCCTCCTATGTTCCTTTTACTACACTTGCCTCCTCACCTAAATTAATTCTACCTAAACTTACCTTTGCGTCTTCTCAGCTCTTAGTTCCAATGAAGGTGGTACTGCCTGATGTGTACTTGGCCTCTTGCGTCACCTGGCTCAGCTCAGCTCCAGTTCCTACAAAACAGCCCCAGCACTTAAGCAGGTTCCCTGTCTTTCCCCTCCCTGTACTATGCTGCCCTTCTCATCTTTTCCTGACTATCGTCTCTTGCTGCTCCTACTTCATACGAACATAGTAAATACGAACGTACGAATTAGGAGCAGGAGTAGGCCGTTTGGCCCATCGAGCCTGCTCCGCCATTTAATAATATCAAATGATCTGATTGCGGCCTCAGCTCTAACTTTCCTGTCTACCCGCTATAACCTTTGACTCCTTTGTCAATCAAGAATCTAACTATCTCAGCCTTAAAAATATTCAATGACCCTGCCTCCACTGCTCTCGGGGGAAGAGAATTCCAAGAACTAATGACCCTCTGAGAGGAAAACATTTCTTCTCATCTCCATCTTAAATGGGAGACCCCTAATTTTTAAACTCCCATAAGGAGAAACATTCTCTCAGCATCCACCCTGTTAGGACCCCTCAGAATCTTATGTTTCAATAAGAACACCTTGTTCTTCTAAACTCCAATGGATACAGGCCCATCCTTTCTTCATAAGATAACACCTTCATCCCAGAAATCAGTCGAGTGAACCTTCTCTGAACTGCTTCTAATGCAAGTAAGGAGATCAAAACTGTATGCAGTGCTCCAAATGTGGGTCTCACCAACACCCTGTACAGCTGCAGCAAAACTGCCCTACATTTATATTCCATTCTCCTTGCAATAAATAACAACATTCCACTTGCTTGCCAAAGTGGACAAGTTCACATTTTCCCACATTATACTCTAAATCTTTGCCCACTCACTTAACCAATGTATATCCTTTTGTAGACTCTTTGTGTGCTCTTCACAACTTGCTCTCCTACCTATCTTTGTGTCATCAGCAAATATAGCAACCATACTTTTTTTTTTATTCGTTTGTAGGATGTGGGCATTACTGGCTAGGCCAGCATTTATTACCCATCCCTACATGCCCTTGAGAAGGTGGGTGAGCTGCCTAACCACTGCAGTCCTTAGGGTGGAGGTACACCCACAGTCCTGTTAGGAAAGGAGTTCCAGGATTTTGACCCAGTGATAGTGAAGGAATGGCGATATAGTTCCAAGTCAGGATGGTGTGTGGCTTGGAGGGGAACTTGTAGGTGGTAGTGTTCCCGTGCATCTACTGCCCTTGTCCTTCTCTGTCGCGGGTTTGGAAGGTGCTGTCTGAGGAGCCTTGGAGAGTTACTGCAGTGCATCTTGAAGATTGTACACACTGCTGCCACTGTGCATCGTAGCGAAGGGAGTGAATGTTGAAGGTGATAGATGGGGTGCAAATCCAGCGGGCTGCTTTGTCCTGGATAGTGTCGAGCTTCTTGTGTATTGCTGGAGGTGCGCCCATCCAGCTCTCCAAGTGGAGAGTATTCCATCACACTCCTGACTTGTGCCTTGTAGATGGTGGAAAGGCATCAGGGAGTCAGGAGGTGAGTTACTCACCACAGAATTCCCAGCCTCTGACCTGCTCTTGTAACCCCCAGGATGTTGATAGTAGGGAATTCATGATGGTAATACCATTGAACATCAAGGGGAGATGGTTAGATTCTCTCTTGTTGGAGATGGTTATTGCCTGGCATTTGTGTGGTGCGAATGTTACTTGCCACTTATCAGCCCAAGCCTGGATGTTATCCAGGTCTTGCTGCATGTGGACACGGGCTGCTTCAGTATCTGAGGAATCACAAATGGTGCTGAACTTTGTGCAACATCAGCGAACATCCCCACTTCAGACCTTATGACGGAGGGAAGGTCATTGATGTAGCTGCTGAAGATGGTTGGGCCTAGGACACTACCCTGAGGAACTCCTGTGACTGAGATGATTGAGCTCCAACAACCACAACCATCTTCCTTTGTGCTAGGTATGACTCCAACCAGCGGAGAGTTTTCTCCTTGATTCCCATTGACTCCAGTTTTGCTAGGGCTCCTTGTTGCCATATTCGATCAAATGCTGCCTTAATGTCAAGGGCAATTGCTCTCACCTCATCTCTGGAGTTCAGCTCTTTTGTCCATGTTTGGACAAAAGCTGTAATGAGGTCAGGAGTTGAGTGCTTGTATGTAAAGATGCCATGGGAAGAAAAGGGAGTTTTGGGGGTGATTGAGGAGTGGACCAGGGTGTCGAGGAGGGAACTGTCCCTTTGGAATGCTGAAAGGGGAGAGGAGGGGAAGATGTGTTTGATAGTGGCTTCATGCTGGAGGTGGCAGAAATGGCGTATGATGATTTGTTGAATACAGAGGCTGGTGGGGTGGACAATGAGGACAAGGGGAACCCGATTGTGATTCTGGAAGGGAGGGGAAGTGGTGAGAGCAGAAGTGCAGGAAATGGAACGGACACATTATTGACATTGTGGCTCTGTCAACCACAATTGAGGGGAGACCTCGATTGAGGAAAAAGGAAGACATATCAGAAGGGCTAATATGAAAGGTTGCATCATCAGAACAGATGTGACGAGACTGAGAAACTGGGAGAATGGAATGGAGTTCTTAAAGGAATCTGGGTGTGAGGACGTCTAGGCACGGTAGCTGTGGGAGTCAGTGGGCTTCTGGTGATTGTTGGTTGATAGCCTAGCTCCAGAAATGGAGACCGAAGTCAAGGAAGGGAAGAGTTGGAGATAGACCATGTGAAGATGAGAAAAATGTGGAAATTGGAAGAAAAGTTGATAATATTTTCCAATTCAGGGTGAGAGCAGGAAATGGCAGTTATACAGTCATCAATGTACCAAAAAAAAGAGGTGAGGGAGGGGCTCGAGTAGGACTGAAACAAGAAATGTTTCACATATCCCACAAAAAGGCAGGCATTGCGAGGACCCACGTGGGTATCCATAGCAACACCTTTTATTTGGAGGAAGTGAGTAGAGTTGAAGGAGAACACAAAATCTGAGTATAGGTTTAGAAATTTATAGTTTTCCAATATTAACAGTCTCTCATTACCAATTATATTAGTCCCTACTAATTCATTTTTCCTTCATAGTCAAGTATTGGAGATAATGGCTGCTGTGCGAGAAGAGGACGCACGTGAACTGAGCAACACTATGTACAATAATACTGTGAAGTTGTTCTTTCCTGATAGTTGATCAACAAGCAGATCATTCTGATCAATTTGTTTTAAATTGAAACAGGCAGCTGGCAATAACACTCATTTTCAGGGGTACTACTCCCTAATTTATTTTGTTGTTCATACTGAATGTTGAACTCAATGCATGAGCTACTATAGAGTCGATGTGAATTTACCCTCACGATTGCCATACGTTTTCTGTTAAAAGTGAGTGAAATGTGCTCACTTTGGTCACATGGGAAGATCCTTTTCAAAAGTTGCAATTTAGATAGGAGGGAAAAATTAACTGTACCTGAGATGCATCGATGGCAGCTTCCCTCCAGTGCCTACCTGAACTGTCCAAAAGTATAATTAAACTGACATAATATTCACTAAAGTACCTTAAAGTGGGATTTTAAAAACTATATAGTACTTCAATGTACAAAATCAGCATATTGTATTGTTGTATTATAATCCTGATTGCCTATAACTTTATTGTAATACATCTCTGCCACAGAGATCAGTATTGAGTAGATATTTAGCTCTTATTATGTAAAGAATAAAATGGTCCAGGATAAATTATGGTTGGCTTGTTTGGTTTGGAGCAGGATGCATGGCATAGTCCAGAACAAACAAGGGACTATTACAATTCTATCTGATCACTTTTAGCGAATACTGGACATGCACATATATGCATTATGATCTTAAGATGTATTGTAAAGCCTCATGCTGAGCAGACTGTTGTAATTTAAGATTGTGGATATATGGATGAAGATGTTATGTCACAGTTTTGTTCTAGTCCCCAATGAGACAAAAATATAAATGGTTGAAGAAGATGTAGAACAATGCAGTTATCATGTTGTATAAAATCCATGTTAATGTCCTGACATTGTGACAAATTTACTTCTGGTATCTTGATGTATGGGAAAGTATTACTAGATTAATATGATAATCATTTGTTTGAAAATAAAACTCTTGTGCTTAACAATGAAGCATTCCTTTGTGCTCAGTATCTCTTAAAGTTGCATGTTCCACATGTTCAATCAAAAATACAGTGACATTTTGAAACAATGTTTTTTGATATTATCGATAGGCACCATATAATTGCAAGTTCAATTACATTTATTAGAAATGTCCCAAAGAGCTACATATACAATGGACTGCATTTTGCTCTCAATGGTGAACAAAGGATGCCAGCTGTTCATTGCACTTGCTATGAGATTTTGCACTGGAACTTACTATAAAATCAGTGCGTAGAAAAGGTGCAGCACCGTCTACAGGGGATCTGTGTGAACAAGGCAAAAAGTTCTTTAATCAGATTGTAGAATTGTTAATGAGCAGCACAGAGTCTGAACCAGGAAATGCCAATTAGAATATTTAATTCTATGTCAATTAAGCAGGTACTACAGAAAGCAAAATCAAGAGGGAAAGCAAGGTTGGATTAAGAGATAAGGATAAAATTAATGAAGTAAAAGTTTAAAATAATTGCAGATTTTTTTTTAAATCTCCAAAAATTGAAATCTGAAGGAATAACAAGCCACATTTGTTAAAATTAATTTTCAGTGCCAGAAAAGCTGTTTGACAGTAATTAAGACTTCTCACACTAGAAAAAGGGTACTTACACTGGAATGGACTGGTGAGTTTACTGGGTATATATCACGCAAATACAGCAACGTCACATCATTCCATGTATTTCATAAGTATCACGCTGAGAGACATCAGCTTCTGGAGGAGCAGGGCAAGTTGGAAAGCAGTTTCCAGATTTCCGTGTCGAACTGTGTGCGCAGTCATGGGAAGTTCCTGTCCGATGTGAAACTCGAGTAACGATGAGTGATGCTAGCTGCATGTTATCTCTGCAGCAAAATCTGGTCCATTAACAAATAAATACAGTGAAGACAAACAATTTAGCATAATCCTATCCTATGAACAGCAATCAACACATTTTTACAATTATATTAGGCAAAAAAGAGGGTGGTCAGGAGCAATGTGGGTCTCTTGAAAACTGATAGTAATATCAATGAAAAGGAAATGGTGGACATGCTTAATAACTTTGTGTCTGTATTTACAGTAGATGAAGAGCATGCTGGACGTCCCAAGAAAATTAATATTGAATCTGGAACCAAAATTAATGGAAACAAAGTAGCAGTAATTAAGAAAATAGTGGCATTAGTGACAAATCCCCAGGTCCACATGGTTTTGATCCCAAGGTTTTAAAGGAAGGTGAGAACATTGCAGATGCCCTAACTATAATCTTAGAAAGTAGAAAACATAGAAAAATAGGAGCAGGCATAGGCCATCCACCGTTCAAAAAAGATCATGGCTGATCGTCTAATTCAGTACCCTGTTCCCACTTTCTCCCCATATCCCTTGATCCCTTTGGCATTAAGAAATATATCTGTCTTCTTGAATATATTTAATGACTTGGCCTCCACTGCCTTCTGCAGTGGAGAATTCTGCAGGTTCACCATCCTCTGAGTGAAGAAATTTCTCATCTCGGTTCTAAATGGCATACCCCGTATCCTGAGACTGTGACCCCTGGTTCTGACTCCCCAGCCAGCGGGAACATCCTCCCTACATTTAGCCTCTCTAGTCCTGTTAGAATTTTATAGGTTTCTATGAGATCCCCTCTCATTCTTCTAAACTCTAGTGAATATAGGCCTAGTCGACCTAATCTCTCCTCATACATCAATCCTGCCAT
Source organism: Heterodontus francisci (assembly GCF_036365525.1). NCBI lineage: Eukaryota > Metazoa > Chordata > Chondrichthyes > Heterodontiformes > Heterodontidae > Heterodontus > Heterodontus francisci. The sequence goes on from NC_090375.1 coordinate 88,716,273, forward strand.
CCCAGCAATCAGCCTAGTAAATCTTCTTTGCACTTCCTCCATGGCAAGAACATCCTTCCTCAGATAAGGAGACCAAAACTGCACACAATACTCCAGATGTGGTCTCACCAAGGCCCTGTATAACTGCAGTAAGACATCCTTGCTCCTGTACTCAAATCCTCTTGCAATGAAGGCCAACTTACCATTCGCCTTCCTAACTGCTTGCTGCACCTGAATGCTTGCTTTCAGCGACTGGTGTACCAGGTATCGTTGTATCTCCCCCTTTCCCAATCTATCACCATTCAGATAATGATCTGCCTTTCTGTTTTTACAACCAAAGTGGATAACCTCACATTTATCCACGTTATACTGCATCTGCCATGCATTTGCCCATTCACCCAACTTATCCAAATCACATTGGAGCCTCTTTGCATCCTCCTCACAGCTCACATTCCCCCCCAGCTTTGTGTCGTCTGCAAACTTGGAAATGTTACATCTAGTTTCCTCACTCAAGTCATTAATATATATTGTGAATAGCTGGGGCTCAAGTACTGATCCCTGTGGTACCCCACTAGTCACTGCCTGCCACCCGGAAAAAGACCTGTTTATTCCTACAAACTGTTCTCGATTCAGGAGCTGTTTGTTTAGATTGGAAAATTGTACATGTCACTCTGCTATTTAAGGAAGGTGAGAGAGGTGTTATGATCCCCATGGAGATCAACAAACCAAAAGAACCAAATTTACCGAATGACCACAAATGGACAAGATTTCACTTTTATAACTTTTACTTTAGCAATCAAACCAAAATCAACATAGATTAAACCAGAATTAACAGACAAATCACTGACTGTTACACATTAACTATCAGATAGAACAAGGATAGATCTCATGGATTTTCTGGGCAGTCCACTCAGCATATACGGCACCAATTACAGCCACAAAATTATTCAAAGCTCTGAACTTCCTCGGATAGATCCCCAGCTCCTTTCTTCCAAGATGCAGCCACCGATTCTCATCCGATAGTAGTTCCCCTTCAACCCAAACTCCCAAAATGGCACACTTCTCCAGAACCTTCTCAACTCTGCTTATGTCAGTCTTGATGGCATGGATCTACCAGTATTACCTTTATCTGAGCCCTTCAGTGGTAATCCTTTGCACTGTACGGCTGGTTCTGGTTAATCAGTTACTTTAAGTAACAGAAACAGTTCCTGAATCCAGCCTTCACTTTCTTCAACAAACACAAGAAATGCTGGAATCACTCAGCAGGTCTGGCAGCATCTGTGGAAAGAGAAGCAGAGTTAACGTTTCGGGTCAGTGACCCTTCTTCGGAACTGACAAATATTAGAAAAGTCACAGATTATAAACAAGTGAGGTGGGGGTGGGGCAAGAGATAACAAAGGAGAAGGTGCAGATTGGACCAGGCCACATAGCTGACCATAAGGTCACGGAGCAAAGGCAAACAATATGTTAATGGTGTGTTGAAAGACAAAGCATTAGTACAGAATAGGTGTGAATACACTGAATATTGAACAGCAGCAAGTGCAAACCTGAAGAAAAACAACCTGAAAAAAACAGTGGGTAAGCCAACTGAACAAACTAAGATGAAATGAAATAAATGCAAAAAAAGATTGTAAAAAATGTAAAAAGGAATGTAAAAAAAAGGAAGAAAAAATAACTAAAAATGAAAGTAAAATGGGGGGCTGTCATGCTCTGAAATTATTGAACTCAATGTTCAATCCAGCAGGCTGTAGTGTGCCTAATCGGTAGATGAGATGCTGTTCCTCGAGCTTGCGTTGATGTTCACTGGAACACTGCAGCAATCCCAGGACAGAGATGTGAGCATGAGAGCAGGGGGGAGTGTTGAAATGGCAAGCAACCGGAAGCTCAGGGTCCTGCTTGCGGACTGAGCGGAGATGTTCCGCAAAGCGGTCACCCAGTCTGCGCTTGGTCTCCCCAATGTAGAGGAGACCACACTGTGAGCAGCGAATACAGTATACTACATTGAAAGAAGTACAAGTAAATCGCTGCTTCACCTGAAAGGAGTGTTTGGGGCCTGGGATAGTGAGGAGAGAGGAGGTAAATGGGCAGGTATTACACCTCCTGCGATTGCAGGGGAAGGTGCCCTGGGATGGGGACGAGGTGGTGGGGGTAATGGAGGAGTGGACCAGGGTGTCGCGGAGGGAACGATCCCTTCGGAATGCTGACAGGGGAAGGGAGGGGAAGATGCGACTGGTAGTGGCATCACGCTGGAGGTGGCGAAAATGGCGGAGGATGATCTTTTGGATATGGAGGCTGGTGGGATGAAAAGTGAGGACAAGGGGAACCCTGTCACGGTTCTGGGAGGGAGGGGAAGGGGTGAGGGTAGAGGTGCGGGGAATGGGTCGGACACGGTTGAGGGCCCTGTCAACCACAGTGGGGGGAAATCCTCGGTTGAGGAAAAAGGAGGTCATATCAGAAGCACCGCCATGGAAGGTAGCATCATCAGAGCAGATGCGTCGGAGACGGAGAAACTGGGAGAATGGAATGGAGTCCTTACAGGAGGTAGGGTGTGAAGAAGTGTAGTCGAGGTAGCTGTGGGAGTCGGTGGGCTTATAATGGATATTGGTAGACAACCTATCCCCAGAGATGGAGACAGAGAAGTCGAGGAAGGGAAGGGAAGTGTCAGAGATGGACCATGTAAAGGTGAGAGAAGGGTGGAAATTGGAAGCAAAGTTGATAAAGTTTTCTAGTTCGGGGCGGGAGCAGGTGCTCTTCCCAGCACCGCTTCACTTTCTTCAGCCTGCCTGCACTCCACCCCTGTGTGATCTGAGCTTGGATGGCTCTGTGTCTTTTTTATCTGGTTCCAACCAGTATCAGTTTCAGTTTTAGTTTCCGTATCATTTAGGGTCTGTCTCCAAAAAAAAATGAGCTTTGAAACCAACATTCAACAAGTCATCTGTCCAGATAACAGTTGGCACACACTCCCCCATTGGTCCCACAAATTGCAGATTCCATCACACCATGGAATTATAGACCTGTTAGCCTAACAGCTGTTATTGGGAAACTACTAGAGTCTATAATTAAGGATAGGGTGACCGAACACCTTGAAAATTTTCAGCTTTTGAGAGAGCCAGCATGGATTTGTAAAGGGCAAGACATGCCTGTTGAACCTGACTGAAATTTTTGAAGAGGCGATTATAGTAGTAGACAGGGGAATGTCTATGGATGTTATTTATATAGACTTCCAAAAGGTATTTGAAAAAGTCCTTCATAAGAGACTGTCGGCTGAAGTTGAATTGAAGGCAAATTATTGGCCTGGTGAGAAGATTGACTAAGTTGCAAAAGACAGAGAGTAGGTGTACTGGGCAGATACTCTAATTGGCAGGATGTCCCACAAAGATCTGTGTTGGGCCTTCAACTATTTGTTGTATTTATTAATGACTTAGATGATGGGATGATAAGACAGCCATATGTCAAAGTTTGCTGTTAACACAAAGATTGTAAGTGTAGACAGAAACATAAAATTACAGAGATATTAATAGATTGTGAATGGGAAAACTGTGACAATTGGATTTCAATGTAGGCATTGAAAATTCCATTTTTATCTATCTAATCTGAGCCAAAGAATCACCTGCAATGGCTTCGCTTCCCATTCCTGCACTGTTACCTCTGATGTCCCCTAAGGATCTATTCTTGCCCCCTCCTATTTTTCATCCACAAGCTGCTCTTGGTGACATCATCTGAAAACACTACCAGTTTCCACATATACGCTGACAACACCCGACTCTACCTCACCACTGTCTCCCTTGATCCTTCCACTGTCTCTAAATTGTTGGACTGCTTGTTCAACATCCAGTACTACACTGGCCTCCAAAGCACTGCTGCCCGTGTATGACTTGCACTAAGTTTCATTCAGCCATCAACCCTGTGCTCACTGACCTACACTGGCTCCTAGTTAAGTCAGGCCTTGATTTTAAAATTCTCATCCTAGTTTTCAAACCCCTCCATGGTCTTGCCCCTCCCTCTCCCTCATCTCCAGCCCCACAAACCTGCAAAATATCTGCACTCTTCTAATTCCAGCCTCTTGAGCATCCCTGATTTTAATTGCTCCATCATTGTTGGTTGTGCCTACAGCTCCAAGGCTCTAAGGTTTTGAATTCCCTCCCTAAATCTCTGCCTCTCTTTCCTCCTTTAAGATGCTCTTTAAAACTGACCTCTTTGACCAAGCTTCCCTAATACATCTCCTATGTGGCTTGGTGTCAAATTTTGTTTCATAACACTCCTGTGAAGTGCCTTGGGACATTTTACTACATTAGAGGCAAAATGTTGAAGATAAGTGTGAGGTCATTACTTTGGACCGAAAAAGGATAGATCAAGGTAGTTTCTAAATGGTGAAATGCTAGAAATAGTGGAGGCCCAGAGAGACTGTAGGGTCCATGTACATAGATTATTAAAATGTCATGGAGCAAAGACAGGTATGGAATTAGGTCACAGATCAGCCATGATCTCATTGAATGGCAGAACAGGTTCCAGGTCCTAATTAGATGAATGATGAGATTTTGATTAGGACACCATAAAAATTCCCTCCTTTTATTGTACCATGTGATCCTCAACATCCACCTGAACCACAGGAACAGACAATATCTTGGCTTAATGACTCATTTGAAGAATTACATCTGACAATGCTGCAGACCCTCAGTATCACACTGATGTGCCAACCTAGGTCCTGGTGTGGGACTTGAAAA